>NC_065894.1:12306878-12633441 GCF_905147045.1 Nymphalis io
AAAACCTACATCTTAAATAAGTTCGCCTTAATCTCCTAATACCATCTCGACCATATAACTATTATTATTGGATCGAGTGTAGAATGTTCTTGTAATGTATTTATTAATTTCCTTGTCAATAAAATTGTTTATTTGTGTGATACTAATTTGATTATCTTTATAACAAGTTGTATTTCAAAAATACTCAAATGTTTATTTGTATGTATGCGTAAATTTTAATTATATAGTGATATATAATCTTTTTATAAAACAAATATACTATTTTTTTTTTATTTATCTTTGATAATAATTTTAATTGATCAATAAGTTAGAGATATTCTTGAATATAAAACCCATTTATTTACAAACCATGTAAAGTATCATATAAATTGTTTATTTGTGTGATACTAATTTGATTATCTTTATAACAAGTTGTATTTCAAAAATACTCAAATGTTTATTTGTATGTATGCGTAAATTTTAATTATATAGTGATATATAATCTTTTTATAAAACAAATATACTATTTTTTTTTTATTTATCTTTGATAATAATTTTAATTGGTCAATAAGTTAGAGATATTCTTGAATATAAAACCCATTTATTTACAAACCATGTAAAGTATCACCCCATTAACGATTTAACAGAGGCCTTTTTTCTCCTTTGTTCAGAGTTGCTTCAGTGCGGTTCGAGGCTTGCAATTTTTCTTTACAGATTTTCGTTTATAATGATATTGTTTAATTATAAAAACAAATTAAGCTAATGACAACTCAATGGTACTTGCTCGGATTTGAACCCACTCTTTAGTTAAGTTAGACGTGTTCTATCCACTGGGCCATCTCGGTTTTTGTATTGACTTTGATACACCTGTCATTGTTATTATATGCAACATTCACAATGAATCATTATTTCAACAAACAATGCAATACATTTTTCATACACAAACTAATTCCAACAACCCTCTAGCTTAAGTTCCGTAGCTATTATCCTTGGACGATGAAAAAATGCTCAATATTCTGTACCGTCCACATTCGGTCTGCGCACGCGCACTGTATATAAGCTAGCCGCTGCTTCACCAGGCATCAGTCACTTGTCCAGTGTGATACCAACAACATCAACATGAAATTCTTGGTAAGAGTGAATTTTAAATTATATAATTTTCACATAAATATATAAATAGCTATTCTTTTTTTGAATATATTGTATTTATCATGTCACTAAAATCACATTAATTCTAGTGACCAATAATTTTTATGTACTTAATTAGAGCAAATCCAATAAATTATAATTTTGCAATATAATTATTATAATTGGTACGTTCTAAAATATTAATGCATATGCTATTATTATTTATTTCATAAAACCAGTGTTAAGCATAATTTATAATTATTTAAATATATTTACAATATAATATAATAATTAATTAATATGCTAAACAAGCAAAAAATCAAAAATCTAGATCATTAAAATGGTGTTTAATTTAATAGCTGCTCATTATAACTTCGGTTAAAATCGATCTTAAAAATCGCTGGTTCCCACACAACGCCAAAATCTGATTATACTGCAATATGCATTTTCTATCATAGCTATAATATAGAATATAATAAGTCATGATATATTTCATTCGAATATAATTAAAATGATTACCGATTCTTAAATTCTATATATTGTTTGAATATCTCGTTGGACTGCTGAAGTGTTTTGTGAAAAGTTTTTCATTAACTTTTCATAATGATAATCAATAAGTACACTATATTTTTTCATGATTTGTTAATAAAGTACTTTTTTTCTATTCAAAAATAGTCATTTCTCAATATTTTATTATTACTCATTGACGATTAATTCATTTTTTTGATTGTTTTATAATAGCCCTCGAATTATTTCTTCTAATACCTATTAAGAATAATTATATTAGTACTTAAAAGTTTTCCTTAATTAATCATAATCAATTAAGCACTTCTTTACCAAGTCTACTTCGTCATGAACATCGTAACTTCGACACGTAAAACGTTTCAGCTAAAAACGTTTATTGTGTAATACTAACAAGCTACAAAGGGCAGCACTAAACAAACAATTACAGATCTAGTCCGACAATTTCATTGTCTTCGATGGATATTGCGCCATCTAGTACTGCACATTGGTTTATAAGTACACATAATTACCATGGTTCATGCCTCACTACCGCCTCATGACCCGGAGCATTGTGAAATGGAACAGCCCCATTCAAATGATGCTAAGATTGGCTTGTTTGTTTTACATCATGAACGTTTATTTTATATCAAGAGATTATTAATAAAATTTGTTCGTTATTATTTTAGATCGTAGTCGCCCTTACCATCGCAGCGGTCTCCGCTGAAGACGCCAAGAAGACCGAGAAGCGTGGCCTTTCCGGTCTCGGCTATGGTGCCATCGGATCCGGCCTTGGTTACGGTGGACACGGTGTCGGATACGGTGCTGGCTATGGTGGTCTTGGCTATGGAGGCTATGGCGGATACGGTGGATACGGTAAGCGATACAAACCTAAATATCAGTGAAGATATGCAGATACACGGAAAATTAATAAAACTCAAGATTATTTTGTAATGGATTCATCTTTGAATTGCGAAACATTTTCCAGTAGCAGCAATCGCCAAACCATAAATCAGATTCTATTTAGAAAACTTTAAAGCGTTTAAAAAGTACCGCAATTAGCACTTAGGTTTCATTAAAATTGGAAATAAAACAATCTCGGTGAAACTATTTCTATAGACCATCCGCAGTTCAGTGCAACTTTAAATTGACCAAAGCCTTTTGCGTTTCGAGGCGCGAGCGAAGTTTCTTGATAGCTTGCATTCAGAGGTTTAAAGATGATTTCCTTTAAAAGTTCAGTTTTTGAGTTCTAGATGAATTTAATTATTTTAATGATTTAACATTAGTCGTGAACGAACGATTTCAAAACAAGTAAAAAATGCAAAAATTTGACATAAGTCGCATGTTCCTAAACATTTCTGAAGAATACTACGATTAAAGCCTAATTTCAATTAGAATTATCAACGCTATCTTAAACTTCACTCTAAATATCTTTACTCAAAATTCTAACCTCGATCCCTAATTTGGTGAAAACCAAGAACTCTAATTCACTGCTAATTAGAAGCAATAACGAACGGAACTTGTTAAATCGAATAAGAGAATTCTCTCAACCGATTAAACTTTGAACTGTCGTATAAATTGTGAAGCTTGGGATCGAAGCGAACAAACAAAGGATACGTTTGAGAAACATTAGCGATGCAATAAAATAGCAGTAAACCTTGGAATCATTCCAGGAGATTAATAGTGGAGAAGCGTTCTCTCAAACGCCCATTATCTTTCAGTATAAAGAACGAACACATTGCATGACATATCACTCATTCAATATCAATCAATTCGTGTTAAAATATTTTTTGCGATTCTATTGTTATTTATTTTAATTATTATATATTTAATTTATTTAAATCGAATTAAAATATTTTACTTAAGTTTAAACTATTTATTTAATATTCTGCAGTGTCCTCTAACCCTTAATGCATTTCAGTTAATTCTAGTTAGAGAAAGCAAGTTTACTGTCCAAAATAAGTATCCATTGCAAATGAAAAGCATCTTTATGTGCGGGCATTAAGTAACAAAATACCGTTTTTGCTTAGCAACACCAAGTCGACGTATCGTTGTCTAGATAGATTACATGAATTTCGTCTTTAATCACCGTTGAACATATTTCATTTGTATAAAGGGTTGTACCACCGGGAAACTTTTAGGACCGCCAGTATTCAATGTGATCATTACTCGTAATACATAATAATAAAGCCTAAGCCTAAATACCATCATTAAATTTGTATCTTATGATATAACTTTAGTTAACTTTTTTCTTACCGTTAGAAGAAAAAAACAAGATTCATTATTATTTTTTTCAGTAAAAAAAATTATAATTACGTTAATTATTTAAACAATATACTAAATTCACACGTTGATAGATATAATTAAGAAGTATACAATTTGAGGTGGTTATCATGTCGATTGCTGCCAGTGTCACAGGGCGTTAAAGCGAACGTGGGAACTTCAAAAACCTTGGCACACAAGACAAGCTAAATTGCTATTGTAATTTTCTCATTGTTGACATCGGCTTTCCTAAACGTAGTTAAAAATTTTCGTGTTAAAATAGAAAGGAACTTACTCATTTGAAGTCCACTGAGCTTTTAGACAAATTCAAGAAATAAAAAAACAAAAACTGGTAAATCACTCTTCCCTAACTCGCATAGCGTGATAGACAACAATGAAACAAATAGACGCACAACCGCCATTCTGACCTGCCACTGATAACTGCTTAACAGGAAAAGTCCAATATTCTGCATGATAACTTATAACAATTTCTACAAAGTTACATCTCGATTGTTGAATGTATTCGTCTGATATTGTCCCGATATCAAAATAAATGGATTTAATTATACATTTCAATTTCCACAATTCCCAGTAACGATATCAATAAAAAAATGTTTTATACATTTTCAATGTCATTTCAGTTCAAATCGCGAACGTTTATAATGTTTTTATAACAAAAGAAAAAAAGTCCATGTAATTTGAATTATTTTTACACTCCATCGTTTTATATTTCGAAGGAAATAAAAATATTCGGTGAATGGAAGTTTTTTTGCAGTAAGTCATGCGGCAACAATAGATAGTCACGCGATGTGATTTAAGACTTTTTTTATACAAATTATTGGTAACCTTCACATTGAACATTCTTTTTGTAATCAGCCGCGCTCGTTCCATTACTATTGCCTTCTGACTCAATGAACTATTAAATGTCTCATAATAATTATAGGTTAACCCACTAACCCAGTAATGTGGGGCTAACCCAACAGTGGAACATTTATGGGCTAACACTAATGGTCCGACGTTTTTAGTTGCCGCACCAGTAGCTGTTAGCAAGGTGTCGTACACCACTTCCCACGGCGGTTACGGCGGCTTGGGCGGATATGGCGGATATGGCGGATATAGCGGATACGGTGGATACGGACACAGCGGTCTCGGTGGATACTCCGGTCTTGGTAAGTCATTACAATATGCAGTTTTAATAACCTTTGGAATTATTTTTATACAATTTGATAAAAACTGTTGAACAAATACTATACACAGACGCACATTCTATAAAAACTGGTTTTTTACTATTTCAACAAATAATTAATTTTCGTTTCGTTATTTAGTCTGATTTCCTTAAAATTTCATTGTTTTTATTTAATTCATAATGTTCTAAAACTGAGTTTAATTATATCGCTTCTTATACACACGAGATCTAAATACACAACTCTGTTACAACAACATGATAATTCAAATTGCATAATACGTTCCGTAAATACCAACTCTAAAGTTTCAAAGTCGAGACCCTATATAAATTGCAGCGAACCAAACGTTAGCGCGATTCAGAAAAATGTTTTTTTCATACATAAATTATATATACAGGTTAAAGCCTTGATTTAAAAGTACAAGTATAATTCTCATTGGCGTGCAATAAAGGCTTGTATTATAATGTATCTTTCGTCAACAGGCGGATATGGCGGCTACAGCGGTGGTCACGGTGGATACTACAGCGCTCCCGTCGTCAGCGGATACGGTGGCTACTCCGGCTACTCTGGCTATGGTCATGGCATTGGCGGGTACGGTGGACTCGGCTACTACGGACATCACTAAGCCCAGGACGTCTGTGCTACTACAATATGTGTTCATAAATCAAATACTCGACGTTACGTAATGTCATTGATTTGTACATTTTAATATAATTTAGAGAGCTTACTATGACAAACTGTTACGTAGAACTCCGCTCACAAACTAATGTTATATTTATGTGATATTTTTACAACGATTTTTGATAATTGTACATATGTAATAAACTTATATATTTACCTGAATTTTTGTTTGATATTTTTTAACCACTTTCAAATTACGCGTCATATTTTAGTTTGAATATTAGTGAAATCAGCGATAATTATTATTTTAAATTAATCACAACTCTCCAATCAAATTAATTAATTGTCAAAATTTCAAATTAAAAACACTAATTAACTATTTTAATTAGAAAATCATTAATTTTACTGCTGAAGCCTCGCTCGCTTCGCTACACATAAATTAGTTTAATTTTAGTAACTTAAATATATTTAAACAAAGCCCTACTGGTGGTAGGGCTTTGTGCAAGCTCGTCTGGGTAGGTACCACCCACTCATCAGATATTTACCGCAAAACAGCAATACTTGATATTGTTGTGTTCCGGTTTGAAGGGTGAGTGAGCCAGTGTAATTACAGGCACAAGGGACATAAAATCTTAGTTCCCAAGGTTGGTGGCGCATTGGATATGTAAGCGATGGTTGACATTTCTTACAATGCCAATGTCTAAGAGCGTTGGTGACCACTTACCATCAGGTGGCCCATATGCTCGTCCGCCTTCCTATTCTATAAAAAAAAATAAAAAATAAAATAAAATATTTTAAAAGCAATCAAGTAGTTTTTGACTATTAAAAAGTAAATATTATGCTGCAGCATCTAAAAGTAACAAAAATATCTTACTAACAGCTCTTTATTTTATTCTTTATAAAATAGATAAACGGACGTGTAAATGCGCCACTTGACGGTAAGTGGTCACCACCACCCATAAACACTGACACTGCAAGATATATTAAACATCTTACCGCCACAAACCTTGGGAATCGGCTCACTCGCCCTTCGAACTGGAACACAACAATACTAAGTATTGCTGTTTGGTGGTAGAATATCTGATGAGTTGGTGGTACCTAACCAGTAACCTACCCAGATGGATACAAAGCCCTAAAACCAATTAGCTTTTTTTTTTTTTTTTATAGAATAGGAAGGTGGACGAGCATATGGGCAACCTGATGGTAAGTGGTCACCAAACGCCCTTAGACATTGGCATTCTAAGAAATGTCAACCATCGCTTATAGCCAATGCGCCACCAACCTTGGGAACTAAGATTTTATGTCCCTTGTGCCTGTAATTACACTGGCTCACTCACCCTTCAAACCGGAACACAACAATATCAAGTATTGCTGTTTTGCGGTAGAATATCTGATGAGTGGGTGGTACCTACCCAGACGAGCTTGCACAAAGCTCTACCACCAGTAAATGACAGTTTAAGATAATTACATGGATAACATAATTCCTATGTCTACGTACAGTGTTAAGAAATGTTGACTCAGTTTAAGATTGAACGGAAAGTTGATTGCTTAAATATGAAACAAACTTATTTTTTAATTGGCGCCTGCAGAGGAAACAATTTACAAGCTAATGTTACATATTTACACAATTTTAGCGAATGAACACTTATTGCATGTTTAAATAAATGTAACCTGAGGAAAATACAGCCAAATAAACGCCTCAATAGGTTTTACATAATAGCAAATGAAGTTTCGTACAGTGTCCGTAACATATTTGCTATGATATAAATAGCATTTATAATTTCTATAACACCACTCACCTTGCTATGCCTTTCAATGCAAAATTCTAACATTATGATTGAAAGAATAATAAATCGCTACTAAATGATAACTTATGCTTTGTTTTATAAACGTGTTGAATATGAAAAGTATTTCTATGTTTCTTTTATATGTGTGCGATCTGTATCTATCTACAATATATTTTTACTACTGTCTATAATAATAAGGTTATAATTTGACTTCGGCCGTTCTCACTAGCTTAGACTAGCTTATTGCGTATGTGTTGTTGAACTTAAGTCACACCTCCTGATTGAAATCTACATATATAATTACATTTATTTAAATATACATACTTCTTTTGTCTTCTTTTAAATATTTACGTCTTTGTTGTATAGCCGTATAACAACCCTCGGTTTTAGTCCACTTCTCGAGCACATTGTCTCTTTTATCGCGTTACTCGAGCCAGTCTTCCGGCTAAGAAGGGCGGTTGCATCATTACGTTGATATTGCAACATTTGCGTGAGATACACTATCGTGGACGTTGTTTCGTTGGCGGACACACAATAATTACTGCTCGGCTCGTTAATTCCTGTGCCCCATGTTTGGTCAGTAGCCTTTTCTGCTTGTCTATATGGATGAAGTACAGCGTGCTTGTGATTCTGATAATTCTTTAAGACCGCAGTTTACGTTCCTGACAGACGTCGACCTTGAATTTAATTGGAGACCAGGTGATCCATGATATTATAAGCCACTGCACTAATAAGGCAGATAAAATATTATTAACATAGAATGAGAACATTCCTACGATTTTAAATCATTATTTCTCGGAATCTGTTAAAGCGGAAAAAACGTCGGCAGTAAATAGAATGTATTAAGATGCTAGCTGTTAATTTAATAAGAAGCCTGCACTCCATACCAGACCAAGACGGTCTTGGCAGAGTGGTCTCCGGAGGCTGCCGCTTACATTCTCCCGAAGGCGTTATTATTCTCTTATGAAATATTGAATTTTAGTGTTACATTTATGGTTCCCTTCGCTTTATATAATATTATGTTACACATGATTCATTTTTATTGAATGACTCGCTGTTTTTGGATTTTTATATTTAATCGTTTCAATAAAATTAATCTATACTATCAATACTAATATTATAAATGTGAAAGTAACGAAGTCTCTTCATTACGCCTTCACTAGCAAGCTTAAGCCCTAAGAAAGGATTGGTTACTTTTTATAGTTAACACCTGTCTCGGGTGAAGTTGTGGGCGAAAACTATAATAGTTTAACATAAAAGCTACAATTAGTCTTTTTACTAGAAGTAGTTGGGCAAGACCGTCGACAATATATACAATTTTCAATCTCCGATTCGAAATGATTGTTATAAGTTTAATGTGCCAATGCTCAATCTCTCTATAATCAGGCGAACCAAAGTAACCGACATAGCCCGAAGAATTGCTAAATTGAAGTGGCAATGGGTGAGGCACATTGCTCGCAGAACCGACGGCTGCTGGGGCAGAAAGGTTCTCGAGTGGCGACCACGAACCGGAAGACGCATGGGCAGGCCCCCTCAAGGTGGACCGACGACTTAGAATAAGTCGCGGGAAGCCGTTGGATGCGGGCAGCGCAAGACCGGTCAACGTGGAAATCCTTGGGGGAGGCCTTTGTCCAGCAGTGGATGTCTTTCAGCTGATATGACGATGACGATGAAACTATAATAGTAAATAATATAAATGAATACAGGTCAAATAATTAATGTTTTTTTTTTTATTTATTAAGTAATAACTTCTTCTCATAAAAGCTTATAAGAATAATATTCAAGTACACACAAGACAAAAACGTATTATATTTAGCGAAGAAAGCAATAAATAACAGACGAAGTAATATATCATCATGCAGTAAATGTACCTTCGGGAAAATCCAAACGTTTTCTCGTCGAGACCGCTCCCGCAAATACAGCTGAGATCAGAACAAAAACAAACTTAAGACTGATTTTATTACACAACTAGCGCAAGCCCGCGGCCTCGCTTGCGACGTTTTAGCTTATTACGGAGAACTCATTTCGAATTCAAGTAAATTTTAGAATACAAAAACGGTTCTCCTAATTATAAATTTGTCGGTAGTCAGTCCGCTGTGCGCGCCCATCTTGGTAGGTACCGCGCCGTCAGTTATGAAGCCGTCATGCAGTAATACAAATTTTTTTAAAGCTGTGTAATTGTGGGTACCACTCACTTATCACATTTTACTGCAAAATTGTGTTCCGATTTGAAGGTTGAGTAAGCCAGTGTATTTACAGTCGCAAGGTACATAACCCCTTAGTTCCCAAGATTGGTGGCGTTTGATGATGTAATAATATTTCTTACAGTTCCAATGTCTATGGGGGTTGCTCACTTACCATAAAGTTTTCCGTTGGCCTAGTCCCCTCTTATTCGCACTATCCAGCATAAGCAGCTTAAAAAAGAAAACAAATTGGATTTTGATTTGTGGATGTACATGTGATATTATTTAATTCAACGTTTTAGTTTTCTTACGGCATTTTATCCGTGGAACATAATATTATATGACGAATTAAAAAAAAATTAGGCACGTAAGAGTCAATAGTACTCGTCCGGATTCGAACCTATGATCATCTGTCTCGGCTTTCCTTTACAATTATCATGTTTAAAACATTATTAATATGATAATGCAACAAGTACAACACTGTATTGTATATCATTTTCAAATACTTCGGGGGTTGATGCTGGGGGATGTATCAATGGACCTCGGATTTGTCGCCTCGATGTAACAGTTATGCTATTCTGTAAGAAATCACTTCATTACTCAATCTTAAAATGTTGACAACCAACTTATAGTGATATACCATTTTGATGCGTTTATTCTTGAAATGTTACAATTATTATGGTCAATGTCGCATATCACTTTCTGACATTTCACGAACGTGTATTCCATCTGTCATTGATATTTTGTTCACTACAGACTGTTGAAATCTTAGAACAATTTGTATATGTTGACCATTAGTAATAAGCCGTATTTTATTATAAATTTTTCATTTGTTATCAGAGACTTTAATAAACCGCTTATTTTTAGCAGACGCCTTGAATAATCCGTGAACTTTATATTTATGTTGACGTAATGTTGCGCTAGCTTTATATCCAATTGTAACAATGAGCGATGCATTTTCATAACTAGCGACCCGTTGTTACTTCGCTCGGGAACTTTATTTAAAGTATTTAAAGTATAATTGACATATTATTAAAACTTATTTTTTAGTAACAGCCTGTTAATGTCCCACTGCTGGGCTAAGGCCTCCTCTCCCTTTTGAGGAGAAGGTTTGGAGCTTATTCCACCACGCTGCTCCAATGCGGGTTGGTAGAATTCACATGTGGCAGAATTTCAATGAAATTAGACACATGCAGGTTTCCTCACGATGTTTTCCTTCACCGTTAAGCACGAGATGAATTATAAACACAAATTAAGCACATGAAAATTCAGTGGTGCTTGCCCGGGTTTGAACCCACGATCATCGGTTAAGATTCACGCGTTCTTACCACTAGGCCATCTCGGCTTTATCCTTACTAATATAATAAATGCCAAAGTGAGTTTGATATCTTAAATACATCAATACTTAGTATTGTTGCGTTCCTGTTAGACGGATAAGTGAGCCAGTTTAACTACAGGCACAATGGACATAACATCTTCGTTCCCAAATTGGTGGCACATTGGCGATGTAAGGAATGGTTAATACTTCTAACATCCCCAATGTCTATAGACGATGATGACCACTTAACATCAGGTGGCCCATTTGGCCGTCCTATAACAAAAAAGAAGCCTCTATTGGATGTTTTTTAATCTTCATATGTTTTACCTTTTGTAATTTTTTTAACATGTTATTTGTTAAAGTTGATGTTACTTTATATTGCTCGCTATCTTGGTAGTGTCTTCCAGTATAATGGTCCCTGGGCGACAGCGTTTAGACACTGCCACAGGCGCTATCACCTACTGCACCTTAAAATATTACCTATTTTGGACTCTATATAATTTTACATATATTTTTGTAAAACTTTCAATATGGTGCTATTTTAACGCATAACGTACGAGCTTTTTTAATTTGATTAAGGATTTTAATTTTTTATATAAAATTGTTGGTATATAAGTAAGTAATGGGATAAGCCTTTCTTCTGAAGAAAAGATGCACTTTAGAAGGTTTGGGCCGTCATGTTGTTGACTAATATGTTTGTTACTAATATTATCTAATTTATTATTCCCTTTTTCTTATTTTGTCGATGACTCAACCTTGTGGTGAACTCACTCGCCCTTCAAACTAGAACACAGCAATACAAATTGTTGTTATTTGATTGTAGAAAAACAGATACAGTAATAACAGAAACACAGACATGGTACTTACACAACTTGAAGGCCTTCGTAGTACCACTAATAAACATTAGCTCCCACTTTATATAACTAGATAATTAGAGATACAAAGTGTTATAATTCAGAATATTATATTTGTATAAAAAAATAAATAAAAATAAAACATTTATAAAGACAAGGGCGTATTTTTCCCAGCCTCAGCTAAACGACATTTATTATGAGCACACTTCGGTTCAACGACACTTAAACGTACGAACATTATCATACATGAATTATTGACGGCATGGAAAATGACGTAAAGATGTATTCAGAAAACAAGTTCTTAGACGGAGTAAATGGTGCGGAGCCGAGATCGAAACTTCGGTAAAACCGCTTAAAGGTAAGTTATAGAAAACTTTGTTTATATTGTTAAACCAGCGCTGACGCTGACTTAACTCGCTGACGTATACCAACGTTTGGTATAATAATATAATTTATATTTTATTTAAATGGGTAGACCAATAAGGTAAAGGAAGAACTTGATTATAAGTGGTCATCACCACCCACAGATAATGGCAAAGTTAGAAATGATAACCATCCCATATATGGTCAACGGGTCCCCCAACTTATATCTCTTGTGCCTGTAGTTTCTTTGGCTTACCGACCCTTCAAATTATCAGACGAGTGCTTGGCTTCTACTCCGACGAATCAGGCGAAGGATTTGTATACCTCCAAACTATTATTATATATTGAATATAATTGATATGACGAAAGTTTGCGGCAATGCTGCAAACAGTAAGCAAACAGTATGTCTCAATATCTGAATGGTGTTATCCTGTATATTATCCAGTTATTTGCCAGTCTGTTCCTTCGCATGTTTAACTTGAACTAAAATTAATGTCTTGGATTTATGACGTGTAGCACTGATCAGATAAAATTTATTACAAAAAATAAACGACAGCTTTGCAGATCATTTCAGATAGCTATCAATATGATTTATGTCAAATGTCAATAATGCACAATATATATTCAATGTTCGAACTAATTCGTTAGTCATTCTGTCTTCACAATATTTACAAAACAATACAATTGCAAAGACGAGTTCACATTCCTGCCCCAAATCATTGTAATTTTATTTACCCTTAGCCATTGATTTAACCTGCTTGGAATTCATAACACTTATAAATATAAAAAGTCTATATCAACAATATTTTATATTTTTCATTTCATTTAGTCTTGTTTATAGTGGATGGTTTAAGGCAATTTCGTTATACAATGGTAATAATGTCCTCCAGACCGATTTCGGCCATGGCGGCCAATCTCAAGTGAGATTAGCCAACTACGCAGAAGATATTATAGTGCACAAGTGTGTGCGCAAACACAGGTGCACTCTCTATTCCCTAACTCTTATAATCCGATGGGACGGCAATCCGACACGACCGGAAAGAGTTCAGGCGCAGGACCAACGGCTTTTACGTGCTTTCCGAGGCACGGGAGTGTACACACTTCCAACTTCCAGGCTCCGGGCTGCTACTGAGAATTTTCTAACAGAAAAACCCAATAACTTTTTTATTGGCCCGACCTGGGAATTGAACCCAGGACCTCCGGGTCTGCGGCCTTACATCAAGCCACTAGACCAACGAGGCAGTTTATATACAATGGTACGGCAGTTATGATTCGGCAAAATCGATATCATTTCGTCTGATCTATGCTGATGAGTTCCATAGTCTTCCTGAAACATATAAAGAATTCACTATCGATAAATCACTAATTATAACAAAGTAAAATATTTACTAATAAGAACAATTGTCAACTTAATTTTGTGTTAAATTATCAAAATTAGCAAAAATCAAAAATATATAAATAATAATGTTGATTGTTAATTGTAAGTAATAATAACTGCTAGCATTCTTGTAGATATTTTACGCGGTCAGCTTTTATACCTTTCATAAATATTTATAATTTGTATATTATTATGTTGTAACAGTTGTACTAAGCCGTAATGTAGCTATTTTTGTTATTTTTGGTTTGGAATAAAGAGTTTTAAATCATTTTTACGTACTACTTTAACGATATATACACATATTTTTTATACTTAATGTCAACGAAAGGTTCTATATATTACTTACGATAGCCATTATTTTTAATGGCATAAATTAACAGTATATAACTACCATTATAGCTGGCAAGTATTTGTCTAATTACTGATACTCCTACCTTGTTAGACTTGCACTTCAATCAGGCCTGAGGCTAATGAACCAGCTTTAACGAAAACGCCTTAATGAGGAACTGCTGTTTCGTTGAAATCGATTTTATTTTATAATAACAAACGCCAAAGTCTGTAAGGTCTTTTATTACTGTACTGTAAAACGTGAACTACAAAATAGTATACCAATTATGAAAAATGTTACGGATATGTGTGTAAAATTATAATAATTCTGATAGCGTCTGTCATTAAAAATATATAAAAAAGCGCCCGCGTAAAATTGCTCTTAAAAAATTACAGGCGCTTCTAAAATTTATTATTTTTATATTTTGTTATGAAATTTTTTGCTTGTGCAACGATTATAAAATAGGTATACTACGTGATACATTTAATATTTTCAATTCAGTCAAAAGTTTACTGTAATTATGAAAAATTAGTATGATGACGTCACGTAGGCTTAAAATAGGTTAATGAATGAAATGTGACATGGAATTTAAATATTATGTATGTATTATGTACGTACATTGTTCTATCAGAGATAAATAAACATTTTAATTTTGTTTTTGGAATGCTAATAAGCATTAAACTTCAGAATACAAAAAAAACATTTTTTTATTTATTAAGCCCATTTCTTTTTCGAGAGATAAATAGAAACGTAATATCCCGTTTTTAAATAACAAGCCGGTTTTTAAATTACGTTTATATATATCTTCACATAATTTACTCCGTGATATATTTGAGAAAATTTAATGCTTGACAAGCCGAATCTTTGCTTCGTTTAATTAAAATTTCTAGGCCTGCAGAGGGCTTCGTACAAGAGGGTTGATAAATTACGGTCAAGGTATTTATTTTATTTAAAATATGTTGCGACAATTCGCTATCAGATAACATAAAAAGACTCGACTTTAAAGAAGGTAAGACTTATCATTATCACTGTGACGTCATTAAAAACTACGTATCGAAATATTTTATCAAAACTGATATTAAGTTAAACTTTTTTTTTATAGAATAGGAAGGTGGACGACCATATGGGCCACCTGATGGTAAGTGGTCACCAAACGCCCTTAGACATTGGCATTGTAAGAAATGTCAACCATCGCTTATAGCCAATGCGCCACCAACCTTGGGAACTAAGATTTTATGTCCCTTGTGCCTGTAATTACACTGGCTCACTCACCCTTCAAACCGGAACACAACAATATCAAGTATTGCTGTTTTGCGGTAGAATATCTGATGAGTGGGTGGTACCTACCCAGACGAGCTTGCACAAAGCCCTACCACCAGTAGAATAACTATAGTAAAATCCTTTTTCATTCTATTCCTTATACTTTAATACTTGTCTTAATTTTATAAATAAGTGACTTCATTAATTTCAAAACGGGGGAACAAATTATTTTTAGTAATAGACTTATTTATCATAACGTTTTAAGCTTTATCATATGCCAAGCTAGCCTCGACGGAATCCGTCAAAATGTCTAGCAAATAAGACGCTTATGATCGTTATTTAAGCTGGATTAATACACATGTATAAGATATATATGTCACGTTTATATTATTTATATAATAATTGACACGAGGACTGATTAATTTTTCGCCCAAAAAAAATTGCGATTCAAAGGAAAAATGCTCCTAGCGTTTTTGGCAACATTTCATTTCGCGTTTTGCACAGTAGCTATTTTTAATCTTTATTTGTATATATTAAAGGCTTTAATATAAATTATTCTTATGTAATAATAACAATGGTATATAATTAATATGATGTTTTTTTTTGAATAAAATTATTAATAGTGTTATTCATAGCCCTGAATTGTTAAGTAGAGTAAGATTGTCTGTATCAAACAAAACTTAATATGAGATCTATTATTATCTCATTTTAAAAACAAGCTGACTTTTAGACCACGAATAACGAATTAAAAAAAGTAAGCCAGGCAGATCAGCTACTTTAAACAGAATCGTTTTAGCCTGTTATATTTAAAAAAGCTAACCTAGATATTTCCAACAACTCCGCCGTGTCATTTAAAAGTAAAAATAAAAATCAATTTTTGTTTTAGTGCTCATTTCCCGCCATTCGCGGTCATTTACTCATTCCTTCTTATTCAGTTATTGTATTTTTTTGCAATGTTATTGTTTTTGGTATTTATTAATTGTATTTTTTTTTCATCTCTTTGGTTGTGTAATCCCATTGAATAAGTAAATGTAACAAGGAACGTCTGTAAGTTTATGCAAGCTGAGTTAGCCTTTAATTGAGGCATACAATATGTTTTTATTATTTCTTTTTATATGTTATTTACCTACAAGACTATGTTAATATCGTATGCAACGTTGGCTTTCTATTAAAATAAATAAATAAATGCTATTTCATACTAATATATCCCTTGTATGTTACAATAAGCTTATACATACGAATCATATGGCCACATCTCTACAGCACTTACGCATCTAAGCGATGTTTGAACGTAATAAAATCGTTTAAATGCAATCGCGAGATAGACTTACGTTTACCGCTACGGATATAAGCGCGTAGAATAACGTAGCCTGTAGTCTACGAGTTGAAACATTGTGGCCACTAAGATTGTGGTTTTTTATGAACTTATATAATAAACAGGGTTATCTTGAGTTGCAGTGGCTTTTTCACAGATGAAACAAAATTAAATTACCTATTTATTACTTTATATTTGCATATAGTTTAATGTATTAGCGTATTTACAGATTAAGTTTATGTTAAGCCGTTATACAAAAAATAACCTTATTTTCATAGTAATGTATATAATAATAATATATGAAATATATAAACAAACTGTCAAACTTTATGGATTGTACAGACAACAAGCGTCTAACGTTTAGAACACTTTCTTATCTATAAATGCAACTTATATATTTCCAAAAAAAAAAACAACAAACAAAAAAAACAGTGAATGTATGCTACAAATTAAAACGAGACAATAAACGACACCAAGGAAATTAAGATTTCCTTAATTTCCTTGGTTCCACGCCTAGCGTTGTTGACGATACAGAAATTAACAAAAAAGAAAATAAATTTTTAAATTTAAATGAAACAAAACATATTTACGAATATATCGCCTTAAATCGATGTGTCTCCAATAGATTGTGATCAAATAAATTATTTTTTATTTGACACTGGTCTCATAGCTCTCCCACCCTTCACCGAAACAGCCTCGGCAAGTAAAATGTGTTAACTATTTCATCATAAAGTCGATATGTTTACGCGACGCGGTTCATGTGATCGTATTTGCTCTACATACGTTTCAATATTTATATCAAATTGATTCTGATCATATATGGGTATACTTTCTTTTATGTATATAAATTAATATTTTCAATAGGCTGACGGGCCACCTGATGGTAGGTCACCACCGCCCACAGACATTGGCATTGTAGGAAATATTATCCATCCCTGACATCATTAATGCGTTAGGTACCAATCTTGGAGACTAACATATTAAATACCCTGTGCCTGTAGTTAAACTTCAAACTGGAACACAACAATACTAAATATTGCTTTTTTGTTTTGTATTAATTTTAGCACACCACCTTATAAACGTTGCTAAGATATACACTTTCTCTCATTCTGTCATTATTGATTTGACATTTGAATGAAGAAGACACAGCAAATGATTTGAATAGATAAAATAAAAATACTTGAACAAAATATTAGGCATATTATAACCTCATTTTGCAATTATAAACATGTTCAACCCTCAAGAATGTAGATATCATTCACCAGAGCAACTTTAATTGGTACATTACTCCGACCCTCGGGGAGGCTACGTGACATCTTCCCTCTCGATTTAAAGTTAAAAGTCTTTAAATTGCAACCGTGCACAAAAATGTCGGATACATTCGTGGACTTTGTAAGTTATATGTTATAAAAATGATATTTTCCGAGTAACTATATTTTTAATAACTCCAAATTCAACTATCGTCCTTATAAACCTATACTAATATATAAGGATGAAAATTTTGAACGTACATGACGCAAGCAACTGTTACCTCTTTTATTTAAATAAACTTATAGACGTCCCTACATACTGAAAAAAAAAAAACAATTTTCTGTTCGTTAAATTATCTTATATTTTAAGAAAATTCTAAATATTATTATTTCGGTTGGGAACTGTATGTTTTCGTATATTTGGTAGGACATATCATATAGTTTAAGTGAATGTAAAGTACGTATTGGATGTATTTTATGTAGATACAACTGTTGAAGATGCAAATAAATAAATAAATGAAACTCAAGATCTATCATGGAAACTAAGAGGTAGTACGTAAAGCTAGTTTTTTCTGACAATAATGTCTAGATGAAATCAGGAAATAAATGAAATACATTACAGAATAGTAAAAGCAATAATTTGGAGAGCATTCCAAGAGATCCCAACTTCACTTTACGACCTTTGTAAGTTATATATGTTCTCTTTTATTATTATTATTTTAAACGCACCTATTATTTGAATAATAGCTATCTATTTCAATCACTAAATGTTTGTCCATTTAGTTTCAACTTTCGAACTAGATGGCGCTAGTTGTATTTTAAATCGCGCTATCGTTATGTTATTCCCAGTCTACTTAACGTGTCTCGTCCCGTTTCATATTTGCCATCAGAAGGGTCTTAACTGACTCGACTGAACAGTGAGTGATGATATCGGATATGAATCGCTGTGATTACGATCCGCTCGCTTGTGTCTCAACTATCGCAGAGGCACTTGTCGAATGCCTGACGCTGTTTTTGGCCACTTTTAAAACCTATTAATACCCAATCAGTGTATCCATGAGACGAAACTTCGTTTGTGAAATTTTAGACTGTGGAGCTTTACAATCACAATTAAGTTTAAATAGTCATGTACATTCTTATATAACTGCATAGTTCATACGGGTTAAATACGGACTTTATAGACTCCTTGTTAAGATGAAAAGGGTAACGCTAGTTTTTTTGTGAGTATTCCGATGTTCAGGGTGCACTCGGCGCCTTGGACACCGGCAAGTCCAACATACCCCCACTATTCCCGTGGGGGAAGCGCGTAATGCGTTTTTCCAGCTAAAAATTAAAGTAGAGTACTTTATAGATATATTTTTTTAACAAATATATAAATATTCCCTGACCGATCTATTTGCTCGTACTGTGCTAAAGTATTGCTAATGCTTCTTGCCCCATGTATTTTTTACGCGTTATTTAAATATCTCATAATATTTCTAAAGCTACTGGTTCGAATATCAAACTGTAAAAGGCAATATCTATCTAACACGCTTAAAATGATTTTTGCTATTTATTTTGATCAGGATAAATACTTTGTGACAATTATAATATATAAGTTCCATATTAATCAAAAAAGTAGTTTGTGTGAAACAGGAAAAAAACACATACGATCAAATTGAAAGGATACAAAACAAAAGTAATTTTGAATTTCGGGGAAAAATCATTTAGATTTTATATAACACTTACGATGATTGGATCGTGTGTATAATTATGTTTACTACACTGCAGAGCATAAAAACTGATCATTCCTATTTGTTGACAACTATTACTAGCTGCTGCGCGCGATTTCACCCGCATCAACCGATACTATTGTTTATAGAATAGTTAGGCGGATGAGCATATGGGCCACCTGATGGTAAGTGGTCACCAATGCTCGTAGACATTGGCATTGTAATTAATGTTAACCATCGCATACATCGCCAACCTTGATGAACTAAGATATTGTGTCGTTTGGGCCTGTAATTACACTGGCTCACTCACCCTTCAAACCGGAACACAACAGTACCAAGTACTGCTGTTTTGCGGTAGAATATCTGATGAGTGGGCGGTACCTACCCAGACGAGCTTGCACAAAGCCCGCTCTGCTTCCATGGGTCGAAGTGTGATGTTATATAGTATTTAATACCTTTCTCAATATGGACATTACTTAAGATCTAAGATAATAAATAAATATAAGTTCATATACTTCTCTCAATTGTTTCAATGGAACATGATTTAATTTTATAATAAAACATATTAATTTTCACATATTACCCTTTGAAATTATTATCAATAACGATTTTTTCGACTATATATCAATAGATAAAGTTAATCGACTCCATAGCGTTAGTGCTTACTCGATATCTGATGGTGTAAATGCTTGACGTTTGTGAGAATTTATCGTGTGTGATGTTACTTTAAAACTTGAAGTATCGACTTATTCCATATATTCATAACCGAAGTAGTCCAATGTAGTACACGAGAATTTTAACGAGGGCTATAATATCTTAGTTACCAAGGTCCATGGCGTATTGGCGGCTTAAGTAATTTTATAAATATAAATATATAAATATATTACTAAAATTTATACTAAAGACCTCACTTAAGCTGCAAGCTCTTGTTTAATTTCGTTCAATTTAAATTCAGAGTGAAGTGTACTTGAGTCTGTGTTAACACTAAAATTGTACGATCGTAAAATAATCGTTAATTCTCAAATGAAACGGCTAATAGTAGATTTTTGATGGGAACTGCGTTCTCATGTTTTTAATTATTACTTATTAAGATAGCCTAATATTATATACTTTTATCGATAAGTCCAGAACTACTGGTGGTAGAGCTTTGTGCAAGCTCCTCTGGGTAGGTACCACCGACTCATCACATATTCTACCGCAAAACAGCAGTACTTTGTATTGTTGTGTTACGGTTTAAAGGGTGAGTGAGCCAGTGTAATTACAGGCACAAAGGACATAACATCATAGTTCCCAAGGTTCGTGGCGCATTGGTTTGGTAAGCGATGGTTAACATTTCTTACAATGCCAATGTCTATGGGCGTTGGTGACTAATTACCATCAGGTATGCTCGTCCGCCGTCCTTTTCTATTAAAAAAAAGAACGAAATGGTCATTAAACCCTAACATCGATTTTTATATCTATCCGATCAAAAAATGAAACAATCGTGATGAAAAAATAATAATAATATATTACATTACATTACAGTAATACATAAGAACATGATATAACAATGTTTAACGTTAAAAATGAATCCAACCGAATGATATGGACATGAAAAAAAAACAAATTAAAGTTCTGTCGATATTCTGATTTTAATTATATAATATAAATATTTCCTTATCGATAAAGATTTAACTATGATATTTCACAGCACTACACAATCAAGAATAGACGCTGCAAGGCACCGCAATGGACGATCCAATCTCGATTCAGAGGTGAGGCGACACCACCGATTCAATGCCTTGCCTAATGGCGACAGATTATGTGCAAACTGCAGATCGCTCGATACTAACATTTGTATTGCTAAATAGCAGAAATGGATTACTGAATACAAATTTATAATTGAGTGTAACGAGTCCTTCGAAATCTGCCTTTTAACGTAGAAATTCTTATTTTTTATTTCACATAAACAATCAAACTTTTTGGATAGCAATGGCAGTCAATAAATACTTATTTTGGTTTTTTGTAACTCGCTAAATTTCAATTTAAAAAGAGGTTAATTTGAAATCTCGTAAGTACAGACACTACAATTTGATTTATTTGTATATATAGTGGTGGTAGGGCTTTGTGCAAGCTCGTCTGGGTAGGTACCACCCACTCATCAGATATTCTACCGCAAAACAGCAATACTTGATATTGTTGTGTTCCGGTTTGAAGGGTGAGTGAGCCAGTGTAATTACAGGCACAAGGGACATAAAATCTTAGTTCCCAAGGTTGGTGGCGCATTGGCTATAAGCGATGGTTGACATTTCTTACAATGCCAATGTCTAAGGGCGTTTGGTGACCACTTACCATCAGGTGGCCCATATGCTCGTCCACCTTCCTATTCTATAAAAAAAAAAAAAAAAAAAAAAAAAAAAAAAAAAAAAAAAAAAAAAAAAAAAAAAAAAAAAAAAAAAAAAAAAAGCACGCGAACATATTTTGTCTTTATTTCGTTTTAATAAATAAAGTCTCGTTTTTATTACCAGGCGACATTCAGTCTAAATTATAGGACTATTCATGACTATACAGATATGATATAGGAATACAATTTAGTGGAATTTTGTGCGCTATTTTTCTTTTAAGGGTAATATTGATTTGTTAAAGAATTATATAATATAACGTGTTTTTAGATGATCGTGACCTTTACGTTATCTCTTTGAAAATAAAAATGTACGAACGATTTTATATGTATATAGTTTATTCAAGTAGGCTTTTGCGAGCGAATTCATCTCGCGTGCTTGTTATTTAAATCATTTTTGTCATCAAATATTAATATGAATATATTTTTGTTTTGATATATTAACATATTGTGTGTGACTATGTTACATATTTATTTATTTTTACGAATCTGGAATACGTAGAAATGCTACCCCGTGTTGTTGTTATTACTTATAACGTGTCTGTAGCGACACACACATGTCGAACTAACATTCCTAAATATTAACTTATGTTATATACTCTACTAAAAATGATATCCATATAATATGCAATAAGAATAGAATGGATTCTGTTATATAAGCACGTATGTTTGCTTGTTTGTGTACTGTGCCTTTGTTGCTATACTACGGACATTTTTATTACTCTGATATGTAAAGTAAAAGTAAAGTAACAGCCTCACCCTTCGGGGAGAAGGTTTGTAGCTTTTTATAAACATGTGACAGTCAAATCTCAAATGAGATTAGCCAACGCAGGACATTTTATAGCGCACAAGTGTGTGTGCAAGCACATTGCACTCTCTATTCCGACACTCTCATAATCCAATAGGAAGGCAATTTGACACGACCGGAAAGAGTTCAGACGCACGACCAACAACTTTACGTGCTTTTCGGGTCGCGGGGGTGTACACACTTTCATCTTCCAGACTCTGCTACTGACAATCTTCCAGAGAAAACCCCAATAATTTTTATTGGGTTTTGATCAGAGGACCTTATATAACCACTAGACCAACAAAGATGTCAAATAACTACAAATAACCCTGTATAATCAATATGGTTGTGTGATGTGAGCGTCAACGTGTGCTTGGTTTTTTACTCGACTCGACCTATAATATTCACACTACAGTCTACGTATTTGCGTTTCTTGTACCGTTTATTTGGTATTTGCATCACAGGAACATTTACCATTTCTGACGGGGACAGAAAAAATGAAATTCTCTTCTTCACACAGAGATAGCTTTAATAAGGCGTCACTTAACATATTATTTTAAAGCTTTGGCGATAAAATTATGCCGCCTGTAGACAAGTCGGAGCGCTGACATAAAATATTATTTAAATTTCACTTAAAATTCCCGCGACCCGCGACCGCGTCATCTGCATCAGCTTATTTCTTAGAAACTAGTTTTCCTAGACTCAGAAACTTTATCTCGAATTTATGAAGTGCTACTCTCGAAGAGTTATGGTAAAAATGATATGAGTAATGTGAAACTTTTTTTGGATGATGATAGTTATTAATATAAGATGTGTTGAGATGTACATACATCAAAAACATTCGTGAATTTCTATTAAGATCTAGGTGACCTTTACCTAGGTGACCTATCTAGGTGACCTAGGTGGCTTTAGTACTATCCACATAAGATAGCCTACCGTCAAACAGCAATACTTAGTATTGTGGCATTCCGGTTTGCAGTGTGAGCGAACCAGTGACTACAATCGAAAGGGGCATACCACCTTAGTAACTAAAGTTCTTAGCGCATTGTCTATTTTTATTTTATTTATTTTTAGCTTTTTCACACACGGCCATCTGATCCCAAACTAAGCATGTACTATGAAAACAACTGATATACTACATATACTAATTTTCTTTTGTAAATACCTACTTATATAGAGAATAAAACCCAGACCCGGGACAAACAGACAGTTCATGCACACAAATGTCTGTCCTGGGTGGGAATCGAACCCAAAACCTTCGGCGTGAAAGGCAAGTATCTACCAACTACGCCAACCGGCCTGTCTATGTAAGTTCTTATATTACTAATTAAAATAATTTCTTATATTACCGATGCCTACGAGCGGTGGTGACTACATAGCACGTGGCCAATTTGCCCGTCCGCCTTCCTATTCATAAAAAACTGTCTGAACTCAAATGTCCTTACTTCCATAAACGAAAGAAAAGCGATCACTACAAGAGAATTTAAGCACAAGGTTAATAGACTTTTTCTCACGCTGTAACGTACGTAACAATTTCTGTGTACAACAATTTCTTTCCTCATTTAGTTAACCAGATGAGTCGAGTCAAATTGTTTTGTTTTTCTCTTGTTTTAAATATATGTGTTCACTTTTGTCATATTAGGTAAGAACTTCATTTCTTTTTATTTATAAAGTATTTATCGCACACAATTTACAAAAAAAAAAGTTACTGTACAAATGATGGTTCCTTAGGTTAAGGCGTTCAAACAAAAAATAAAGAATCTCTTGAGCGTTCTTTTAATATATTAGTATAACGGGCTCATAATATGAACATACGTGAACGTATTAAATTTAATAACGGACAAATTCAGTACTTATATATGTAGCTCATTCATCCTTGTTATCCGATACTGTTGGAATTTTATTAAACCATTATATCAATAGAAAAATATATTTCAAGAATAATAAATCTCAGATGAATTTTTCTCGGAATAACAAGAAAATTCATATCAAAATAGCAGATATATCTACGAGAAACTTCCGGATATCTAAAACAATGAAGAATACTGCAAATATATTTCCCAAGTTTGGGAATATTTTCAGCTGGCCACAATTTCCTCTGCGAGTCCGCTACAAACAAACCTCGGACAAGGAGATGACGTGGAGCTAATTTAGCGGTCGCCTGCATCCCACTTTATTTATTACGTACACTTGCAATCTGGAAGCGCTTTAAGGTACTAGCGGTCGACGAGTTTGTATATTTTCTATATTTATATACTTTTTGTTTCTGTTATAGATGGGCATGGTGATACATCATGATACACCTGATGGTACGTGGTCATCACCGCCCATAGACATTGGTTGTTGGTTGACAAATGTTAACCGTTTCTCATATCGCCTATCAACTTTGGGAAATAACATGTTATGTCCCTTTTGCCTGTACTGGCTTACTCTTCAAACAGGAACGCAACAATACTATAATGAGTGGGTGATCTACCCAGGCTTTGAACAGAACCCTACCACCTACGATATTTCTTGATTTTGATTACGACGTATATTATCAGATCATACCATGTTTATATTGCGTGAAGTCTTGTCAATTGGGCATATATCGTTGTGCTATCTTATGGTAAAGAAGGTGATCTGACCGCGGTTAAATTCTTGCTATAAATATGGGCTAGAAAGTAAGAGTCCATAAATCATCAATGGCTAGTTTAAATTAAATGTCTTCTCTTGAAACAGCTTATCCTACCAAGCAGCTGAAACGCTGGGTATAGTATTTCATACGATAGGTACATTGGGTTTTCACACGATGTTTTTTTTATCAGAACAAAAGTGAATCGCTTTTACCTTAAATTACCTTTTCGTGCCATATGCTTTACATAGACTTTCACCCCTGTCATTGTAATATATATTTTAATCGAACTATATAAAGTTCACTTTTCAGTGGACAAATTTTTCATTTGTAGCGCTAAAAGAAATTATCGCATAAATTACGCCCTTATTACGAGACTCTTTGATGACCCGACTCATTTAGTGCGATAAAATGTTGTATTTATGTTTTTATATGAATATATACAGAAAAATTAAAAGATAAATGCTACCAATATTGGTAATAGTGGCCAGACGCCAAATATTCTATTGCCAAACCACATAATTACCACTTAACCTTAAATAACTGCTCATTTTATAGATATATTGATTATCCTTTTTTTAAATTATTTAATAAATACATGTAATTTATAAATACCTAAAAAATTATCGCCTAGGTACTGAGGCAGTTTGTAGACGGGTATTTGTAGTTTTGTGTTATATGCTACCTAACATATAAAAAATATAGGTCAGTGCCCAAAATAAAAACAAGCGATGCAACTCAATAGTTGACAGAAAAGTTTCCTATAAAAACGTTGTATTGTAGTTTTATTTCAAAATGTCACAGCTTTTCTTTAAGTAGTTATTATGGAATTCACTTGTAAAATGTTGAAAACGTGTGCCTATTGCGAGTTTTTTTTACTTTTTCGATAGTGATGACGTTCAATCAATGGTCCTCCTGGCTGGCCTAGGCCAGTCTGGGTACGGGCCTCGGGGTTGCCCCCCCTACCCGGGATGGTCCTCCCCGACGGATTCATCCGTCGTGTCCTTTCGTTTTGGCCCAGAGGCCCAGGGTCATTATGACCCGGTGGCTATAAGTTTCGATTACAATTACGATTTTCCTTTCTTGAGGGTGATGTCGTCCTACCGTGTCTCCAGATCGTCGTCGTCCTCTTCACCGATGCAGTGATGACGTTACCTGCGATTTGTTTCGGATTCCGATTATTGTTACTAGATGGCGCTGTTTTCATTACATACAAAAAAATGCAGTTAACGCAACCGCTATCAAATTTAGGAGTGTCTAGTTTTTTTCGTATATCCTTGTTAATTCCTTATAATTTATTATTGTTATAATGAATGACACCTATCTCTTTCTGACATATCACGACCCTTTCTGCAGAGTTTATTAAATCTTAAATTACTGGTTCTGTAATAGCTATTTGTTTTCAAATCTGTTGTTCATTATGACCAAAACCATTGGCAGATAAGGGTTATACAAAAATATAATACACATAGTCACTTATTATTTATTTATATTTTAAACTAGCTGACCCGTGCCCACTTCGTTGGGTGGTAAACATTTTTAATTGTGATCGATTGGCCGAACGTTGATAAAATTGTCTCGCGTATTTGATATTTTAAATTATGCCATCTTAAACTATGCAACAAACTGTAAAAATGAATTTTATCTAATTAAAAATTCCTTAGTAAAAATTTATTTTTAAATAGATTGACGTACACAAAAAAATCCGTCTAATAGAAATATCAATAATATGAATACATTTAAATTACGACACGGTCGCGGTTCCATACCTATGTCGTATTATCTCTTTAACTATTGGTCCAAATTATATGCGATAAAAGGGAAAATTATTTTGTTTCAAACACTTGAATTCATAATTGATAATATGACCAATAAACATGACCTAACAATTTAAATTATTTTTAATATAAAAAAACACTTTTTGTAACTTAAATATAAAAAAGGCATATGCTGTTGCTGACTTTTTTTAGGCATTATCAGCTCTACAATTTTTCTTTAGAATTTAATCATATATCTCTCGTCGTTGAGGTAGCGTTCGTAAGAAACGTTTTCGTTCGACCGTTTTTTCTCCGACTTTGCAAATACTACTGGTGGTAGGGCTTTGTGCAAGCTCGTCTGGGTAGGTACCACCCAGTCATCAGATTCTACCGCAAAACAGAAATACTTAATATTGTTGTGTTCCGGTTTGAAGGGTGAGTGAGCCAATGTAAATACAGGCACAAGGGACATAAAATCTTAGTTCCCAAGGTTGGTGGCGCATTGGCTATAAGCGATGGTTGACATTTCTTACAATGCCAATGTCTAAGGGCGTTTGGTGACCACTTACCATCCCATATGCTCAGGTGGCCCATATGCTCGTCCGCCTTCCTATTCTATAAAAAAAAACCACTACCACGTCGTACGTCGTTTCTTTTTTTCTGGTATATATAGCCTATGACACTCACAAAGGATGTGGCTTTCTATTGGTAAAATAATTTTTAAAATCGGTTTAATAAATCCAGAGATTACCCCCTACAACCTCACAAACTTTACCTCTTTATAATATTAGCATAGATAGGTGGATTGAAAAATGAGCCTAACGATATGTGGTCACCACCACCCAAAAAACTTGGCGCTTTAAGCAATATGAAACAACCCTTCGAACGTTAATGTGCCACCATCCACACCACCCTTGTGTCTGTTCCTAACAAAACTATATACTACGTATTACTGTTTGGTGTTAGAATATAATTTTCCTTCACCGTTAAGCACGAGATGAATTATAAACACAAATTAAGCACATGAAAATTCAGAGGTGCTTGCCCGGATTTGAACCTACAATCATCGGTTTAGATTCACGCGTTCTAACCACAAAGTCATCTCGGCTTTTTACTACATACGATATGTACACAAGTACTATTGTATTGTGAATCCGGAGCGTAATATAATAAAGACGTTTCTGGATAATTTTCCTGTTTGAATTTAGCTGCAGTGTCGTCGCATAGATAACTGTAATCCGGTATTTGAATGTCTCAGCCTTCGCGTTCCTCTGCTGCTACTGATGCACGGATATTAGCACGTTTTGTTTTTAAGCTTGAAATAGTTTAGATTTATCAAAATTATATTTCTGGATTGCAATGTTTTAATACATTAAGAGCCGAGATGGTCCAGCAGCCAGCACACGGGAATTTTAACCAAAAAAAAGAAGTTGACTCCTTAATCCAGCATCAGAACTTTAATAGCCTACTGTTTTTTGACTTTTTGACAAGTTACCTTCGAAACTCCAAGGTAATATTTGTATGTGCAACCAACCATTAGTTGATTACTAATGATGATTTTTAATATTTGTGCTTAAACTAACTGGGTGTAATTATCTACATAAGTATGTATTTACAAAAGAAAAGTAGTATATGTAGTATATCAGTTATCTGGTTTGCATAGTATAAGCTCTGCTTAATTTGGAAACAGACGACCGTGTGTGAATAATGTTCCAGGATATTATAAAAAAAAAGTATAAATATATAAAGTAAATATATAACTGATAAAGTTATGTTTTGTTATTAAATAAAATAAAATTATCGACATTTTTGTGTGATATATTTTTAAATCGTCGATATTTGCATATCAATATAAAGATAATGTTTAAGTAACTTCGCTATAGAAAATAATATGTCAAAACGATGTTCATGCGTATCGGCGTTGTGTCGCGAGAATCAAAATATATCAAATATGACGCTCGTCATATCGAATGTTACTTTTACATTTATTGCGAAGGAAAGAGTAAGTCATTTTACACATGATATACATTAATATGGAATTAATTTCTATTATATATATTATGTATGTAATATTGACTATAATATATTGAACTGTGGTTAATATTAATTTCATGGCGATGATGGTAACGATCAGAACGAAGATATTTAATTTGTAATATATATTTTGTCTGGTGAAAGTCTGCCATGTCTCCAGCAAATATTCTCATTAAAATGAAGTCTTAGCCCAACAGTGGGTCATTACTGACGGTTTCATTAGTTACCATTCTAATTTATATAATATATAAAAGCAATTCCGTATTAGGTGACTGTCAATGCACTGTATAAAATATAAAAATGAATTGAAATTCGGAAGCAAACTTCCTTCCTTCGTAATGTACAGAAAGAAAAAAAAAGTTACGAAATGTTGTCTCTAAGGGGAGGCTCTGTAACCCCTTGTTTTTTAACTTTATCCACTCGACTCGTTCTAAACATAATTCTTTTGAGCACACTAATATTGATATGTATGATTGTATCTACGTTCTTGGGTTACGACAAAACGTGTTGCAATGAAAATGAACACACATAATACTATTTTTATTTTTCCGCCGGTACTAATTTTGTGTGGTGAAAGACGTAAATTGAACTTATTTTAATTTGAGGCTTCATCAAGGATGAGGAATATATATTCTGGTCGCAATAAGCATTTTAATTACAATAATTTGCATAGAGCTGAAAATCTGTATAATGTTTTTTTTATTGCCAGGTGGACGTGCAGGTGTCTGGGTGATGATGTTGAGTGGTCATCACCACCCACAGACGTTAGCAACGTTCATTATTGAACACTGCTACCACAAACTAAAGAAAAGTCTGCTATTGTATTATATTTGCTTTTTTAATACAATTTAAATTAATTACGATATTTCAAATCTAACGGAAATCCCGTGAACGTCATATCTTTTTGTTCTTGAAATTGAAAAGGGTTCACAAAGAGTCAAAAATTGTGCACGACTTCTATATAGTATGAGCTGCAAATAATGAGATCAAGTAAACTATGTCGACATATTCGCAGTCTGTGAAAAAAATCGTCCGCGCGTTATCATTGCGAACGCTGGGAAAAATAAAACGAACACACAGCACTGTTGTATGCGAGAAAGGAATTTTACACATTTTTCGTTACGTTACTTACTTTTCTAGCCTTAAATTAATATAGGATGATCAAAGTAAAAGAAATCGAATTAATAATTAAAAATTAATTATTTAAATAATGGATATATCTTTTGTTTAAATAGAAGTGATATAACATATTTAATGGTAATCGGTCACCATCTCACCATCATCACCATCATACTGATACCTACATATTTACTTTATGCAAGATAGCTTTATATTATTGTTGAAACATTATACTGCGATATCAATGTAATAATTGTAATTTTGTTAAAAATACCGAAAGAAGTTTCGAGTGCTGAGACTTTATTCGCCTAAACAACTCGTATTTCGGGAATACAATTTCTTTGGCCGTAAAGAACCAGTGGATAGAAGAAAAGAATTTTAACCGACCATTCCGAGAAGGAAAACATCGTGAGGAAACCTGCATAATTGGAGCAGCGTGGAGTAAGCTCCAAACGAGAAAGTTTGGAGCTTACTCCACGCTGCTCCAATTAGCTGCTCTAAAAGCAAAGAAGTTCTAAGACCAGCACACGTATATTTACAGACCGTTATTCTTACTTATATTCCAAGAATGTTATACTCGGAAAATATCCAATATATACTTTGACAGCAATAATATACATGGTGATGATGTTGACCCTTGAGCATCTGATTGACCACAAATCTGTACATAGCTATACAAAATATTGCTCTTTGGCTGTCAGTGGGTGGTGTTTCTTTAGACGAGTGTGCGCGTAGCCATAACACCACACATGAAATTATTTGTATTAATTATTCATCTAAGGGAATATCCACTACAGAGGGCCATTGGACCCGTTTATCCAGCAAAGCCATTAAAAACTTAAATAAACTTACAATTTCCATTTCATTTATTATTCATTGTCATTACCCATTAACTTTGAAATTATTATTTACCCACTCTTGGACCAAAATTCATCTCATTTAACGCAAAAATACTGTTCCACGTAAATGCCTGAGTATACACTTAAAAATTACAACCTTTCAAATAATGTGGATAAACAAGTATATCGTGTACAGTTTGTATATAAGCCGAAATGTCTATAAGGCACGGCGTGACTGTCACGTCATAAACTCGACTCGGGCATGACACTCTTCGGAGGAGTGCAGATATTAGACAATACGGGTTCATGTAATTGAACTTGAATGGTTCTGTTAACAATGTCTTGTCGTTGTAAGGGTGACATATACTCGAAAACCCTATTTATTATATGGGAAAAAGTAGTACTTATAATAAAGTGATACAAGACCTAATTATGATCTTTTCAGAATTATTTATCTAATAAAATAGAAACGAGGTGAAGTAGTTGCAAAAGATACTGTGCAGGTTTTTTTTTCGGATTGTGTAATACTGTTGGCTTTACTGGCTTCTACAGCGCCACCGGGCGGGATGGGCGAGTTGAACTCAGCCGGATGTTGGGAGCCACACAGGGCTCAAGAGAGACGGACGTCCTAAGGGTGCCTCCTGTGAGGCCGGACCTCGGTTTAGGACTCCGTTGTAATTGGGAGGGACTGTGCAGATGATTTTATATCCCCCAGTTTTATAATTGCTTATAATTTAATTCCCTAGGAGGTGATCGGTTCAATCCCAAGCTGTGCTCTCACCTATGAACTCACTCATTGTTTTATAACATTTTCAACGATTCCATTCTTGTAATTAGTCTTGTGTTAAATACTAATATTTAAATAATTTATTTTAAATAATGCACTTAAATATTCTATAAATTATTTACAAAACTAATTGCAATTTACCACCTCTTGGAGAAAATATTTAAACCTTATCCCACCCACCACGCGCAGCTCCAATGCACGTTGGAACACATGTGGCAGAATTTCCTCAAGACATTTATCTTCATTGCCGAGCACGTGATGCGAACAAATTAAGCGGGATTGAACTCGCAATCAGTTCATGTCAGCTTAGATTCACATATTTAACAACAAAACACGTAAAATATATTTAAAGACACCAACGTCGTGTCTGAAGGCTGCGTCATAATTTGACGCTTCATTCTCTTTCGTTATAATTTTACGAACGATAAAGCCTATTTGTCTGGTTTACGAGCACATGTGCAGGTCCCGAATTACAAGACGCAATTATATGGAATTAGCCAACTGCTTCTAAAGCTCCGGGCGTTATATACATATCTACATAGCTATTACGACATTTGTCGGTGACAAAGTTTTATCTTTATCGTGTATAGAGTATGCTAGAAATGGCACCTGTTTCTGTTAAAGCCGTGATAACGGTGCTCGACAATATTTAAGCCATTTTTTATCGTCGTCGAATAATATAGTTAACGCCTGCAGTACATTCATTTTAGAATTTTATTTTTAAAAACGTATAGTTAGTAAGTTAGTAACAGCCTGTTAATGTCCCACTGCTGGGCTAAGGCCTCCTCTCCCTTTTGAGGAGAAGGTTTGGAGCTTATTCCACCACGCTGCTCCAATGCGGCGGGTTGGTAGAATACACATGTGGCATAGTTTCAATGAAATTAGACACATGCAGGTTTCCTCACGATGTTTTCCTTCACCGTCAAGCACAAGATGAATTATAAACACAAATTAAGCACATGAAAATTCAGTGGTGCTTGCCCGGGTTTGAACCCACGATCATCGGTTAAGATGCACGCGTTCTAACCACTAGGCCTAACACTAAGTTCAACAAAATAGCAACCATTAAACGTGTTGAAATTAAATTGGTTTGTTATATGTGTAATAGCGTTATATATATAAAATATGACTGTGCCAAATATTAAGCCATGCGAACTAAGATATTTTATATTCTGCGCCTCTGCACGGGTGGTTCACACCCTTCAAACCGAAACACAATAATACTAAGTATTGCTATTTGGCGGTAGAATATTTGTTGAGTGGGTTACCTACCCAGACGAGCTTAATATTAGTGGCGGAAGGAAGCTTAAATGGGTGTATCTAGTAGTAATAGATCTATGTTATCACGCAGGTACGCATGATATTTTTACACCAGGGTTTTATGCACCAACCTCCAATGTTATGGCGTCTTGAATTATTTTACTGCCTGAAGTAAAAACACGTCAATCGGAAATGTATTGCCCTTTTGATTCCACCTCGTATATATGTAGGTGTTATATGAATCTTGTACTTAAACCTTTGTCAAAAAGAAGTTTATCCTCTAAGGAGGTTCTTGATAAATTACGTATCACTAGATTCTTTTGTATGTAACAGTACAGACAGAGACGGCAATATATTATTAAAATATACTATTCAAAATGTTTCTTTTGGCAATAGCGTACGTGTATATTATATGAATAAGAATTTTTAAGAAATATTATATTGTCAAAATTCCGTGTATATGATAAATTCAATAGTAAAGTAAGAAGACGTAGCCAGTGAGGTCTTCCTTTTTAAGAAAAAGACTTGGAGCTTATTCCGCCCCGTTGTTCCAATACGTGTTGGCGCATAACAGCACTACTTGGTTGTGTTCCGGTTTAAAGGGTGAGTGAGCCAGTGTTATTACACGCACAAGAAACATAACATCTTAGTTCCCAAGGTTGGTGGCGCATTGGCGATGTAAGCGATGGTTAACATTTCTTACAATACCATCAGGTGGCCCATACGCTCGTCCTCCTATCTTTACTTTATAGTATAGATAGGAGGACGAGCTATGATGTTTTTATAAAAGCACGGAATAAATTATAAACACAAATATACGAACATAACAATTCAGTGGTGCATGGGGCTTGAACTTCCAATCTTCGGAGTAAGTTTCGCGTGCTCCACTTTTTTTTTCTCGCAGTGGAAACCTTCAGAAAGGTACCCGGGTCCAATGGGCATTGAACCCGGTTATGTGGGATTCTTACCCACTAAAACCACTGCGATGGCCGTCCTCGGCACGGATCGGAAAGGCTGCGGAATCGTGTTCATATAACGCATCCGCGGCCTCTCCCGTGCTTTGCTCCACTCAACTCCGTGTTCCACTAGACCATCTCGACTCTCTAGTGAGTGACATAATAATAATTAGTATGCATTTGAATATTTAATGGTAACACTCATATGGTTATGCTCATAATCTCTTCAAATATATATTTAGAGGTATTTTTATGGAACATATACTTTCTTCTTGATATATAAAAAAAAAATGTTAGTTTGTTTGTCTCTCTATGCGTTCTTAAATTATTCATACGTTTGTGATGAAAGAGGGTAGAGTTAATTTGGTTGTACCTGAGAAGTATCCTGGCCTAAAAACAAATTTTTTGTCTTTATATGTTTGTCATTCAAAATAAATGTTTTATGTCCGTGCGAAGACAGGATAAGTAGCTAGTCTTAAATAAAAAAATAATTAAACTAGCACCACAACACAACACTTTAGGTTATGTGGAATTTGCATATAAAAGTTTATATAAATTTATGTTAGTTTTCGTTAATTAAGGTCAATGAACTATTAATTTATTTTTAATCGGTAACGTTGCAATCGTTCGAGAACTTATAAAAAATTACGCACCGCATTTCGTAAATAAAATCTGACTCATGCGCATAATATGCAATATCTAAATACTCTGAGATAAAAAAAAAACGAAATATAACTTTAAATTTTTTTAATCACTTTTTGTATTCCATTTTCGAATTTAGAACTGTTTTTAATTTTTTTTATTATAGTTATGTATGAAGAAGCGAAAGTGTTAATTAGAATTTGAAACTCTAACGATAAGTCGTTATAAAAACCACGATTACGTTTAACTCAAATACTTTTTTTAAATTTATGATTTTACAAAACTCATCACAATAAGACAAGTTATTGAAACCGGTATATTACATAATTAACGTAGTACACATTTAATACAAATCAATGTGTTTAAAACAAGACCGGAAACCGGACATTTATAACATTGCGCGCGCGCCGCTTTTGGTAATAGTACCGTGACATAACGCGGGCAGCTGTTTGCTGCTGCAGCTCATTCAGTGAAAGTTGATCTAATTCGGACAAATGACGAACTAGACCCGCTATCACACTAGCGGTAACATTTTTTTTTTTTTATAGAATAGGAAGGTGGACGAGCATATGGGCCACCTGATGGTAAGTGGTCACCAAACGCCCTTAGACATTGGCATTGTAAGAAATGTCAACCATCGCTTATACCCAATGCGCCACCAACCTTGGGAACTAAGATTTTATGTCCCTTGTGCCTGTAATTACACTGGCTCACTCACCCTTCAAACCGGAACACAACAATATCAAGTATTGCTGTTTTGCGGTAGAATATCTGATGAGTGGGTGGTACCTACCCAGACGGGCTTGCACAAAGCCCTACCACCAGTAAATCATTTTATTACTTACATATTTACTTACTACTTTACTTAACACCCTATCTTTCTTCCAAGCTAGTACCGTGATTCTCCTTCACCTACCGTATCAAATCAAATACTTCAGGTAATCGATTGCAGAATAAAATAACCTGTCAACATCATAAGTTGGGAAAAGGCCTCCCCTTGCGGAGAAGTCTTAGAGTTTATTGCATCACGTAATTCCAATGCGGGTTGGTGGATACATCTGTCTTTCTCGTGCAACCAGACAGACACATGCAGATTTCCTTACGAGGTTTTCTTTCACCGCTGCTAACTGATGGTAAGTGGTAGTAGAGTCCAGCGAAGACAGCCAGTACAGTCGGGAAGAACGATATGCACTAGCCCCACCTTGCCGGCCCGCAAGATGCCTCTTCACGCTTCGTTTGAAGGAAAAAGTTGCTTCCAGACTTTAACCCGGAATCAATTAAAACTTACACACATAATATTACTATTATTATGATATCAACATATTTGTTTTTTTTTTAATAAAACTACTTATAATGAGATACTTAAATATAAACAAATAAACTACTTTCACTGCATAAATCTTAAAAAAACGTCGATGTGAAAGGCACCTTGAATGTAATCCAACGTATGAACTATGAAGCGATCTCATTACTGAGCTTGCGCAAGCGCAGACCGGTTCAAATATTAAGTCTTTAACATTCGCTATTTGTTGCAGAATCCTCATTGCCGTGAGAATTGTCACGTGGATTTCTGTCACCAATTTGGATGTTAATTAGACGGTATTAACTATTTGTATATTTAAGAAACAAGTAATTATCTTATTATACCTTATATGCAAAGTATTAACGAACAAAAATCTACTAAGTTTTCACTAAAATCTATAAGTATTTAATTCGAAACGCAACAGAAATATTGTTTATTACCTTGATTATTATTTTATAAGAAACATCTCTAAAACATATTATAACATGCTTCTTTACCATCTCCACTGCTGCTGGTTAATTTTTCACTCAGAATCTGAATTGCGATTCAACGGAGAATTATTAGGGATCATTGCAGTAGGAATTTTTATTTTCACTTTACTTTGTGAAAGCCCGTCTGGGTAAGTACCACCCAGTCATCACATATTCTACCAAAATACCAATACTTCCGTAACAGCCTGTGAATGTCCCACTGCTGGGCTAAAGGCCTCCTCTCCTCTTTTTGAGGAGAAGGTTTGGAGCTTATTCCACCACGCTGCTCCAATGCGGGTTGGTAGAATTCACATGAGGCAGAACTTCAGTGAAATTAGACACATGCAGGTTTCCTCACGATGTTTTCCTTCACCGTAAAGCACGAGATGAATTATAATCACAAATTAAGCACATGAAAATTCAGTGGTGCTTGCCCGGGTTTGAACCCACGATCATCGGTTAAGATTCACGCGTTCTTACCACTAGGCCATCTCGGCTTCAATACTTAGTATTGTTATATTTCGGTTGGAAGGGTGAGTGAGCCCGTGTCAAGTGCTATACATGGGACGTAACATTTTTGTTCCCAAGGTATGTGGCGCATTGGTATATTGGATGTAAGAATTATAAGTAGTAAATAAGTATTATTTAATTAATTAAACTTTTATATTTGAATTGTATTGTTAAGCTACTACCGACTTATGGTATTTTTGAAGTATAATTTCTTTGGTCAATTAGAGTTAAAGCAAAAAATCGAATTTGATAGCAAAGTTATTATATGTAACGTTTGAGTGAACCTGCTGACACATGAAGGATTTACTGTAGTGGGTTTGATGCCTTTAATATTTTGTGACATATGACGTCACACGGTCTTAAAGTATTAATCGCTGCTGCCGAATGTATGTATCGGAAGTTTCGCCACCGCAGTCACTCGGACGCGTAGACTAATTGACGGAGCACCTTGGACGCGATAGGGCGATTCCAGTTCTGTTGTGTCGCAACTTTATATGAATTTAAGAGTAAGGTCCTTTATATATGTTCCTTACGGTTTAAGTGGTAAAATACATTCATCCCACTAACAGTATATAAGACAGTTTGATTGGATGGATTTCTGTTATGCGGGCAAAGCCACGGGTGAAAGCTAGTTTAGAATAAATCATTACTTTATCGAGCATATTCTGATTATATGGCTGATGGTCCGTTCTGTCGAATTTAAGCCTCAGCGGCCAGTCATCAGTCATCAGTCAGCATAGATGCTCTAATATCTAAAGAGTGCGCTACCTTCCATTTTTTTTTTTTTTTTATAGAATAGGAAGGCGGACGAGCATATGGGCTACTTGATGGTAAGTGGTCACCAACGCTCTTAGACATTGGCATTGTAAGAAATGTCAACCATCGCTTACATATCCAATGCGCCACCAACCTTGGGAACTAAGATTTTATGTCCCTTGTGCCTGTAATTACACTGGCTCACTCACCCTTCAAACCGGAACACAACAATATCAAGTATTGCTGTTTTGCGGTAGAATATCTGATGAGTGGGTGGTACCTACCCAGACGAGCTTGCACAAAGCCCTACCACCAGTAAAAGTCCATGCTTTTGGACTGCCAATGTCAATAGACCACAGCTACTACTTAAATATGTTAGTAGTAAAATTATATATAATGACATACCTCATTCGATATTAGTTATTTATTTATAAATCATGTGAAAGTTACAATTCTTATTTATTACATTTTATCGTCAATCATCAATAATTTTACTAATTATTGTGGTGTACGATTCATTCTCAAATCTAAATACATTTTTTTAAATTCAATTCAATATTCGATCGCTAGCAAATCTCTTCAACTACAATTGTTTTATTTCAAACATTACACGGCGTTACGGAGATGTAGATAAACCAAATAATAAAAGATCTGACAAAATAAAGTACAAAAATAAGTCCATCTTAAATGAAGGCTAAGCGAATGCATACAAAAAATTTACAACAGTGTGATGTTGCGAAAGGCTGATGTTCACCAGCTTTAATCAAAGTCTATAGCACTTGGTCTTATAACTGTTGTGCATACTTTTTTGCTGTTCTATTAATAAATAAATCAAATCAATACCCTTATTTTGTTGGTCCATGACATTATAATTTTTTGAAAAAAAAAGCTATGACCGTTTTTAACGTTTTTTAAGTGTACAGCTTGTGTTTGGAGTGGGGATGATTATAGCCAAGGGTTCAGGATCGAACCTGCGACTTTTACATCGCTAGGCAGCCCGTAAACCGTTGTCATCATGTAGACCATTCGCTCATTCCTCTCTTCACTGTTAGTAGAAAAACATTGCCAATTTAAAAATCATACAGGAATTTATATATAATTACTTCAAATGAAAAGGAATATGTGGAAAATTATCTAGTCAGTCAGTACACATATGTCAAATATTAAACATGCGTGTTGTAACATGACCACTTTTGTAATTATAAAGATATTCTATGATATTGTGCAAAGTTTAAATCTCATGAACTAGATCAGCTAGTCGCCACATCATTATCTACAAACTACTTCTGCGGCTATTTTTCTAATGCACTTATGTTTTGTAAAAGTATGCGTTTTAATAAGTTGGCTTTGATCTGAACGATTGGTCGGTGGACAGACAAAAATACATTAGGCGACCAATGTATAAAATAATAATAAATTTAAGCGGGTATACGACGTCACTTATTAGAATAGCAACACCACACAACATGTATTTCATATACGTTGGTAACCGACCAAGTTGTGAAAATATAAGACGTGTGCCTATTTTATTTGTACAGCCGAATAATGGAAATATAAAATATAATGGTGTATCTGTCAGTAGCGCGTGTGATCGTTTGTCTAGCGACCCCCTTGGTCTCTTGGTCTCTTGCTCTCAGGACAGCGCTAGCGCCGGACGTGCGCACTGACTGATTTAATATAATCAACATATTGGACATCGTCAAAAATTCCTGCTGCCATTATCGAATGGCAGCAGATAATTATCAACATAAATATAATTTGGACTCATTTATTTTTACACTCGTATGACGGAAGTTTTAAGTGCACATATTTTGCAAAAGTTCATTTTAAGTTTTATATAAATAACAAAACGATTTGTACACAATCTATAATTTTTTTATGTTTTTTTTATGAGATAGATTAGATAGGCGGATAAGTAAGTGGTCACTACTGCCCATAGATATTGCCCTGTAAGAAACCATTGCCATTACGGCACCAAGCTTCGGAAATAAGATATTATATTTACCTATAGTTACACTGGCTCAATCATCATTTGAACCGGATGATGTGTTCCGGACACGTGTAATGAGTGGATCGTAGCTACCCAGATGTTCGGATGGTTTGCGAATATTGCAATAACATCCGGTACGAACTACGTATAATATAATCTCACATTAGTGATTATCCTGATGACCTGGTTTTTGCTCAAAGCTACTAAGTAATACATATAGCTTTGCTTATCGTACAATTACATGCGTTTATTCAAATCTGAAGGTCATTGCTCCTAAAACTTCAGAAAGTAACAGCCTATTAATGTCTCACTGCTGGGCTAAGGCCTCCTCTCCCTTTTTGAGGAGAAGGTTTAGACCTTATTCAATTTCAATTGAATATTTCAATGAAATTGGACACATGCAGGTTTCCTCGCGATGTTTTCCTTCACCGTCAAGCACGAGATGAATTATAATCACAAATTAAGCACATGAAAATTCAGTGGTGCTTGCTCGGGTTTGAACCCACGATCATCGGTTAAGATATACGCGTTCTAACCACCTAAAACTAAGTAACGGTTATTATGTAAAATTCCATTACGAGTTTTATGTAACAAACTTTAATATATATATATTTTACGTTCTTATAATCCGATTTAAATCCGGTTACATTATCTTGAATTAAATATTTTTTTCCTGTAACTTCCTTGGTTATGTTGATTAAGAATTAGGTTTTGTTTAATGATGAGATGAGTAAATCAGTGGCTAAAACAAGACTTAAGTGATTTATGACGTTTATTTGATGTTAATATTGTTTTTTTTTCAAAATCACAATTGTGTTCAATTTTAACACTATAAAATTCGTTTCTTATATGTTTTAATTATTTATTAGTTTTTTATGTACGAGATACTACTCATGTCATATACATAATCGTTAAACTAATCTATTCATGACTCACAGTACTTAGCATAAAACAGTTTGCATTTAAGTAAATTAAACTATTATAGTTAAGGAGCAATTAAAAATAGTTGGACTGAGATGGCCCAATGAATAAAACCCGTGTCCATGAACCGATGATTACTGGTTCAAATTCGGATTTTCATTTGCTTGATTTGTATTTTGTACTCGGCAGTGAAAGAAAACATTGTGAGGCAACCTGTGTGGTTTAGATAAAGGTCTACCACAAGTACTTTAATTCAACTACAAACCACACTGTCCATACTATCAATTAAGATCCTTGTGTACTTTTTAATGATTCAACGGCCGCAGGTTTCGAGATCACGGTTCGAGATAGTAAACGTTATCGGGTTTTTCTGTTAAAAAATGAGATCAGCGACACACCCGCGCCTCTAAATAATAATCTGTCTTTAACCACGTCGGATCATTGTCCCATCAGATTGTGAGACTGCGGAATGAGATGGTGTGCTATGCTATCATACACACACACGTACATACGCACGATCTCCTGCGATGCTAAGTACCTTTATGAAAGGCTGTCGTGGCTGAACTCGTTCAGGGGGACACATGTTCTATGAACCTAATGATATGTAAAGTTCATTCATCTTATATACTTGTCAGTTAAGCGAGTAACTGGGGCAAGTGGTGTCGGTCCAAGTAGCGTGTTGCAACAAGCCCTCCACTGAACACGTCATGTCTCCTAAAACCAAACACCTTTAATATTTTGAACACAAATCTAAGACAAGATTTATGATTTATTTTGATTTAAACATTTTGTTTTCAAATCAATTATAGATGAATTGGTCATCTATAATTCTGGATAAAATAAAAAAATTATATATATATATATATATATACTTTTTTAAGTAAATACGCAAATGAGTTTAATGCAAGGTGTCCGGAACGAAGTCTTAAAGCCGTAATGAGGTCTTGACGTCTAAGGTCACGTTTGTCTATCCATGGCTCATTCCAAGTTTGTGGTTGCATTGTTTTATACCATATGTCCTTTTCTTATAACGTTCATCAAAATATTCTTACCACCAGAACCTACATTTTTCTTTATACATCCAAATAAGATCAGAGAAATATGGGTCCTTGCCGATGCCGAACACCTTGCCGGCGATTATACGCTGGTGTAGTGCGCTCCATGGCGCTGTACGGTGCACCCATCTGGGTCGACGCTCTCACTGCTCGTAACAAGGCTCTTCTTCGGAGACCACAGAGAGTCATAGCGGTGAGAGCGATACGTGGTTACCGTACAGTGTCATGGACGGCAGCGACACTTCTCGCGAGCGATCCGCCTTGGGAACTCCAGGCAGAGGTGCTTGCGGAAGTGTACCGGTTCCGGGTGGAAGCGAGGTCGAGTGGCGACCGTCCAGGATTGGCGGAGGTGGAGCGAGTCAGGGCTCTAGCCCAGCGAGCCTTGATTCGCAGGTGGGAGGAGGACCTGGGGTCCCCGTCGGCAGGCCTGGTGACAGTAGAGGCGGTCCGTCCCCACTTGAGTCGCTGGGTGGAACGGAGTCACGGCACACTCACATTCAGGCTGACGCAGGTACTTACCGGGCACGGTTGCTTCGGTAGGTATCTGCATCGGATAGCGAGGCGGGAGGTCACTCCCTCCTGCCACGAGTGCGGCGCGCCTTCGGACACGGCGCGTCACACCCTGATTGAGTGTGTTGTATGGGGGCCTCAGCGCCATTACCTGGCGGCCATTGTAGGCGGAGACCTCTCGCTGCTGAGCGTGATAAACGCCATGATCGGTAGCGAGAGGGGCTGGAAGGAGATGGTCTCTTTCTCCGAAAACGTCATGTCGCAGAAGGAGGCCGCGGAGCGGGAGCGTGAGAACAGTGCTTCCGCTGACCCGCTTCGCCGAAGAAGACCGGGGAGAAGACGTCGGCGCTATGCAAACCTTCTCCTCCCGCCGTATATGTCGCCGGGGATAGGGGGTGTCTGTAACCCGAGAACCCCTTAGAATTTGGAGGCCTGCAGAGGCGAGCCTACCGTCGGGACGTCACGGTAGTATGCGCAAGCAATCCCGTGGCGTCCCCCGAAAAGACGGTGTGGGTATCGCTGGTTTTTTGGTGGGTATTCCGGCGCCTTTAGCGGCACATACTTGAGCCCCACATACCCCCCACTTCAAGTGGGGGAAACGCGTAAATGCGTTTTTACAGCGGAAAAAAAAAGGCTATTGAAGTACCCCGATAACTCGTGGTGCATTTAGTCAAGTGCTGAAGACCACAATTGGAGTCTGTTAAAATTACGAAATTCTGAGATTCAATAGAATCAATATATGACAGTGCCTCCGAAATTGCTTGTAATTCTATGAACATAATACAATGGTATTTACTAAGTTGAAATTTCAAATGATTTTTAGTTTGCGCATCATATAAGGCTCCAACTGAAGCGTTTTTATCTTTTGATCGGTCAGTAAATATTTGATAATTATTTTTGTATGTATTGTTAATAAACTGGTTAACTAATGTTTTATTTTCTATGAAGCTATATTTATTTTTTGATTTTTTTAATGGCATAAAGTTACATTTAACAACGTTATTTATATCAATATTACTATCCCAAGTTTTTAAGGAGAACATGTCTAACTGCTTGCTACGTTGAATGGGGATCCATTGTAATTCTGCATGGGTTGTAATCAGTAAGGGTTTCCGTTTATTTTCCCAATAATTAAGACTTTCATTCGATTTAGATATGTTGGAAAAAAACTCAATGACTTTATTACTTTTTAAAGATTTAGATTTGAGCCAAAATTTTCCAGCTAAGTAACGTCTACGGATAAACAAAGGTTGCAAACAAAGTTCACTCTCCATGACGTGGATAGGTGTAGTTTTAATGAAGCCCCCTATAATTCTCATTGCTTGATTTTGAATAATATCTAACTTATTCAGATTTCTATTAGCAGCATTGACATATAAAAAACAGGCGTAATCAATTCTACTTCTTATTAAAGAAGTATACGTCTTAAATGTTTTGGGTAAACACCCCAACAGGATCCTGCTAATACTTTAAAAACGTTAAGACATTTCGAAGCTTTTTGTACCGTTTCATTTACAAATTTACCCCAGCGTAATGAACGATCCAACCACATCCCAAGATATTTCACAGATTCGACACATTGTAATGTACAGTTATTAACTTTTAATAGGATTTCATTTTGTTTTCTACCTTTCGAAAATAGACAGACTTTAGTTTTGTTCGAAGAAATATCAAGACCTATCTTACATATTTGTTCATTAAATATATATCACATAATCATCAGCGAACTGTGAGATGTTAACAGAATCATCATAAACATGACAATAAAAATGAATCGTAGCTATATTCAATAATAAAGGTGACAATGGATCGCCTTGTGCCAAACCTAAACAAGTAGATCGGGATTTAAGGTCTTTACCACGAATATTAAGCCAACGGTCACTCAGAAAGTTCCAAAGATAGTTGCAAATTTTAATGCCCACACCAAATCTATGTAGAATGTTTAAAAGGACTGAAATGTTAACATTGTTGTAAGCATTATTTATATCGACGAAACATGCAAGGGTATATTCTTTCCTATCAAAACCCATCTGTATATGAGTAACTAGATTACTTAAATTATCGTGACAAGATCTAGTTTTTGGAAAACCTATCATATCGCTAGAGAACATATTATTTTTTTCGTAATACCATTCTAATCGTTTGTTAAGGATAGAATGAAACATTTTACATAAGCAAGATAACAAGGATATAGGACGGATGGATGAAGTAAGCTTTAAGCCTCTTCCTGGTTTTGATATATGGACGATTTCAATATAACGCCACTGATGAGGTATTACAATCAGCGAAAAGAATTTATTATATAAATAGCGCAAAATGAGAATACATTTTTCTGGTATTTTTTTTAACATTGAGTATGATATACCATCACAACCAGGAGCCATGTCAGTAGACTTAATAGCTAATAAAATCTCTTGCATAGAGATAGGAGTTTCTAAACTGCTATTGTCAATATCAAAATAGGGCTTGGGTGGCAAAACATAGTCGGGGGTTAAGAATTTTAAAACATCGTGAGGAAGTTGTTCATCAATATATGACATTGTAGTTCTATAGCCTTTAATCTAACGCATACGTTGCCACAATTTAGTTGAAGAAGAAGTTTGATTCAATGACGAACAATATTTATGCCAGGAAATAGAATCAGATTTTCGAATATTTTTTTGTAGTTCAGATTTTTTTTTTGTAGAACGTCAAGATTACTTGATTTTAGGTTTTTTCTAAAGTCAGTAAGAGCCAGCCGACGTTCTGCAACTAATTTTGATAATTTACTATATCAATATGGCTCGGGGTAAAATTACGTGTTGGATTTTGATTTAGACAAATAGTTACATTTGGAATATACGTATCCGCTGCTTCATTTAAATATGATATAAAAACATCGTAAGCCTGTTGAGTATTTTTTGTTAATCTTAGGTCGGAGAATATGCGATCAAGATATTCCCGATAACATGGCCAATTCGCTTTTTTAAAATTTCGTTTTTTAAGAGGTTTTAATATGGGCTTAATAACAGTTGTCAATTTGATACTAAGGTGATCACTTCCAAATGTTTTATTAGTCACTTTCTTTTACAGATAGTAAATCTCTGTCACTAGTAATATTTTCCTTCCGTCGATGTGTTTTCGCTATTAGAGTCGGTGTCAATAATGTTATCGCTTTCCATAGTAATGCACCATACGGCCGGCCGCCGTTATCTTAGATAAGACCGAGCTCGTCTTTCTTAGAATTATGATCGCAATTAGTAAACAACAACAAAAAACACGACTGCACTACCAAGACGTATTGTGTGAACAAAAAAAAATATATTGTCCGAGTATGAACTCAATCGGGCAAGTCTTTCAGAAATTACACAATCACCAACTAACTGACCAACAATTACATATATATATATATATACATGCATACATACGAGATGAACATACATATAGATGATGAAAATGCGAGAACATAGCTTGCATAGTGAGTACCTTTTAGTTCCTTGGCGTTTAATTTCGGTAAAATCTTAATTCTTTATTGGTGTTATAACAATCAATCAATCAATCAACAGCCAATCGTTGTCCACTGCTCAACATAGGCATCTCCCAAGGTGCGCCAAAGCTCCCTGTCCTCCGCCTTCCGCATCCAGTTGGTGCCCGCCACCTTCTTAAGGTCGTCGGTCCACCTGGCTGGAGGGCGCCCTACGCTGCGCTTGCCGATTCGCGGTCTCCACTCTAGGACTCGTCTGCTCCAACGGTGTTATAACATTGAACTGTAATAGGGTAAGACTTCATACAAGGATGGTAGCACTCACGCATCAGTTATTCCACCACTAAGTATCAATACTTTGTATTACTTAAAAGTAAATGAGTCAGTTTAATTAATGGCAAAAGGGCATCGGTATGAAGTACGAAATGACTTCTATAGAACCGCATTGAAGGTATATTTATTATTCTGTCTTTTAATAAAATATTACTGAAACGTAATTCTATATTCATTTATAATAAATAAAAACAGTTACATAAAAATCAATGCGCTCATTACAATGATGTGTTGCTGTGCTGATATAAAAACAAAAAACGTAATAACAATACAAAGACATGCAATAAACACGATAACGGTTATCGTTAATTTAATCAAACTACACTTTCTAAATGCATAACGCATAATCTTTGTTCTAAGTGGATGAGCCGCCGTTCTTTACTGACAACATGCTTAGAGCGCGACGTCGCTTACGCTGACTAGTTCTTACGGACAACAAATTAATTCGTATGATATTTAGTCTTTTAAAATTGTTTTAAAACAATTGCCAATGTCACGTAGACTAAACAGTTGAGTTCAGTTCAATATAAAAACATTTTTTTTAATATAATATATTTAAAATATATATATATACGTGTACTTATATGCATATAGATTTATAACTTGCATATTATATTAAAGCTTGTCATGTGTATTCCTTGTTGGAGATCCTAATAAAATAAAATAAAAAATATATCATCGTCTGAATAGTTTAGCGTCCGACTCTCTTCGTAATCGTATTTGGTATGATTTCTATGTTGATATGTTATGGTACTGATACATTCTTCTTATCAATTATTATATAATTAAAGAAATAATAATTAGCTTTTTGTTGTCTATTTTTCAATAGCAATATTCGTATTGTTTATTCCCGCATCTCTAAACTCTTTCCAGTCATGTCGTATGCCTTCTGATTATGTTATAAGAGTGAAGGAATATAGATAGTTTGTTTCTTGGAATTCTATTTCAAGTTTAGATTTTGTTTAATGCGACATTAGATCGGTAAAAAATCAATGTGGACCGCGTATTAATTCATGCAACGAGCCTGAAAATTCTAACGATAAGACTTGTCAAATTTGTTATGTAATACATGTTACGTTTACAGAGATATGCCTATTTGTATGATTTTGAAGTTATATAAAATATATAATCAATGAACAAACTTTACAATATTTATAATAATATTGTACAGAATTTTGTATGTACCACTTTATATAACAAAATGTGCGGTGGCAAGGTTTTAATACCTATAAGACATTGCATCAAACACATTACCGAAAATTATTGTGTACGAGTATTGTTAGTGTGCGTTTATATTTATATGTGAGTGTGTCAATCGCAACAGGAAGTTCATAATTGCGGAACTTTTGGCGTGCTCTTTTAACTTAAAGTAAAATCATAGCTTTGTGCTTACTTTTAACTCATATTAAAGTTGTTTTTTTATTAATTATATCTTTTGGCTACAAATGCGCTTGTGGTTTAGTTAAGTAGGTATTAAGAGTACAACACGTACATATATGGCACGTTAACATAACGTAATTCCCGATTTCAAAAGTCCCTTTCTATAGAATTGAATTATAAGAATCACTAAACCAAATAATATGGTTTGAAACCCAGACAAGCATCACTGAATTTTCATGTACTTAATTTATGTTTATAATTTATCTTGTGCTCCGCGGTGAAAAAATCTTACATGTGTCTACCGTGTGTATCCGTCAACCCGCATTGCAGTAGCGTGGTGGGATAAGTGGGATAATACACGTTGAGTAATGATAAATATAACGTTTTTCATAGTATGGGATATATTTAACTAAACGCTAGGACAAAGTTATATCATCGTCTTTCTATGGGCTGTCAAATATCGAATAATTAAAATAGTAGACAATATAATTATACGATCACGGTGCGTTTGCTCGCTACGTAACACATAATGTGAACGAAACTATTCCGACAATCTGACCTTAAGCCACAATAGAGTCACAAGCTCTTTAATTAAAACCGTCTCAAGCCGTCACGATAATTAGCCTAGATAATATTACCCATTTACAACATTGAGATTTAATTAAACATATTTTAATATAAAATGTTGACGAAATGGTTCAACATTTTATGAAGAAATGGGTTATATGTTTATTATCTACTAATTGATTGTCAGTGCAAGTGTTTTTTGTAGTTATATAACTATATATTGTTATTATATATGTTGCGGGCTGGGTCTATGTATTTATGCACCAATAGAAATGATTTTGCATATTTCAATGAAATCAAACATACAAGGTATATAAAAATGTACATATCACACGGCTAAACAACGACCTCCTCTACTTATTAAAATTTAGAAACTATGCCACAACGCTGTTCCAGTTTGGGTGAGTGGCTTGTGTGTGTCAAAAATGTGGCTAATTTTATCGGGCACATGGAACCTACGTTTCCTCTCTCTTGTCTCTTGTCTATGCTCTTCTCGATGTGTTCCTTCACCAAGCACGGGATGACATTTATACACAAATAAAACACATGATATTTCAGTAGTACTTTTCTGGGTTTGAAGAAGCTATCTCGATTCAGATTAGCGTCTCGTATGAATTAATTAATAAGGTTTATATGTTCGATAAAATATATGATATATCTCTTCCCAATGCTATTGTATATTTTGGGTGAAACTTAATACGCTTGACATATTTCCAAAAACTTCGGCGACGAAACTGGTTTTGTCGCTCGCGTTTCGTTTTGCCCCAAGGGTTCTAATTTCTAATTAAGAGCTAGTTGAGTTCATTCGCAGTATTTGAATTATGCAATTATACGTCCGGTTAAAAGTTATATATTTATTCATTTGCACAAATTATGCAAAACATAATGCCAAAGGGCATTCTCTTCCAGTCAACTCTAAGTAAAACAGAGAGTGGTGGACAATGGTGCAAATAATACAATGTAAATTGAAATATAAATTGTAAAATAGTAATATACACACACTACTATACACATATAAAATACTGGTGGTAGGGCTTTGTTCAAGCTCGTCTGGGTAGGTACCACCCACTCATCAGGTATTCTACCGCAAAACAGCAATACTTGGTATTGTTGTATTCCGGTTTGAAGGGTGAGTGAGCCATTGTAATTACAGATACAAGGGACATAACATCTTAGTTCCATGGTGTATATAGTTAACATTTCTTACAATGCCAATGTCTATGTGGCGTTGGTGACCACTTACATAAGTTAACACATATACATATTTGCTATTATAGAAGAAGAGAAAAAGAAAACAGAAACATGGACTGATCTCAAGGGGAAAACTAGATGATGGAAGAAATGTCGCACAGAGTTGGTATTACTTTAATGCATATGATGGTAGATTACCATAGTCGTCGGTATTAGCTATTCGTGGTCAATGATCTGTCACGCTAGGGAAATATTATTTATATAGTCATTTAAGTTATAAGCCTAAGAAATGGCGTAATGGCTAAAACATCGCACCATTAATTAAATACAGTGGGTTAAAATGCAGGCGAGCATCTCAGAGTTTTCATGCTAAGCACATATCTTATAATTAATGTCGGTGTAAGAAAACATCTTGAGGATAGTGCATGTATTGGAAAAAAATCTACTGCATGTGTCCACCAAGCCGCATTGGTCCAGCATGGAACGAGCTTCATACCTTCTCATCAAGATTAAGAGATATTTGCCCATCAGTAAAACATATACTGGCTGCTACTTTATTATAAAGTAATACATCTTGAAACATTTTAAATAAATTATTAAGATAAAAGCTTTTGGACGATTTATTGACACAATCCATACGCTTAAACGATTAAAAATCTAGTATAATAAAAAAAATTCAATGATTACGTTATCCTTATTACATAGACACATTAACCAAAATCCAACATGGCGCTAAAAGCCGGTAAGAGTTATGCTCAAAGACCATATAAGCGGTGGTACGTCGCCGGCGTGCGCATACGCAGCCTAGCGAAAGCTGCGCGTGCGCGAACATTTTAATTGCAGTGACAGTGATCATTAAACATGAAGTTAACGGTTAGTTTTGTGATTATTTAGTGTTTATTTATTATTTTTATTGATATTTTTTTAATAATTATACACTGTGGTATTGTGTGACATAACATTAATAATAATCCTGCTTAAAAAACAAAACCCACTCCAAATAAAATTAGAGTGTATATAAAATTTTAATCCCTTATTTTTTCACCCGTACGGTGGAACTTTTCAAATTTAAATAATCAACAAAAAAAAATCCATGTCAGTTCGTAATGATCGATTTCCGAGGTAACGATTATAAAGAAAAATTAACCGGATGGAATACCACCTATTCCTTCATTTAAAGTCAGTTAATAATTAAATAGGCATAATATTATATTTATCAATTATATTATATGATAAAGATACTTTAGAGTTTTATCAATAAATGTGATTAATGAAAATATTTAAAAAAAAAAGTGCAATAAACCCTTCGAAGTCTACAAAGCTAATTAGATTTCATCCTTCCGCCTCACTTCCTACGATGGAGGCAGAATTTTCTCAGAATACAAATGAATCACTTAAAAACTTTTCTTATCCATATTATTGGTTTTAACTTTATAATAAACCAATCACCAAAACTTAGTAGCAGTGGGTAATCACGCAGTTATAAGTAGTAACGTATTTACCCTAGAGCTAGGGTCACGGGCCCGGGGCAGCAGGTCTGTCGGCAACCTAGACGTCTTTCGTAATCGTTACCTATTTTTTGTTATTTTTTATTTTACTATTTACATAAATTTGAAGAACCTTCCTAATCAAGTCCACACAAGTACCCTTATACTAATTATTATTCACTAATCTTAATTAACCGTATCATACGTTCTTTTTACTTAAATTTAAGGGGCGGTAATTATTTCGTGCCCGAGACGCCAGATCTTAAAATACGCATCTGATTATACGCATGAAGTTCATTCTTTCTTAAGCATAAATTATAATATTTGATTCATTTTTTAAATTGTTTTGCCAGCAATAAATCGAAACGACTCGTACACCGCATATCATACATTGATAGTTCTGCGCAAAAAGCTTTTTCACGTGTCAACATCAACTGTGAAAAGTTTCAATACAATTGGTTGAATAGTTTAAGAAATTCAACGATTGTGTCGGTTAATAACAAGTATAGAATAAATAGACATTCAATTTTATATAAATTACTGCGTGTGTCTGGTTGATACATTATCAATTTAAATTTGTACTTGCCACAATATTCTGGGAGAAAGAAAATCTTTATTATGAATATCTAACAACGAAATGCATTGCCTCCCTCTTTCAATTTGTTTGTATTGTCCGCTATCCGATATGTTTCGGTTCGATTGAATGCAGATACAACCAACGCCATCTAACGGCGAATTATAATAAAATTGATTGTATAAAAAAATTCTTTGTTAAAATATATATGTATATATGTGCCAACTTTAATGGTCAACCTAGGAACATTCATTTATAAAGTTAGTTTTTATTCATTCCAAACCTAAACAGATCCCTTAAGTATTTTAGTGTTATTTTAATCTTGACCAAATGATTGATCATCAGGTAACACTCCTTCTTATCGTGGCTGTGAGCCATGCAAGCAATACTGGCACATCTAAAGCAAAACAGAAGATTCAAGATATCTCAAGAGGAGACAAGACAGAGAAGAGAGAGCTGGAGGAAGGGAACAGTGGTATAGAGAAAAGAGCGCCTCTGTTACCATCAGGTAAGATTTTAACTCAGGTACTCACTTTTTAAGAAAAAAGTTTGCTCACGTTTCTCAGTATTTGCTAGAAATGCCAACACATTACCTGAAAAATTCAGCTGTTATATACTTACTGCAGCAATTCCTCGTTGGTCTAATATATATAAGGTGGCATCTTTAGTATCTCCGACTATTATTATATATATATTTATTTTTTTATATGAAAAGAACGGTTTTTTATATCAAATGGGCCACCACCATGCAAATACATTGCTGCCGTAAGAAATACTAAAAAACACTTGTAACCATTTCCTATTTTGTTTCAGTTCCATCTTCAGTCGCGACAGGCAGCGTGGAGTACGCAGACACTAAGGAGAGTCTACAGGATAAATCTCCAACACAGGTCAGTTTTTAGTTTTTATTATTTTACATATATATCATACTATATCTATCTCACTATAAATATAAACGTGAAAGACAAATCAATCAATCGGGTTAAAACTGGACAGATTTGGATGGAATTTGGAATATAGATAACCACAACGACAAGCTTATAACCTTGCATAGGCTAACCTATGCTCAGCAATGATTCTTTGAAATAAAACATACATCTGTTTTTAAGTTAGTTGTTTAGGTATTTATTAATATAAATATTTGGTTAACAAAATATCAAGCGTGAAGCTTGTTTGTACTCTAGCAATCAATCAGCATCGAAAACCCGCTAATATCACATCGCTGACGACGTGCATTCCTTTGAGATATAGGAACTTAACTTTATTTGTTTAAATTTAAAAATGGAACTTCAAATGTTCTACTTATAAATAACAGAACTTATGTTGACATTATTTAAATTAAAAAGGACATAATACATATTAATAAAACAGAATAGTAAATATTCTTAACACTGTTATGGTGTCACCCTTCATTTAAATCTATGTGTACACGTTACCCCCAACATCGTAACGTTCTCAACGAACACAAATGAGGTGTCGTTTAGGTTAATGATATGGAGCGTATTATAAATTTAATAAAGCAGATAATAAAATTAAATGACAGCATGAAATATACAATTCCATTTTCATTTTCACGTGTGAATACTTTTGTCGCATTCATAATTTAATACTCGACTTGCTAAACATTCAAATATGTATTATTCATTTAATTTACTCTGTAGATTTAAAAAAAATATTTAAATGGACCTGATTTCACTGAAGTTATTTAATATATATTTAAAAGAAAAAAAAAAACATTCATAAATAAGGCTTATATACAATAACCTAGTAATTATTTATTATTACAAGGTAAAAATATTGTAATCTAATTTAATTCAACCCCATAACATGACGATTCAAAACTGCTTTTAAAGTCTACTTAAATCGTTTAATCGAAGGTGAGTTTGTCCCACTGCTGGGTCTTCTCTCATTTTTTTTTTGAGAAGAAGGTTTTGGAGCTTATTCCACCACGCTGCTCTAATGCGATTTGGTGGAATACAAATGTAACAGAATATCAGTGAAATTAGACACATGCGGGTTTCTTCATGATGTTTTCCTTCCTTTCCACCGTCAAGCACGAGATGAATTATAACACAAATTAAATACTTGAAAATCAATGGTGCTTTCCCGAGTTTGAACCCACGATCATCGATTAAGATTCACGCGTTCTTACCACTGGGCCATCTCGGCGTTTTGTTTGTTTGTTACGCTTTCACGACTTAACTACTGAACTGATCATCATGAAATTTTGCCAACAAATTCAAAAACATATTGATCTCATTCTGTGATCATTGAGTCATACGAAAAAAAGACTCAATATATTTTAACTAATTACCCCTTGATCACCCCAAAAAACATTTATATATAGAGCTATAAGTATTTAAAGTAAAATAAAATTAGTGTGATTTATGAGACACTAGGTAGGAAACACATACGTATTATATAATTCGTATATTCTTAACGAACAGTCGTATCTTAGCATTCTTGTGTAAGTACTGTCATTTTGGGTTATGTTCTGCAAATCGTCTCGGGAGTTTTATGAGCAAAGTTGGTTATATTGAAGAAGTTCTCAGAGACTTGACTGATGTCTGGTTTAATGCTCGCTTTAAAAGTGATATGTGAGAACACGCTGTATAAAAGGCTAATATACAACACGTATATTTGTTAATATTTGATGAACATGAAGAATTCGTTTAATATTTAAGACATCCGGTTACTATCCGGGTACTTGTTTACTTAAGTATATTAAAGGTAACACGTGAAAATTTAATGACGATAACTCCTATTTAACGATAAGTTTTGGAGCTTATTCCACCACGCTGCTCGAATGCGGGTCAGTGAATACACGAATTTGACATGGGATATATTCATCATAGCATTATAAACATATCTTAGCTGAATATATAAAGCTAAAACTTAGAATTATTTAATCACTATAAAAGAAGTGATACTGTAATCGGCATCAGAATATAAAAAGGGTTTTTATGAACAAGGATATGTCAATTTCAACTGGCTCTCGACCAGTGCCCTTTAAGATGATTGAATGATTTTATACCCTTTTTTTGATGCTAGTCACTTAAGGGCTCATTCTCACTGTATGTATTATACCAACTTAACTTTATATAAAAAGAAAAAAAAATTATGCAGTTGAAATAAATAATAACGATACTGTCGTCTTGATAAATTGGGACCACAGTTGTCATGTTCATCGAAGACAACTCCACAGTACATTTATCATTCAACTCGTTTACGACGGTTAAAGAAAGTATCGTAAGGAAACGTTCTACATTCTAATATAATTACGGGAGAGGCGCGGTGAAATGAGATTGCAGCCTTCTTGGTAAAAAGAAAACTTCCTCTCCTGCTTCGCCTCGAAGTTTGTATAGCATTTGATCTAATTATATTTATTTCATAAAATATCAATTGTGCCACATTGCGCGTAAGACCGCCACATCCCTTCCATGACACGTAATATTCAACGATTTGTATTCAATTTCCCCCAGCATCTCGTGTTTTGAGATTTATCTTATAAACTGGAACCTATTGAGTCCTCTCTCGGTAATAGAATTGTGAAACCAATCTTTAGCGAAATCTAATTTTCATCAAAGGATTGCTTATGATGTTTCCGAACTAGATATTTCATCAAAATTACTTTATAATTCGGCTTCAAATCATGAGGTGGGCTAGATAAATAAAAAATATTTTTTTCGTTTTTCTATTTAGGATACTTAGACCGGATTAGGAAATTGTCAATACGACATGACTGATTCAGGCGTAAGACGAATAACTTCTCTTGGCAGCATTAACATCTTCCAAACGAGCTATAATTGAGAACTGTCAGTGTGTTTACACGCCAGACCCTGTGTTTGAACCCTGAATGTCGAGATGTGCATCTTTATATGCTAGCTAATAAAACAAAGAGTCAGTCGACATATACATACCTAAAGACACATTTCTGTAACTGACAAACAGACAGACATTTTAGTCTTAGTAATATAGTTTAACTATCTTTTAAGTAAGTACGTAACTCTTCTAAAAGTAGATATTCCACTATGTTAAGTTAAGAAAACATAGCAAAAAGCATAATTCATCACCGGGACTAACCTTAAACACGCGATCAAGATTATAAGCACATCCGCCATTACCGATATCATTGACAGACGACATTTAATGTTACTGCTGTGAGGTAATCAGGAACAAGTTTAAGATAATCTCTCCAGCTCATACTCGTATGTAGCTTACGTGTCATTTACCGTGTACTATGTAACACGTTCTTATTTAAGCTTCACATTTTATATAAATATTATATAATACATAAATGATCGATTCAACTCGCAAAAAAACGTAATTAAAGTTGAGTGAATCGCCATTTTTATTTTATACCGATAATTGTTCATTATCAAGCTGCTTCGCTTCGTGTTGTGGAAAAAAGTTCTCTTTTTTTACTTTTTAGTTATGTCGTTTCTGGGTTATGTTCAAAATACTTTCTCGTCCATTCGGTCACACTGGCACATTACTGTAGTTAGACTGGCGCGCTCATCTATCCAATCGGAACAAAGCAGTACTACGTTTTGCTATTTGACGGTAGAATTTGTGATGTGTGGGTGGTACCAACCCAAACGGACTTGCACAAAACCCTACCATCAAGTAAACATGCAGATTTGTTCACGACGTTTTTCTTCCACCGAGCAAGAAATAAACACAAATTAAGCTCATGAAAATTTAGTCGTCCTTGCACGGGTTTGATCCCGCACTCTTCGCTTAAGGTTCACGCATTCGAACCACTGGGCCACCTTGGTCTAAGTTGAGTATATATGTCTTATAAAAAATTAATAAAGGATCTTTAACTCAAAAAGTCTTCACGCGAATACTGTTTACTTTGAAACTGACGTTGGTTTAAATAGTTTTAATTTAGTAGCCAGCTGTGAGTATTAAAATGAAAAAGCACGCTGTATCTACCCGGAGTTTAGTTTTATAATTTTGTATTACGTGTGAACATATAATATATATAGTTTTTTAATTGCTTTATAAAAATAAAGTAAAGTAACAGCCTTTCAATATCACACTGTCGACCTCAAACTCCTCTCCCCTTGAGGAGAAGGATTGGAGCTTATTTGATCACGCTAATGTAATTCGGATTGGTATACACATGTGGTAGAATTTCATCTGACACGAACAGGTGTGCAGGCACGAGCGTTTAAGCACATGCAAATTCTGCAGTGCTTGTCCGAGTTTGAACCCCTAACTTTCGGTTAAGATTCACATGTCCTAGCCATTGGGTTATTTAATTACATCTGGTCTTAATTAATTACTTAAAAAGGAAATAATTCTTATTTTAATTATTAAAAACACAGCCTTATCGTATAGTTCGCCTGCAGCCAGATTCGCATCTGGATAGACAATGGGATGCTGGTTTTGAAAGTAAATGTTCTAAGCACGAACTTATAATTAGATTTGTTGAAACTTTCACATAGCAATACGTCACGATTATATTATATATATACTACTTTACATACATATTTTGAACTGTCACGGGATCATATATTATCATTACATTAATTATTATTATTTATTTTGACTGTCTATTGGTGTTTCTCATAATTTATAACTTATCAATAACATGATAGCTTGTTGATCTGTAATACAGACATTCATATGCCTAACTCAGACACCAGCCCTTCATACATTCTAAACTATGAATTTATATCATAAGATACAAATATCCCTTTTCATTATTTAAGGTCTGTTTTTGTGAAGAGAAATATACATTATTTATTATTTTTATTATTATAAGCTTATATACTCATCAATACATATATCTATTATTAATGTAGTTTAATTTTATTAATATTTTAAACTATATAACAAATAATTACTCATTCATTCATAAGATTATATCTATGGAAAATAAAAAAACGTGGAAATAGTATCTTTTTTAATTAAGAATTGGTGCAAAAAAGTTACTTCTGAAATTCTGTTTTGAAATTGAAGTTTGTTTTCTGGCCGGTTCTTCTCGGTAGGGTAGGTAACCTCGTCTGGGTGGGACCACCCAATCATCACATATTTTACCCCCAAAAAGCAATACGCTATATTGTTGTTTTTCGGTTTGAAACAGTGTAACTAAAAATAGACACTGACAAAGCATTAGTATTGGGAGCACCTTAGCGATGTACGGATTGCTTAATATTTCTTTCAGTGCCAATGTCTATGGGCAGTGACTACTTACAATCAGGTAGCCTGTTTACCAATTTTATAAAAAATATTCAAAACCACAAATAAATCCGCAGGACACAGCTAGTGTCAATCAAAAAATCAAATCAAATCGTTACTATCGCTTAAAGTACATTCATATGAATACTCAATTTATTATAATTAAGGCAATATAAGGCGTCATGGGCACTTTCAATTCAACTTCCTTAAACCGAAACGTGTTCCAGTTTCGAGTAATTGCATATATTATTTAACTTGTTACGCAATCTCTCATATCGTATAAGGAACGTGTGTACACGCCCTTAATGCAGCTGCTTTGAATATATGTCATATGTCAAAGAGCTATAAACCCGTGTTATAAACTTTGCTTGTGATTTAAAAACGTAATTTGTAAAATTTATCCGATGCCCGAATGAAAATCTGCCATATATGTAAGTATCCACAAACCCTCATTGCTGCAGCGTGGTGGAATAAGTTTCTAACTCTCTCTTCAAGAGTAGAGGAAGCCTTACCCCAGCTGTGGGACATATACAGACTCATATAAGTACAGACAGAGCCGAGAGGGCAGTGGTTCACGTGAATCATAGCTCAATATATAATACTGCTTGATCAATCAAAAAGAAGAAAAAATCTTTAAACTTACTTGAATCATTATTGAATTATTATTTTATGCTGAGCAATATTTTTGTTAAACTAAATGTTTACAAGCTAAAATCAATTAATTCCTGGCGTTTATCTTATCGTTCAAAATTTATATCTTTAAAACACACTGCCTTGCTATAACAAATCACAAAACGAAAAAAACTCAATCAGCGTAAGGTCTATCCAACTAAAACATAAACAATGCCTCATAATATTATTTTGCTAACGAGGATTCATTTGAAAATAATAATAGTTTAATATAACGACCAGAAAAACAAAGAACAACAATACGTAATTACTTTATTCAAACAAAGACAGCTGCGAAACATAAAGAGCCATTACGATCTAAGAAAAACATAATTAACAAAGAACAATTAAAGCAGAGAGGCGCTAATTTAAATAACAAATAGCTTTAAAATAGAAACAATATAAAAAAACGCAAAATATTTAAATGAATGCGACTGTATTTTGTGTTGAGAATGGATGCCGTGTCCTGAATATCAGGACAACAATATAACCATCAAACTATACTTAACTCGTTTGAGTACATACACCCAAAAAGTCATTTCATTATGGTCAAGATTAACATACTCTGAATACTCTCGGCTAGTAAATAATAATTTAAAAAGAAAAAAAACTAATAAATTAACTAATTTTTATTCATTAAATAATATTAGTTTCATAACTCAATTTTCTTGTCGAAAACTTAGTACTCATTAATATGCATAAACTGTTTATAAGATTTTCAGTATAAGTTAGTCGTGCTTTAAAATTATAACAAAACTTCATTTTCTGGTCACGCCGTAATACATCGAAGAAGCAATTTGGGAATCACAAATGAAAATTAATGGTATAGTCAGACTGCGGGCGGAACGCGTTGGCGACGGGGCGTGAGCAGGTGCTATGTACTAGTTAATATGGAAGATGTCACACAGCGCCGTCGCGCTCAACGGGTCACGTCCCGCCGTCTTACTGCTACTAATATGAATACTTGAAGAACACAACGCGCTGCCGTCACGCCAGCGTCATATCGCTGTCCCGCCCCGTCCGCTGTCTGACCAAGGCTTAAACGAGAACGCAAAAGAATACGTCATCTCAGCGGTAATTATCCTGGGGATGCATGATCTGTCGACTGGTCGGGCAACTAGTTGAGAGTGCTGTTCGAAAGTCAATTTTGTTATAATAGTATTAATTTAAAAACGATAATTCATCACATTTTGTTCAAACTGATTTATTACTTCATAAAATTATACCGATATGGCTTTATATATATATTTATAATATGTCAAATATATATTCTTCTTTAATAATCGATGATATTTTGGTACCTTCATCATTTTGATAGTACATTATTTCAATAGTAGGCTAATTTTTAAAGCTGGAGATCCGAAAGTTCTAAGTTTAAAATCCTGATCGAACCAATTAAATTAGTGAATGAGTAGTGAGTGCGCCTGTGTTTGCTTACACACACACTGAAGACTGTTTGTGCGGTAGGATATGTGATGAGTAGATGGTACTTACCCAGACGGGAACAAAGCCCTACCACCAAATGAATTTTCCGCTATCAACTGTATAGTCTGAATAACTTATTAATTACAAAACTTACGAAATATTTGCTTTATATGTAAATTGCGGTGACCACTGAACCAATTACATTTAATTCGGTTACATACAGGATCTAGCAACTTGTTGACCAACCAGTCGGGCGACCAGTACTTAAATTCGACGCTGTATTTAATTATAATCAAAGGGAAATTAAGAGATCCGTTGGCATATGTGACAATGATATATTGTTACAAAGAACCGTTCTCATTCTTTTCGGTTATTCCGTATTCGGGTCGGAGTTAGCGCTCTTTCAAACAAATAAACCATTTTTTCCTGAATATATTTATGAGAATTTACGGGTTTTCATCTTCTTATCAAAGCCTGAGATTGTATAATTCATTTTATGATAAGGCTATTCCGATTATTTATTTTTTCTTCGGTACGCATATGTTTTTTTCCGCTACAATACAAAGGTTTTACATACTGATCTTGTAACAGATTTATCAGCTAGTTTTACGGAACCGATTGAGCTGAAATTTTGAGCAGACTTTCGTGGCAATATAATAATAATAAAAACAGCCTTTATTGCTGTTCTTATTTATACAAGTAATTATAATAATATATTTATCTTTTTGAATATGCCCTAAACTTTTGAAGTAAAATATCGGCTCACGGTCGTTAATCTCCTACAGCTTGTCTTCCGACATATGCCTCCTCTAAAGATTTCCATTCAAACGCGTTCCTTTTTGGATGTCGTCCTCCCATCTTTTAGTCTGTCTACCTCTGTTTCTTCTACCATCTCGGGGGTACCATTCCGTTACTAGCCTTGTCCATTTTTCTTTCTTTTCTCTCATCATATGTCCTGCCCATCTGGTGGCAATACTAATCATGATGAGCCGATTTTTTATAACGCCTGACTAATTATTTCTAAATGAATAAATATAAAACTTAACTAAAAGATGCAGCGCGTTTCGGAGAGGATTTTAGTACCTATATAATATTATCATATAAATAGCAGCGTTTTAAATTTAGAATGTTGACGTGATAAGTTTTTTTTTTTATATTCGCTGGGATTGCAAATGACTCTACTCCACCTGATGGTAAGTGGTAGTAGAGTCCAAACGCGACGACGGCCAGTACAGACGGGAAAAACGTTCTGCACTAGCCGCCTTCGCCTTGCCGGCCCGCAAGATGCCTCTTCACGCCTCGTTTGAAGGAACCCGGGTTGTAAGAGGAGGGGAACACGTAAGCTGGTAAGGAATTCCATTTTTTGGAAGTGCGACAAAGAAAGGAGTTGCCAAATTTCTTTGTTCGCGATGGAATTGATGTCACAGTTAGGCGGTGACATCGAGAACCAGCTCGCGTGGACTTAAGAAGGAAGGGGGAAGCAGGAATTAGAGAGAATAATTCCTCAGAGCACTCGCCGTGATACAGTCGATAGAAAGCGCTCAGTGCTGCTATCTCACGACGCAATTGTAAAGGTTCAAGGGTGTTTGTGACCTTTACGTCGCCAATAATGCGTACGGCACGTCGCTGCAACCGGTCCAAGGCCTCAAGTAGGTACTTAGCGGAGCCATCCCAAAGGTGCGAGCAATATTCCACGCAAGACCGTACCTGTGTTTTGTACAGCAGGCACAGTTTTTGTGGCGTGAAAAAGCGCCGCACCTTGTTCAGAACTCCGAGTTTCCGTGAAGCTGTTTTTATAACAGCCTCGATGTAATCCCTTGGACTAAGGTCGCAGCGAACGTCAATCCCCAGCATGGCGATTTTGCTTTGCATCACCAGCGAATTACCACAGAGGGAGTTAAGAGGGGAAAATGTTGACTTTTTCGCCGTGAGAGCGCATACCTGTGTTTTCTTGGCATTAAGCTCAACAAGATTATCAGAGCCCCATTTGGCGATGAGCTCTAACGTCCTATCGAGTTCAATGACAAGATCCTTCCGCCTCTCCTCAATTTCCGCTCGCCCAGCCACTGCGCGTCCGTGGTATCCACCATGCACTGTACTATCGTCTGCATAGCAATGTATGTTCCCAAGAGAGAGCATATTATTGATATGCAAAAGAAAGAGTGTGGGAGATAGCACAGATCCCTGGGGGACCCCAGCATTCACTACATAGAATTGTGAAGCGCAACCATCAACTAAAACACGAAGTGTGTTACTTACGCTAGAAGATCACCTGTGTACCGTTTTGGTTGAAACCCGTACTGACGATCATTAATTAAACAGTGATCTTCTAGGTAATGGATCAGTTGATTGTTTAAAATCCGTTCCATCACCTTACAAAGTACTGAGGTGATAGCGATTGGCCGATAATTTGCCGGGTCAGACCGATCCCCTTTTTTGGGAACCGCTTGCACATTAGCTCTTCTCCAAGCCTCCGGCACACATCCCGAAAAGAGAGAAAGTTGGAACAGGCGCGTTAACACAGGAGACAGCTCCGCTGCGCACTTCTTCAGCACTATGGCTGGTATTCCATCGGGACCGCTAGCTTTCCGTACATCAAGTGATTACAGCTCCGCACGCACATCACATTGCCTGATTTTAATGTCAGGCATCGTATGGCCACATGAAGGTATTGTAGGTGGCAGCGCACTACAATCATCGATGACGGAATTGACGGCAAAGAGTTTAGCCAGGAGATCAGCTTGCTCTTGCGGACTGTGAGCTAGCGATCCGTCCGGATTTCTGAGCGGTGGCAGCGAAGGTTGGCAGAAATTGTTTTGCACAGACTTGGTCAGACGCCAGAAGCTACGGGAGCCCCTAGGATGCGAAACAACATGAATTTCATGTTCTTATATACTAATTAATCAAGTAACAAGGCAAGTGAAAGCTTATAGTGAAAGTTATAAATAGCTTTTGTATAATTCGAATCGTTACTACGGAACCCGGATATTAAATTTTCGTTCACTCAGTAGCAGTAATAGTTTTAAGTAATTTTAATCAACGAATGAAATTGTAAATGTTGATGTTATGTACACATGTTACTTAAGATTATATAGTTCTATGACGCAATACAAAGTGAAAAAATCTCTAACTATTCATTAATATGAAATGCCTAATAATTCATGTTATAAAAGCAAGCTCGTCTGGGTAGGTACCACCCACTCATCAGATATTCTACCGCAAAACAGCAGTATTTGGTATTGTTGTGTTCCGGTTTAAAGGGTGAGTGAGCCAGTGTAATTACAGGTACAAGGGCCATAACATCTTAGTTCCCAAGGTTGGTGGCGCATTAGTGATGTAAGCGATGGTTAACATTTCTTGCAATGCCAATGTCTATGGGCGTTGGTGACCACTTACCATCTGGTGGCCCATATGCTTCCGCCTTCCTATTCTATAAAAAAAAAATATTGTTTTAGATAAATTTCTTTCAATCGAAATTTATTCATTAAAATATCAGTATGTTGGTAAGAACTTCACGATATCATACGTTTGCATTATTTATCTTTAAAAATGTCAATCTCTTTATTAATGTCTAAAATTCCATCGTACTCCTTATCTTTATATATAAGAATGACTGATTGACTGACATATCAATGTGCAGCCTTACCAAGTGGGGCTAGCACCAAATTTCCATACGAGTTCCTTTTACACAGTAGTTTAGCACTAGGGAAGGATTTTTGAAAATGTAAATCCTTAGATAGTCATAAAGAGGATAATAGTTTGTATGAAAGTTTTCATCCAATAATTTTTCGTATCATAATTCAGTTATGACGCGAGCGAAGCCGTGGATAAAACGCTAGTAATTTATATAGCCTTCGTACAAAACTGACACTTAGCAATATCTTTTATAAAATACACAACAATTCAATACATCAACGTAATCTCCAATCATTCAAGGAAGGCCGCTAAATCTTTTATAGCGAATCCTCTCTCGGCTTACTTCACTGAATTTCCCCTGGTTCTGTCTCGGCCCTGGAATAATATTACGACACTAATCGCTTTATCTCTGTCAGAACTGGGTGCAAATACCCCGCAGTTATGAACCAAGGAAGGGACGAAATGTACTAAAAATCACTGTCCATTGAACAACGTCAAATAGCTAACAATAAGTAATATTTATATACATTTGTATTCAAGTTTAAAAAAATAATGTAATGACTAATACTTATCAATGAATAAAAAAACTTTATTAAAACTCCTTGAAGAATATAATAGCAAAAATTTAAATGTGTCGATATAAGAGTAATAACTCCACGTTCACGTAAGGCGTTAAATTTTAATAACATCTAATAAATTACTAATAGGTTAACTAAATCTTAATTACATTCAAAACATGTATTTTTATCCTAACTAATTTGTCAAGAGTTCCGAAAAGGCAACTAGCACCTGCCTTACTGGTATTATACATTTTAATGATAGATACAAAATATAAAGTATATAAGCTAAGCCGCTGATTCCTTGACGGATGACTATCATGGACACAGTTTCTAATAGACACCGAGAAGACGCTGAGTCTTAATAAGGTCACGCTAAACATCCTTGTTCGCATGTCATACAAAATCTTTTAGGTCGAGAATATTACTGTAAGGTACTTACTATTACAAAGTTGTTAATTATGTTTACAATGGTCTCATCAATAATTATTTACAGCAAGTTTACGCCACGCCTGTGCCACAAATCGCTAAGATATCAGACGTACTGACCGGACAGGGTCCTCCATTCCAAGCTGCTATCGCAAATCATCTCTATTCTCCTGTCTCCATCTACCAATCCAGAGTGAGTTATAAAAATAGTTTGTTAAAAAGCCTATATAAACATTCATTGAGTCATGTTGTTCCCTTTTAAAAACTATAATACGAGTATCAAACGAAAATCCGGGTTCTAACATTGAAACAGTTTTGATTTAGTTCTCTTTCTAAAAAATAATTTCTCTTTTAATATATTTAAAGTTTAGCTATCTATTCTCCTCCCTGACATATTTCTTATTTCAAATTTAACGGAACATTTTTTTTTATCCCGTAAATATATTTTCTAATAAATATTGTACAATTATCTTATTTATTTCCAGCCTGGATCACCTACAACGTATGAAGTTTCAGCACCGGTTCCTTCTCAGCTAGCTTACTCAGAGCACAGGTTATCGGTACCGAATTCTCTGCAATACAGTGCAAAGCCGCAACCTATTACAAAACCAATTATAACCAATTACGAACAACCTCAAGCATTTGTTCAGCCATCTTACGAACACAACTTTCTTCAATTACAACCTAGCTATCAACAATCTTCAAATAACGGCCATCTTCAAAACGCTTATCAACAAATTCAATATCAACCACAAGCTTATAACCAACAACAATTTCAATACATACAAGAGCAACCGCTACAACAACCTGGAATTACATACAATCGTCAAGAATTGCCAATTCAATACCAAAATAAACCAGAGCAGAGGGATTTAAAAAGTCAACCAGACACGACACAGATTGTTGAAAAACAACAAATAATTCAACAGGTAAGATTTTTTAATTACTAATACAAAGTTTACAAAGTTTATTTTAGTTAAAATTGTACGTTTCAATAAATATACATATCACATGTATGTAAGATTTAAATAATTATTAAAGTAAACATTAATTTCTAGCAGGATTACAACGATAAACAACAAAATGCTCTGAGCTACGCAAGGTTCACCTTCAATCAAGGTATTCCATCTCATGAACAACCTCATGTACAAGGATCAGTGTCTCCATCTCCGCAATCAACATCACAACCGGAAACTCATCAACAACTCCTTCAGCCACAACCACAACAATATTCAGTACAACCGCAGCCAATAGCACAAATAAACTATCAGCTTCAACATCCATCTCAACATGGGCCACAATTACAATATAAATCTCAACAACAAATTCAACAACCTAAACTTCAACAAATCCAGCAGCAACAGGTCCAGTATCAAGCACATCAAGCAGCCCAACAACCTCAATTACAATATCAGGGACAGCACCAAATCCAGCAAGCATTGCAATATCAACAGCCTCAAATCCAATATCAGGAAGCACAGCCGCAACCGCAATACGTCTTTCAACAACAACAGTTACAACAATTGCAACCATTTCCAGATCTAAATCTTCAAGCTCAACCACAATACCAAGTTCAGCCACAACAGTACCATCTACCACAAATTCAGCCTCAACTATTCAATGTTGAAAAATCTGAACAAGTTCTTTCAAAGCAATCAGTTCCTCAGAGACAAGTTTTTTACAAACAACCTTTTCAACAACAGTTAATTCAACCTCAGACACAAGATTTAGGTTACAAAAATCTCCCAGTCTTCCCCACGTTTCCTCCTGTTCAATATTTTGGCAAATTCGCTCAATCAATCTTTGGTAACTACCAACATTAATACTGTCTCTTAATTTAACGTAATCGTGCAGGCAATCGTTCAAGATTGAGTTCTATAAAATAATTGTTTCAATTTTATGATTAAATTGAAAATCCCAAACTTGAATATTAAAAGGGATTGTTGTTGGTCTTGTAAATATTATATTGGTGCCAAAAAAACTGTGAGAGCATTAGTACCTTCCACTTTTTATTTAATATTCTTGTCTCTAGCCTTCTAAGCTGCCTTTTGTAAAAGTTTATCCTGGTTTCCGCTTCTAAAATTAAATATTCATAAGTGAATTTGTAATGTGAATAACTTAATCGTCGTATGCAATTATATTGTGTGAGTATAATTAGGTGTTTTATGATCTGTGATGCCATAAATTTATTGCTTCTAAACTTTTCTTGTTAAATATAATAATAGGTTAATAAAGTATATTTAAATGTGAATGGTCTTTATTTTTTACGAATCCTGCTCAAATACTTACAATTTGAAATGTAGTACGGTGACATGTTTGGTAACTATTTTATTATTATTATAATAACTCCTATGTAGTTTTACAATTAAGTAAATTAAGTCTAACGAAGCTATATATTGTATCTAATAAATACATTTGAAAATGAACATTATTTTTGAATATGTAAATAAAGATTTTTAACGCTTTTTGTAAACTTTAAGCTTAAATAGACCAGTGGCCAAAACATGAAAATCTTAAATAAAGGTTTGGTTTATTTGTATTTAATTCATCTCTTGTTCGGTGATAAATAAAAACATTATGAGGGAATGTGTCTGATGAAATTCTGCCACGTGCCACCAAACCACATTCAAGGGGCGTGGTGGCATCAAATTGTTTTCGCCCATCAATGAGAAAATAACAGAATGTCACTTTATGAAAAACATTAGCATTGGTACATAACTCTGCAAAAGCGAAGTTTTGTAATAACTTATTTCATATAAAGATATATTTATAATTCATAAACACAAATTAAGCTCATGAAAATTCGGTAGTGAACGTGCGGATTTGAACCCGCGATCTTCACGTATAATCATGAAAACTGATGCTTTATTTTACAAATGCATGATTCGTATATATCGATTAGTTTATTTTAAATTTACAAAAGTATCATAATAAGTTACAATGATATATAATATTTGACAGAATGACCTCAGAGTTTTGGACCGTAATCAGCAAAATAGTTGCTTCAATGAAAATACTCCGCACGCATTCTCAGAGCCCGAACTTGGGCCAAGATAACAGAGCCCACTCGTCCTTACTACATAACGACCACTTCATGCTTTGCTTACATTTGCTATTTAACTTGAAAACAGTGAAAATAATATAAAATAATTCATTAAAATTACAAAACAAAAAATAAAATAGCAACTACTATTCCACAATGCCAATTTCTGATTGTTTTATGCCTGATCTGTACTTTTGTGAGTCTTTTTAAATTTCGAAATCGACGAAGAAGATTAAAAAGTCTCTGTAATATGATAATATATAAACCTACTGAAAACTTTTACTGTATATTAATTCGTTTATATTTATTTTGTTAGTATAGTATTATTTTTATCCTTTATATTTTATTTTCAGGATAAGGTTTAGAAGGTATATCACCACGCTGCTCTAAAGCGGGTTTGTGGATAGGCAGATGCAGATTGGCAAATGCTGGTTCGACGGTGTTCTCTTTGACTATGTGAACTATATAATTATATGACAGCGACATAGATATGATTTCCGAGCCGCGAGCTATATAATAGCTGCAGGTTCGATTCTAGCCCATTGGGCTATTGTCGTTCCCACTCCAGACACAAGCTGTACACTAAATTGGAGGGGTAAATAGGAATGTTACATAATTCCATTAAATAAAACGGCCATTTATACTATAAAAAATATTTTACAAAAAGTCTAATATAAAATAATAATATTAAGTTAAAGTGAAACTAAGCAAGTCATAGAAGGACAAGGGATGACATCAAAATATGCCAATGCTAATTGCAAGCGACCCTTTTACAACAATAGGGCCAGGCTTAGATCGAGTATGTTTGAGGTAATTTTGATGCTTACAACTTTGCAAAATTTAATTTTATAACTTTGTATTACATTTATCAACTGAGTCATCTCGGCTTTAAAAAAGTACTTTCATAATGAAATATAACCCTTTTCTATAAACATTGAAGAAAGACTAAAAAAATTTACACTTATTAGTTTTAATTAAATCATACTTAAATGTACCCCGATTGATGCAAAGATAACCCGGATGTATTGCAACGAATATCCGCCCTTATATCGTATTGCGCAGAGCAGACAAACAAAAATAGCTAATTATTTCCTTATGTTTTGTTAATATATTCGTTATACTTCCCACTACTGATGCCCTGGTACCAAACCAACATTATACGCTAGCAAATCCAGCCAGACATTGTTCTTACTGTGTAATTCAAATATACCAATTGTCATAGAATTGTCTAATGTTAATATGGAAAAAAATAAAACCTTCTAATACACAATACCATGCAGTGTTTGCAACAGTGCGTCAAAAAAGTGTTTTTATACCGACGACAGCGAAGACACTTTGGGAACACTAGTGAAGAGGGCATGAATGGCGACCATGGAGATTCTTTATTAAAGCCTAATTATTGCGATCAAAATGGAGAAACTAACACCCCTTCAAGAAAGTCAATTGGCACTCATTCCGTAGTCATGAAGTAGTCATCTGGACTCTACGACATCAAAAGTTTTTAATTCTGAAACGTAGGTTGTGATTCTGGCTGGTAATAAACATGGAGGCACATGTTGATTTTAAAATAAAAATTACGGAAACATATGACTTTTTGTGATTGTAAATTGGTACTAATTAGTTAATTTACTAACAATGGTGCTATATCTTATAGAGGACACAACATCTTAGTTCTCAATGTTGGTGGCGCGATGGCGATATAAGGAATGGTTAAAATTTCTTTCGGCGCCAATGTTTGCGGTGGTGACCACTTACGATCAGGTGGCCCATTTGCCCATCGGCCTACGTATTTTATAATATATATATTCATGCACAATTTCCATAACTTTCGTTATTTTATTCAAATCATGAGGAAAAAACAACCTCTTATATTTCGGCACGCACCTCCGACGTGTCCACAATTTTATGAAATTTTATGTCATTCAAGCGATTATTTTATGCGCCGTAGATTTTTTAATACCTTACCTTCTTATACATTTCTTACTTCTTACCTTAATACAATTTTATTTTTATTATAAGATCATCTTTATATTTTTGAAGTAAAAAAACACACACAAAAACTGTTAAATATGATAAATTCCAACGCCTATAATATTGAGACAAGTACAGGAAATAAAGATAGACGAGAAAGCTTATCGTTAGCCATACAAGTCTTTCATTTGTTTAATTTGATAGTCTTGCATTTTAATTAAATAATTGTTCCAATTATAGCAAGCTCCATTAAGGTTGATGGTCTTGAATCGAGTTCGTAACTCATCTCATCTCTTTCTCATATCCTGTTAAAAGATTGTGTGTGTGTAAAATACGTAAGTCGAGATGGCCCAGTGGTAAGAACGCGTGAATCTTAACCGATGAACGTGGGTTCAAACCCGGGCAAGCACCTCTGAATTTACATGTGCTTAATTTCTGTTTAAAATTCATCTCGTGCTTTTCGGTGAAGGAAAACATCGTGAGGAAACCTGCATGTGTCTAATTTCATCGAAATTCTGCCACATGTGTATTCTACCAACCCGCACTGGAGCAGCGTGGTGGAATAAGCTCCAAACCTTCTCCTCAAAAAAAAAAGGGAGAGGAGGCCTTAGCCCAGCAGTGGGACATTTACAGGCTGTTACTGTTACTGTACTGTGTGAAATACGCCATGATTCGATACAGAATCCCGTTGTTACTCTGACAGCTCTTGAAAGACGCGTGTTTAAATCGTTACAAATGTATTCTTAAATAGTTTATGTTGAACTTTAAATTTCCGTTAATATTGTTCTATAAATTTAAAAAATCTATAAAATATTAACAACTTTTTTTATTTACACATTTTCATGTTCCAGATAAATATTTACCAATTTTTAGTCGGTTCATTCCGGTTCGACCCGACTCGAAGTTAACACATAACATGTAGTATATAAACTGTCCACAGTCACTGTAACAGGCTAAGGCCCTTTTTTTGTTTTGAGGAAAAGGTTTGGAGCTTATTCCACCACGCTACTGTAATGCGGGTTGGTGGAATACAAATGTGGCGGTGAAATTAGACACATGCAGGTTTCCTCACGAAAACATCCTTCATCGTCAAGCACGAGATGAATTATAATCACAAATTAAGCACATGAAAATTCAGTGGTGCTTGCACGGGTTTGAACCCACGATCGTCAGTTAAGATTCACGGGTTCTTACCACTGGGCCATCTCGGCTCATAAACTGTCCGCCGAGCACAATTTTATGGCAATTAAATAAACATTATTTTAATTCATTTTAATCTTATAATAATAATCTCTTTAGTTATTTATTGACCTTTACGAATAAAGCAAATAATATAAAGAAATATAAAAATAAAATAAATAAATAAGAAAATGTAGACGATGTTGAAGTGAGAGATTAATGCTTAAAAACAACCATTTTTGTGTTAAAACACATTATTTTAATACTTTAGATAACCTTACGATAAATTTACTATAAAACGGTAACCATTTGCGTAGGAAGTCAAGGTTTCATTTACTCACTTACATGTTTTCCCTATTTATACAAATATAAATATATAATCTAATATTTTAAATGCGAAAGTAACTTTGTCTCTCTGTTACGCTATCATGGCTAAACCACTGAACCGATTTTGATTAAATTTAGTAGGAAGCAAGCTTGAACCCCAAAGATGAACGTAACCTAAAGATTATAATTCCTAACACATGCTCCGCCTTTACACGCGGGCGAAAGCTAGTTCTAAATAAAACAATAAAACTGTTTCGTTTAATGAAGATTTAAGTGATATAGATTATACATACAGACACAGTTGAACTAAATATAGGTTAATATGTTATAAAAAATGCAAAATCAATATGATAGGCATAATCAGAAATGACCCTCACCAAACTTTTTTCTCAAATGACATATGTACATAATTGTACACAATATAATTTTTCCTAATACTTTTAAACTAAGTAAATTTGACTGTTTGATTTTAGATATACTTATTTATCATAATTTCATATGACTGATACAGGATAAAAGTTCACATCATGACTTTCCTTCACCAACGAACATGAAATATTTAAAAGACTATCAATTGTGTGATCTGTAGTGGAAGCGCTTGTTAAAGCCGATACAGGTGAAACTCAACAGTGAAGCTCCCCAAGTAGGAGTGGAGCATTCTATCGAACAATCTTTGAAGCATTTATAATATAGTTAATTAAAGTGAAATCTCGACTATGATGCTGCCTGGAAAAGATCATGCACTTGAAAAAGAAACTCAATCTAAATAATAGAAAGATAGACCAAAGATACTGACGACGGCTTATTAATTAAAAGAAGAAAAAATGTGTATGATGTTCTTGTGTTATTTTTTTTTTTTTTTTATATTCGCCGGGAGGGCAAATGACTCTACTCCACCTGTTGGTAAGTGGTAGTAGAGTCCAAACGCGACGACGGCCAGTACAGACGGGAAAAACGTTCTGCACTAGCCACCTTCGCCTTGCCGGCCCGCAAACTGAGGCGCCTCTTCACGCCTCGTTTGAAGGAACCCGGGTTGTAAGAGGAGGGGAACACGTGAGCTGGTAAGGAATTCCATTTTTTGGAAGTGCGACAAAGAAAGGAGTTGCCAAATTTCTTTGTTCGCGATGGAATTGATGTCACAGTGAGGCGGTGACATCGAGAACCAGCTCGCGTGGACTTAAGAAGGAAGGGGGAAGCGGGAATTAGAGAGAATAATTCCTCAGAGCACTCGCCGTTATATTTATAGTATCATAATTTATCCTTGCAATTTACAAATACATAAGTATCTAGGAATTATGCTAACTAAAAGCACGAAAGCTTAGTTTGTGAAAAATAAATAAATACTAAATATTGTTAAATATTTTACTTTCGTCTTGTGTTTTCTTGAGCGATATGCCACTTCTCACGCACGTTCTGTTCAACGGTTTGGCACATATTCAAATGAGCTGATCTGAGCCGACCTCCGGCTACTCGGCCTTTACTTTCCTATTCCGATTAGCTTTTGATTAAGGTTTTGGCGAGCGAGGTCGGTTTTGGGCCTAATAAAGCCAGTTTTTAAAGGCTGAACGTAATGTATATCGCTAGCCTTGTATTTAAATATATCCTTGTAAAATACAATTCCGTGTTTTTTACTAACATGTCTTGATAGATCAAATCTTAACTCGACATTACTTTACTTAGTACTTGTATTTAGATTAATTAATCATTACAAAATCCCGCTAAAATTCTTTCGTTGATTCCTTTCCAGTCAAACGTATACGGTATATATATATTTCTTTATAATAAAGTAAAGCAAGTTGATTTTAACTACAGATTGTCGGTTCAAATCTGTGCAAGCAGAACTGTTTTCGTTGGCAGCATCTGTCCACAGAATTGAAAACGACTCGTGAGTCATCAAAACATGCATGTGTCAAATAAAGTGCAAATTCCAAATTCAGTTTCACCTGTGGTCCCTGCACTACCCTGAAGTTGAGTAGATGAAGACACTCCAAACCTTCTCCATAAAAGATGAGGATGACTATGTCCAGCGTTGGGATATTTATCAGTTGACACTTATTAGATCAAGTTTTGAATAACGTAAAATTTGTTTTAAATTTAATCTTTGAATTTTAAAATTTAATAAAATAAACGGTCTTAGTCACACTTGAGAAATTATTTTAAAATAAATTATAAATCAAAATCCGAGCGCATGAGCTTGAAAAATGTCCTTAATCTGGTAATAATTTCGGAAAGAACTGCTTTCTACACATATATTCGAAAGACTAATAGTCGTTGGCATTATTATCGATATCGGAATTAAAATGCAAATCACATATTTGATTATGTATGTTTCGTCCGTTCGTCCAAATCGATATTTTTTTCATTTGCCTCAAAACATCGCAAACTATAAAGTATAAATATAATCTATATATAAGTATAAATATAAATTGTGTAATGATAAATAGTAATTTTGTGTATAGTTTACAATCCGTATATACTAATTGGCTATAGTGATGTTACGCTTAGTTTATCTAAAAGAGCTTGAATAAAGTTCAATCTAGAGATGTAAAAGTCGCAGGTTCGATCTTGTCCCCATGGCTATTGTCGTCTACATTACTGACACGAGCTGTATGCTTAAATCAAATCAAAAAATTCTTTATTAACGTATTTTTTTAACACTTTTGAAACATCGTATTATATTATTAATTAAATATAAATCTACCACTAACGTTATTATATAGGACTCTCAGAAAAGATGAAGACAAACAAATATAACGGACGAAGCAGCGGCGATTGGTTGTTTATATCAGCACACGAAACGTTCCGTTACTTATATCCTTTTTAAATATGTAAATGCGTAAAACTAGGTCCTAGTCGGACGTTGATTAAAAGTGACAAGATTCACAAGATGAGCGTTATAAATTCGCGATGACCCTACTGGCATTAGAATAAAATATTAATGGACGTGCCTTATTAGAACTTGTAACACCAAACTTATTTATTATGTGATTCATTCGCATCGCTGTCGGGCCATTAGAATGATTACGTGCTTACCAAGTAAAATTTGTCGATAACATTTGATACGGTACTCCTTTTATTTTACTTTGAAATATATTTTATTCTAAAATAAAAATAAAAACGTTCCTGCCATAAAAAAAATTAACAGAGTGATTTGAAATTATATTAATTTCACACATATTTTATTAATTACCGACATTACCTAACCGATGACCGCCTCGTTGGTCTCGTGGCTAGATAAGGCCGCTGACCCGGTCCAGGGTTCAATTCCCAGGTCGAGCCAATAAAAAGTTATTGGATTTTTCTGTCAGAAAATACTCAGTAGCAGCCCGGGATCTGGAAGTTGGAAGTGTGTACACTCCCGTGCCTCGGAAAGCACGTTCGGAATCCGTTGGTCCTGTAACTGAACTCTTCCCGGTCGTGTCGGATTGCCGTCCCATCGGATTATGAGAGCTAGGGAATAGAGAGTGCACCTATGTTTGCATACTCACTTATGCACTATAATGTCTCCTGGGCAGTTTGCTAATCTCTCTCGAGATTGGCCACCGTGGCCAAAATCGGTTTTGAAGACCTTACCTAACCACTCGCAAAACAACGATTTTAAATAAGGCCGTTATTTATTTAATTATTTACTCGAAACTTACAGCAGGACCCTATTGTGAAATGACAGAAAATTATAAGCGGTATTGAAAATTTTAATTGTAATACTCGTATCAATTTTTTGTTTTTAAATGTCTGACACAGTCAATGTTCCACCAACTAAGGTGTCTAAGATATCTCCTGTGAACCTTCAATAAAAGAGAACTATTTCTTTATAGGTCGACAACGCATCAACTAGGCCACCTTGCAGATGTCTATGAGAAATAGTAGTCACTTTCCATCAGATGAACCGTTTCCCCGCTTGCCCCCTATACCATTAAAAACATATAATATATAAGCCCTCACACTAATGTTTCCTCTATACTGAAGATGACACGTCATGTTTCATTTTATTTATATTTTCTATGTTTACAACAGACAGAACCAATGGTCTAAATCTATATTTAGACCAACAAAGAAAGAGCTCATCAATATTGTCTTAGTATATTGTATAGACAAAATCGTATTAGATGTACGAACTACTTCAAGTATGTAAATCGCTGTTTTAATAGCGCGACCGTTTTCAATATCGTCTCGCGCGTTACCATTGCAGTGCAGACAAACTGCCTGCGTCGGAGAGTATGCGTGTCGCTTATATACACATCTAGCGAGTTAGTCAGTTAGTGTCCGCGGGAGATTTAGTGCTACCTGTGCCTGAATAGAATTGGATTACAATCTGGATGTTGAAGGTAATATTATTGTTGTAATATAATACATTTAGTTTAATATTAATTGAAGGTATTTTTAATTGGCAAGGATTTGTTCAGGTATTACCCGTCAATTATTATACCGCAAAGCGTCAATACTTTATGCTGCTACAATTCGAAAGGTAAGAGAAATCAAAATCGAATTATAGTTTAATTTCTTTATTGAATGAAGCTCGTTACATTATCAAATTAAATATAAAGCTACCACAGACTCAGTACGTAAATTCGATAAAGAAAATTTGCGAAACAGTTCACTAGTATACTTCTTTACTTCAATGAAATACGTAGTCGTATTTAAACATTTGTATGTATAACCCTAATACTTAATCTAGAATGAAATACACTACGTAACTTGATCGTAAACAGTCAATATGATAACTTCACTTACATTTTACCTTACGCCGATTAAAAAAGCGGGAGCTTAAAAAATTACTAAAAACAAACATTTTTCGTTTGCAACTAAAGGGTTAGTACAATTTTTGAGGGCCAAATCTGGTAAAATATTTGTATGTCAGCTGTTTATGTTGGTAAATAAATATCACCTGATGGTAAGTGGTCACTATCGCCCATATAGATTCACGCTATTGCCAACACGCCATCAATCTTAGGAACTAAGATGTTATATCCCTTGTGCGTGTAGTTACACTGGCTCGCTCACCCTTCAAACCGGAACACAACAATACTAAGTATTACTGTTTGGTGGTAAAATATCTGACGAGTGGGTGGTACCTCTCCATTCTGACTTGTACAAAACCCTACCAAAAGGGAAAACCATAGTCAAAGTCAAAGTGTGTGCGCTAACAAATACACACATAATCCGATGGCGCTGCAAATCCCACACGACCATAAAGACTTCAGACGCAGAAACAATGGCCTTACTTTGTTTCTTGTATGGGAGTTAAAGCCGTTCCAACTTACAGACTACGGGTTGCTACTGAGAACAGACAAAAACCGAATAGTTCTTTATTGATTTGACCTGAGGGGTAAACCCAGGACCTCAGGATTTGTGGCATCATAAGCTGACCACTAGACAAACGAGTGGATAGAAGGTAACAATAAATGATTAAACGGTACCAATATCTCGACGAAGGCCGCCTTGTTACTGTCACTAGCTGGTGTTGAAACCGCATTACATTCGATACAGGTTTTATTTAATTCCAATTTAAATTTAATGTTAATGTCATAATTTTGAACACTCTCAATGTTTTATAATAGTAATATTAGTAATTAATTAAAATCATTGCAACGAGTTCTATAGAAAAAAAACCCCTAAGGTACTATAGTGTATGGGATGGGATTATTCAGTAATTCTAAATTGTGACGCGAGCGAAGCCGCAGATAAAGCCTAGCGCTTTATCCGTATATTATATAATGTATTAATTAAAAATTCTATGTGATTTGTGCACTCAGCGTCGCCTTCTTCGAGAGAACATTCGGCATTAACATAACATCCATTTTGTTTCGCGTAAAATTTTCAAATTTTTGTAAAGGTAAGAAAGATCTGTTCAATTTGATCTGACGTTTCAAGAGCACATGAATAAAGTATCTGGATTGATTATCGTCAATTGTCAAACAAAATTAATTGTAAGCCAACAGACAAAAGAAAGTGAGAACATTGATATCAAACAAAGAATAAACTTATTACATTACGCTCCACTACTCATATATATATTTGCAATAGGATAAATGACCTGATGGTAAGTGGTCACCGCCGCCCATAGACATCAACTACAACCTACCGTACGCGAATTCACCCGTGCATTTGTATAGGTGTTAGGTATATAGCTCTTAGCTAATGGGTTTACCATTCAACTAAAGTGAATGGCTTTAACGGGCTTTAAAAAATTGTTTTAATCGTCTGCGTTTCATGATGCGAGCCAGAAAGAGGAAAGTAAAGAAGTATACGGATGTCTGAACATAATTTCATGGGACATTTACTTTGCCATCTTGAACGAAACTTATTATTTCTTTTCATAGCTGAAGAATTTTGATAGATTTCCTATAACCAACGAATAGGAGCATAAAACTTGTGGAAAACTATTTACAGCTGGTAAATAACTTCAGAACTACATACCAATACGATCGATCAGCGACATACGTTTTTTTTAACAGTACGTGAAACATATAAGCACTCGTAACCGTAAACCGTAACAGCCTGTGAATGTCCCACTGCTGGGCTAAAGGCCTCCTCTCTTCTTTTTGAGGAGAAGGTTTGGAGCTTATTCCACCACGCTGCTCCAATGCGGGTTGGTAGAATTCACATGTGGCAGAATTTCAGTGAAATAAGACACATGCAGGTTTCCTCACGATGTTTTCCTTCACCGTAAAGCACGAGATGAATTATAATCACAAATTAAGCACATGAAAATTCAGTTGTGCTTGCCCGGGTTTGAACCCACGATCATCGGTTAAGATTCACGCGTTCTTACCACAGGGCCATCTCGGCTTTTTAAGCACTCGTATTACGAGGTAACTCAATATGAGTGTCGAAGCTCTCCCGAATATTTTAATCATATGACATTATAAAAGTTATTAAGTGGGTGATTACTTAAACAATGCTGTTTTCTTCTTTTGAACGTGAAATCAATAATGCCGCCGCTAAGCAACATTTATAAGTAAGGCCGTATTACTAACGAACCCATTGTTATAATTAGTGTTAGGTAATTCAAGCGATTAAGGAGATAAAATTGTTAAACTGCTTATTAATAAATAAAACAACAAATATATTAAATATACAATAAGTATCATGTAATTTGTCTACATAGCAAAAAACGTCGTCGAATATACATTAAGTCATAGAAAGCAATTAAGAATATCTAATGGATAAAAAGACCGCGAGAAATATCAGCGAGAATGCTCGCACCACTTCCCCGATGAATCGCAAACTAAAGGGGTGGGATTATACAGCCCTCCTATCTCTGTGCAGACAATAAGACGGAGTGTTATTTATCTTTAAATAAATGCTTTATGCACTTTTAGTCCAAAGTATAAATGCAAACGGATAAGACATTATTTGGTATAATAGTAGATTGTATGCTCCTTTCTGCATGGATCCTCATGCCTTGTCAAGAGATGGAACCCACGCACATCAGAGGACGTCAGTTCATTACGTCTGGTGCCATCATCACGACTAATTCCAAAGGGCTATATTCGATCAGAAACGTATAAAAAAGAACATATATAGTATTATAATTATACATATACATGGTAACATTATAGGATATGCAGTGTTTATTTACATGGAACGCATATAAACAACACAATAACAAGAATCAATAAAAATTATTACATATCTTTGGCTCAATATGGGTCTGTCCATAAAATATAATTATTCAAGTACACTCTTGGAACTTCCACGTCACCATTTTATAGGGTTAGATTGAATGTAAAGTAACTTAGCCGTTCGAATGTACACTTAACCAAGAACCAACAAGATAATAAAGATAGTGGATCTTCTCTTGATCAGACGAAATACATAGTCGATCATGTGCAAGTGAATTCATATATCCTGTATGTAAATACAACAAATACGAATTCCACGCATATTCTTCTATATAATATGTCGATTAATTCTTATCTATTAATATTTTTAACTTTTATTAATCTTTAATTAATGAATAAAATCTAGTTAAAAAAATCTGCGAATGTTTTGTGAATTATAGAAACGAAAAGTTAGCTTTGAAAGATATATTGGTTTTGATTACAACTTATAAATGTTACTAGGGCTTAGATTCTCTAATGTCATGGGAATAATATGTCTAATCGAGCGTGACGTTTAAGCTTACCGTGGGTCCGATGACGTCATAAGTTATATTATCACATAAGACATGAACTTGAACCTCAATAAGGGTCAGAGTGTAACACTAGGCGATAATAGGCGTATCTAGTTCAGTGTTAACCTTGAACGTAAGTACAGATTGAAATGTCAATAACTATTTTTGTAATACATTTTTATGGTACCAAATATTGTGGCACAAATAAACTATATGGTGACTAAATTACATAATACGATTATATTATTTAATAGTCTTGACAATATTTGACTCGATAATCATTATCATTAATTCATTTTGAAAAAACTTACATGTCGTTTTAGTTTTCATCTACTCATTATTTTCATTGTTATAGTTAAGCTAATTGTGTAAGTAATGTACATTCGTTACTTTTATGTATTCAGAAGTATATTAATTACAAACATAATGAAACAGTTAAATATATAGTCATACATTTTTACAAGCCTTTATTTGACTACTAATTTCAGCCGAAGCGTCGCCCTTGTGTGTAACCCTCAGTCAGGTCGATTAAGCTGACAAAAGCTTAAAAACATGTTCGAATTAATATATTCAATTGAATATATATTCTAAATAAAAAATATGTTTATCTTGATCGTATTTTCAAAATTACTCGAGTTAAATTTTTCTCAATAAACTATCCTAACTAAAAAACATATCCATATAATAAATACAATATATTTTGTATTTATAACATCAACAATAAGAATAATATTATTATAATTACGACAACATAAATTATAATTAACAAAATTATTTAATGTAGCGAAAAAAAATGAGCAACACTTGCCCAACAGTGGGCCATTTTCTGGCTGTTTCTTTACTTTCAAAGATCCCAGCAGTAGCCATCTTTTTTCGGCTTCATTATAGTATAACCGAGTAAATAATAATCGGCAACCCTGATGAAGAAACTAATACAATGTTCATTAAGCTTAATGGAAACGCAGTCATGAGTCATTATGACGTTACAAAGGTTTTCATAGACGACGGAACACCTTTACCCCTTTGACCAGAAGGGCTAATCACCTTATCCTCAATATCGCCGATCGGGCTTGATTAAAAGTCAAAAGGCAAATGAGAATGGCGCCTCTAATCAACTCGGATCATTTCCCGAAATGGAATACTGAGACAAAATCATATTTTAGAAAAAATAAAATTATTTAAATAAATTTTGATCGATTATCTAATTATGAGAAATTAATCACAATGATAATTAGCATTGTTTGTTATTTTAATAATTCTAGGTTTTATATCTTTAACTGGCTTTCATGTTATAATACGTATAGTTAAACGTAATTGATGACGTGACATCTTATCAATCACGTTCCATTGTCCCATGTCTATTTAAATGCTCTTAAATATATGTGATTAAAATATTCAGGAGAGCTTTTCTTTCGACCTATTGCAATATTATTACCCACATAGTTGATAGAGGCGAGTTTTAGTCGGAAGAGTATGAGACTCTTTTTTAACAAATAACGCAGAAATAATAAATGAATTTCAGGCCTATGTATCTCGACGTAGCCATCAATATATCAGGGTATCAGGTGGAGGCATCGGTTTCGCGTAATGAACCATGTCATGATGATCCTGGCGTGTAATTTGTTTGCGAACGGAGTAACATCATTTTTGACCAAATAAAATATCATATTTTACTATTGATGAGCCAGTTTTTATGGGTCCGATTTGTCCTCTGTTATGATTGGATTGACAGCTGTCAATTTGAACTTTTAATATTAGGTATCTTATACACATAAATATAATTGAAATTTACCTTATTAATTACTTTTTATCTATTTAGCAGCTTATGATAAATTGCATCAATGACCATTTGTCAGCAAATATAATTATTTGTTTGTAATATCATGAATACATAATCTTGCTTTAAAGATAATTAAATATTTACACAAAACATACATCTTATAAATATTTGCCGCTTTGACTAAACATAAAAAGTGTTTTGCGAAAAAGACAAATTGCTTGTACTTCATTTTCACTTCGTAGCTAATAAACACGCTCGTAAAGAAACATAAAGGACAAGTGACTCGCAAAGGAATAAATGTAATAACAATGCGTGACAGCTGTCAGTTGTCAGCTGAACGTGTCACGTCACACCGTGACGTAGGAATTCGCGCATTGACTGTCAATGGAGACAGTTCACGACTAACTTGTCTAAGGCAGAACATTCTAAAATATATATAAGTAAATATTTTCATTCTTTGAAAAAGACAAATGATTGAATGGACTAAATACGATTAGTGGTCAACTCTACGTCAATATAGGTTGCTGCAAACCAAAATTTGGTGCTGGCCTTTAGGCCTTTTGATTAATACCACCCACCCACGATTTAATTTATATCCGAATACCAATAGTCTGTATTGTCCTTTTTTAAAGGGTGAGTAGGGCAGTGTACACACAAATAATACATGTGTGCAATAATTGATATAAGGTTTTTTTTTGTTTTAAATTGCCATAATTTCAATTTACTTATTTAAATAAAGACATAAAAAGAAATAGACTAAGTTTTAACTTAGTCTATTTCTTTACATCTATATAAGTAGATACTTTACTTACATAGATGTTTACATCTATGTAAGTAAATTACAATATATATGCTATATTAATGTATTTATAAATGTCCTTACCTCAGAAATTACCTTAAAAAAACATCATTAAGAGTTTGTTATTTACACCACGTATAAGCGAAATATATATTTCAAATCCCATTTAAGCCATTCGGGCTTTCCGCGGATTATTTTTCATTATTTAAAATGGTTTCGACTTCAGAGTACATCAATTTATTTTTAATACCTATCCAGTCAATCGGATTACTTCGTAATGGACGATAGTAGCAATACGCCCGCCATGAAATCATAATATATCATTTAAGTTATCAGATTTTTTATGATTTGATAGATCTTAGAATAAAGAAATAAACTACCTCGTTGGTCTCATAGCTAGTTTATAAGTTCGTAGATCCTGTAGTCCTGAATTCGAAACCCCGCTTCGGCAAGAGAAGAAGGGGAGTATTTCTTTGACGGAGCCGATGTTCATGGGGGATGGTGTTCACTTACAATCATGTGGCTCATTTATCCGTTCGCCTACCTATAATATAAAATAAGAAAAAACGGTTTCAACGGTTTCCTTTGGTACAAAATTAAAGTAATTTGATATATTGATATTGATATGACTACAATGCGTTTTTATTTATTAACATATATTACCTTATATTATTTATTAACACACATAACGAATTAATATTAAACAGTAAGAGAAATAAAAGATAACAAAAAGTGTTGTGTATATCATTATCTTTATGAAGCTTATCCGATTTTAGTCACGGCGGATATTCTTAAAACTTACCCATTGTGCGGGAAAAAATAAAAAATATATATATTTTAGTGTACGTGTGTGCACAAACACGACTGGATAAAGAGCAGTTTAGGCGCAGTACCAACGGCTCTACGTGCTTCCAAGGCACGGGTACACACACCTTCAACTTCCAGACTCCGGGCTTCCTCTGAGACTCTTCGACAATAAAACCTAATATTTTTTTATCTCAGGATCTGCAGTCTTATTTATTCACTCGACCAAGGAGGAAGTTAAATAGTAGTATAACTTATATACTCAAATATGTATATGTATCGATTTTTTATATCAAAGATTATACAGGAATATTAACAATACTTAATTCTTGTTACTTCAAACAAAAAATCCTTATTTGAAAACAATTATTATCGTTTGTCAAAATATTTTCTCCACCTCACATTAACAATAATAAATTCAATTTAATTGTCCCTTTACTTAAAAACGTTTTTTTCTTTATCCCTATATGTTTGTAAGTGCTATCCTGACAGATAGTTACGAATCTTCCGCTGAGACATTTGGCAAATACTTGTTAGTTGGCTAACTTATGGTAAGGTTTTAATAACAGATTACTCAGTTGACTAAAACCTAGATCATAACCAAATATAACAGCTGCTATAATGCGTGCCTAAGCATCACTTTTCATGTATTAAATTTTTATCTTATAATTGATCGTGTTTGATGGTAAAAGAAAATATCGAAAAAAAGAAGACAAAATATGTCTAGCACGTTTTAGAATAATCTGCAAACCATTTCTTCAAAAAAGAGGAAACCTTGCAAACACGAAAACATCATATAATATCAGTTTTTGATCTTTAAATAAACAAAATCAATTAAGTGAACGCCGTACTTGATTCATCATAATAGTAAATACAAAAAATTAAATTTAACGTTATTAAAATTACCTTCGTCGTATGTCTAATCACTAACTTCTTATTTCCAGATGACGTCACTCCTCCTTCTTCTACTACTCATGAGCCAAATCTACAAAGCAGCTAATCTACCAAACCATTTGAAATTATCATCAAAAGACGTGACACCGGTCACTCCATTAATCATCGCACACCCGAAACCAAATGCCATACCAGAACAGAAAACAAGAAAGAAAAAAGGCCCACAATACCACTTCCAACACCAATACTTGGTCCCAAATCTACATGTCATCCCATTAGGTAACGTCCAACATAATAGTGTGAGACACGATGGTAATTTAACACACCCAAATTTGATCCAATTATTGATACCAATTCATAACTTGGTGCCAGTTCACGACTTGACAGTTATTCCGTTGCACAGAGTGAGTGAGCAAAAGATCTCGTACCGGTTGAATGATGAGCAGGAAAACGATCGATACAGGAATCCATTGGGCGGTTATGGAGTTGGCTGGAGTTTTGGTGGCCACGGCTCTGGTCACGGATTTCATTATTCGTACGGTTAAAATTAAAAACAATTTACTTTAATATAATAAACTATTTATTTTTATACTTATTTTGCCTTTCACTTCCATATTAATATATAAACCACACATTCATAGTTTTCTTGATAAATTGATATTTAGTATTTAGCTTGTGTTGTACAAAGTTTTTTTTTTTTTTTATAGAATAGGATGGTGGACGAGCATATGGGCCACCTGATGGTAAGTGGTCACCAAACGCCCTTAGACATTGGCATTGTAAGAAAAGTCAACCATCGCTTATAGCCAATGCGCCACCAACCTTGGGAACTAAGATTTTATGTCCCTTGTGCCTGTAATTACACTGGCTCACTCACCCTTCAAACCGGAACACAACAATATCAAGTATTGCTGTTTTGCGGTAGTATATTTGATGAGTGGGTGGTACCTACCCAGACGAGCTTGCACAAAGCTCTACCACCAGTAGTTTGATATTTGAACCCTTAATCTTCTGTTAAGTTTCACGTGTCAGCCACAGTGCTCGGTCCATTTCGGCTCTGTAAAATGTATGTATCTTTTAAATATACATAATCTAAAGACAGACTAAAGTTATACATAAGACCAAAGGTTCACTTACCTTCTGAGTATATTCTTTAATATGTTAACATGAAGACGCGACGGACATATAAAATATTTTATTCCCATACACTAATGCACTTGCTACGATAATGTACTGAACACTTCACATTAAGTTACCTGCGAGGTACGTCTCGACGCTGCGACGTGTACCAGAATTCTTTTTATAACATTCTCACTAACATTTGTTGTGTGATAACGACAAATTAAATTACTTTTTTTAAAAGTAAGCGAAAAAATTAGCCATGTAGCTGTAAGTGGTTACTCGTACTATAGCCATTAGGTAATGCTTACATTGGGAGTACCAATCAGTTCGACCACAATATGGTATTTACTGGTGGTAGGGCTATGTTCAAGCTCGTCTGGGTACCGTTCTGCCGCAAAACAGCAGTACTTGGTATTGTTGTCATCCCGGCTCATTTTTGGTGCTCTTGATAGAATTTTATTGAAAATTTAATGTTTAAGTGCAGGGACATCACTGCGAATTCACATTTATTTATTTATAGAAACAAATTCACATAGAATCGTCCTTCCTACAAATACAATTGTTAGTAAATTAAAGAAATAAATACTTACATTAAGTGTGTCTAGTATGGAAACATGATCGTTTAGCAGCACTCATATGATGTAAATTCGGGACGACAGCGAAACAATGTACATAGCGGCTGGTGCTTGCGCACCTGTCACGTTGCACTTACGAACCACGTGTTCTACCCTGCAGTGACTAGGCCACGGCTCATTAATATTTAACGGTAGCCGGTGAGTTGAAGGTATTCCATTACCCTGAACAGCGTTCTGAGATTAGCAGAATCAAATCTCTTATTTCTCTAAATCAAATTAAATTTTATCAATATAAAAACACTACATTAAAGTATAAAAAGTCCACAAAGGCAATAAATCCATTATTTTTTTATTTATAAATGTCTGATAAAGACACAAATGATGACTGCTTTTATAAATTACAATATTTAAAAGCAAGAATTAAATAAATATTAAGATTAACTTTATCTTAATACAATTCAGTGCATATGTGTCTCGCAGCTGGTCAAAGACCTTGGGAAGTTTTGTATGCTTGGATTCATCCCTGCTGTGTTTATTATATTTTACTAGCAAGTTTCACCAAAATCGGTTCAGTGGTTCAGGCGTAGTTTTTTATTGTTGCTGTTATGGTGATGAGCGACTAATAAATAACAATTAATCAAAAAACGTAAATTGATGCGATTTTGAGTCTTAGTCTAGTAACATATCTGCTTCTTTTTACATGTATAATATCAATGAAAGACTAAATACTATGCTTACAATACTACTACTTAACAAATGCGATACCTGCGATTTTTCTAATGATGTCAAAACACTTTTATCAACTCTGTTTAGTGTAAAACATTTGTTGTGTTTTAAAATCAGTACCGTTCGATACTAAAGTTCCGTTATCGCGCATACGCAGTGACGACAGCTTCGTTGCCCTGTACACACATCATACAGAGTATCGTTCTTGTTAAGTAAGGAACAATTTCTTAAACTATTACAATTGTATAAAAATTTCAATTCAATGAATGTATTTTTCATAAATAGATTTTTAACAGTGATTAAATAAGTTATTCTATTTGTGTGTCAACGTGTTTCGGTAAGTTTATTTACTACACTTATATACAACTTCAGCATTAAACTACTTAAAAAAATAGATACTGTACAAATGACGGTCGTGTGGAATGGTGGCAAGAATGCTAGAAACAATTCCCCTTTGAATCGCAATTCCGATTTTCTGGGGGAGAATAAACCTTTTTTATAGTTTAAGCGGGCAAACGAGTAGAAGGTCCACCTGATAACAAGTAGTCACTGGACGCCTGCAATATAAATGAGTTGCTGATGCGTTATCGGCATTGAAGAAACCTTAGTATACTCGATATATTTTGAAAACTCCTATATTACAGAAACTGCCATTCCGTAACCAGTGGTAGCAAAAACGATGCTTTGTCTAGTAATAGACTATTAGATAAATAATTTACAATCTAAAACAATGTATTATCTTAAGTAATTGTATTTTTCTTTTATAAAAATCCGCTGTATAACTTGTACTGCCGCTTAGGTGGACTCTATTTGTTATTTGAAGTAATCTCATTAGTAAATCCTATTATTTTATTTTCTGATTGAATGATTGCTGGATCTCATGTGAAGTTTTATGTAAAAAAATTATATAGATTTGTATTTTTTTTAGATGATGAATTACTGATTTCCTTACACATTTTTTTTGGTATATTCCACATGCATACCGTTAGCAACGATTGACGAATCAAAAGTGTACTAGTGAAAATCTATTCGAAGAATAATATTTTGTTTCAAAATTGAAATATACTTTATTGAATCGTCTTTTTACATTTTAGATTTATTATATAGCAACCACCGGTTCGAAACATAGATACTACCAAGAAAACCGGCATCAAACACAATAGTTACTCTTTTTCATCGATCAAAAAATGCACTTGTAATAATCAATTATATTTATGTATCCTGAACAAACGTCAACTAAGACCATCCAAGCACTTCTATTATTTATACAGTAAGAACCTGTGAATGTCCCACCTATTCCTTTTTTTTTAGGAGAAGGTTTGGGGAGTTTATTCCACCGCGCTGCTGTAATGCGTTTTGATGGAATACTCATGCGGCGGTGAAATTAGACACATGCAGGTTTCCTCGCGATGTTTTCCTTCACTGTCAATCACGAGATTAAATATAAACAAAAATTAAGCACATGAAAATCAATATGCTTGCCCGGGTTTGAACCCACGATCATCATAAGATTCACGCGTTCTAAACACTGGATTAACTCGGCTACTATATAAAATAAATACAAATACTATATAAAATTATATATCCAGAGTATATGTAAACAAAATGTCAGCGAACGTAGCTCTATTGTTTGTATTAACATACAATACATTATCGAAGCAGTTACGTCTTGATGTAATCGTGATAAACATTCCGCGTCTTGAAATGCTTGTTGCATCAAGTAGCCTTATGTCCGACTACTGTATTCTAGAAATGGTTCGTTTCGCTTACGAAATTGCCGCCGATTTCTTGAGGAGCATCGCCGACACGAATGCTCGCAGGTCGGACGTGATCTCTCCCTACGGAAACTCAGTACTAACAATTCTTTTTAAATAAAAAACATTGTCAACTATGTATGTGTATTGTGTATACAATTATACTTACATATCCTTAAGGGAATTAAATTTATTAAGAAAAATAAGTTAAAAGACATTTTATAAATATGAAAACCTTTTCTTTATTAATTAAAGTTACATTTACTTTTATCCCTTTTTTAGTTCCTTAAACTTAACTCATTTTTAATATTTAAACAATATTATATTATCTGTGTTAGGTAGCCTACGTCCTTTTCTGTACATCTGACAACATGTATGCAAAATTTAATGATCAATTGCGAAGTTAAGACTTGAAAGCGTAACAAACAAACAAACTCACTTTTACATTCATAATATTAGTAAGGATACGTTAGGTATATAAATAAAATAATACTCTATTACCAAAAAATATGGGATTTTAATGACTTATTATTGTTTATAGGTATTATATTACTTTTGGCAGCGACTCAACCGCCAAATATGAGGTAAGTAATACAATAAAGATACCAGCCAAACAAAATCAATATATAATAATCATTACTACAAGACATTTCCATTATTTTATTTGAAATTAGAAGACTTATTTTTAACCTTTTTTTCACTTTTGTAATGATCAAAAAATCATAAAAAACCGTTTGATTATGATTTTGTCTTCCCATACTGTTAACTTAACTACTGTTAACTGTTTATATAAAAAAAACTGCAGAATCAATAATGAAATTAAATATCCATCATGTAATTACGCGAGTTTAGTTATTTTGTAGCCAAAAAAAGCCAAAAAATATATTTTTATTTATTTTATTTTTATAATATAGGTAGGCGGACGAGCATATGGGCCACCTGTTGGTAAGTGGTCATCAATGCCCATAGACATTGGCATTGTAAGAAATGTTAACCATCGCTTACTACGCCAATGCTCCACCAATCTTGGGAAATAAGATGTTATGTCATGCCTGTAATTACACTAGCTCACTCACCCTTCAAACCGGAACACAACAATACTAAGTACTGCTGTTTTGCGGTAGAATATCTGATGATTGGGTGGTACCCACCCAGACGAGCTTGCACAAAGTCCTACTACTAGTAGAGCGAAATTCTAGCCAAAGAAATCATCGCGATTATACATTAACATAAAATACATTCATAATACACAACTTGCAGATGATCACTGAGCACTTTAATTTTTCACTCTCTCTCACACACGCACTCACACACAAGCATATGCTCAAGCGCAGGCGAACTCGTATTTCCTACACTTGCAAATCATTAAAAAAAACTCGCAGGTGACACACGCGTGCCAAAACGCAACTCTGTTGATCTTAAATAAAAATGTAGATATAGATATATCGAGGTATAATTTCGACAAAAATTGTCTTATATCTCAAACACACACACTATTATAGCAATGCAACTCTAATCTCCTACTATACTCACTCCAAACTCTCTAGAGTTCACTCTAGAGACTCCTTCTAAGCCTTCTTAGACATTTTTGGCGGGAGTTAGAAGCTCCCTTGAGCTTCTAACTCCCGCCAAAAGTACAACATCGTAACATAAGTTACAGCGAAAATAAAACAAAATGGCCGACATAATGGGCATCGTCTGATTGCAGAGGGCGAGTTACGATTGTCACATTCTTTATAGCGCTGCCCTGCATCCGATGCGGCGCGCCTGACGGTAAGTACAGTACGGTTAGCACACTTGAATTCATAAAAATATTATAAATCTCCGTCACCATTATTTCATTCATACGTCATTGTGGTATAATAATAACGTCAGCATATGCGTCTATGAATTAATATATATATTTTTCAAATTATAAAAAAGCAGTCGACTAAATTATCGACTGATATTAGAACAAAAACATAACCTGTGAGCTGTAAATCGATGTCCCTTGTACATATCGATAAATACCCTAGCCCACTCTTAAACACCACTGAACACACCACGCAAAACCACTGCACTTCAACTGAAATACAATAATTAATAGTGGGTAGTACCTTTTAGGTACTGCTATTCGACAATGTGTCTTATACTTGTAATAAAAAAAAGGTAAACCTAAAGCAACTGCTGGGTAAAAATCTTTTGGATACACGGTAGGGACTAACTGAGAGTTCAAGCGTCACATGATGTCAGCGTAAGATTTTGCGCGTCAAATGACGTCAGTGTAAAATTTGTTATTGTAAGTGCGGCACTGTGTGCGTGAGATTGGTAAATGATCTCACATGCTTACACATCAATTCGCGTGAGTACCTTGGCAACCACACCATTTTTTTTATCTTTAAAAAAATATTTGCAGCTCATAATTCCACAATGCAGTGCAGGTTGAAGATCATATTATCTGGCTGAATTTTATCCAACAATTGCGGTTTCCATAATTTTTTTCCTTTATCGCTATTATTTGATAATATATATAAACATATTTTTTTAATGTATTATTCTTTGTTGACTGTACTATTTGACAATAACAACATTTATATGTTTACAAAATCAAGCAAAAGCGAAAACATTGATGTGTGAAAACTATTTTACCGACTGTACCTACGATGGAAGTATCAACTTAAGAACTTAAAACGAACAAAACTACTCATTTAAAAACTAAGATGCACGTCGTTTGGTTTTACTTTCAGCTTAGACTTTTTATAGTTCGTCGTAACAACATTTTATATTGTTTTTAAATTATATAACATACTAGCTACATTCATACGCTTTCTTTGATATTATAATTTATTTTTTTTAAATATGAAGGCTTGTAAATGGGCCTCTTTATGGTATAGTTACCAGCACCTATAGAAATCGTCTATGTGCCACAAAGCTTGGGCGCATGTTTTTTTATCTTACGTTAGTGGGATTTGGATTCTTAGGCTGAAAGGTGTTCGGCCGGCATGTAAAAAAAATTGTAATCCTCAGGTTACGTCATAGACAATACAACGGACATCGGGTATCGAATATTTTACAAGTCCCAGACTTGGCCGGTTGCCAGAGACAAATGTGAAGATTATGGTGCTAAGTTAGCAGTTCCGAATACTTTAGTAAGTTGCCTTACCACGTTTTCTTTTAGTTTATTAAGCCATTGCTTAACTTATTTCTGAGATTTTTATATTTGTCAAGTTTTTTTATTTTATTTTTAGGCTGACGGCCAAAATGGCCGATCGGCCGAACATTGACGATCTAAGAAATATTAACCATACCTTAAAAAGCCAATGCACCACCGACCTTAGGATTGAAGATGTTATGTCTTTGTACCTGTAGTTACACTGGCTCACTCATCCTTCAAACCGGACGCAACAATACCAAGTACTGTTGTTTTGCGGTAGAATATCTGATGAGTGGGTGGTACCTACCCAGATAGGCTTGCACAAAGCCCGACCACCTAGTAGCTTTTTTACAATTAGGTTAATAATTATATGTTTAAAAGTATTGATTTATTCTATATATTAATAGTAACACACTATGTATATCTGATTCGAAGTAGACCGATATTTAGAAGCTGGTGATCTTAAGTAAATAAAGTTATGTTAAAATTGGTATATATCTTGTACATATACCTGTTTTATACTGACAGAACTTCCTAGGTGTGTCTTAATTTATTAGCAGGTAGTTTCCTCGCGCGGTTTCGCTCGAGTGTCCCTAACACCTCCGCCACTCGGGGAGGTAATAGGTACCATATGTCCTTTTCTGCATCCCTGAAAACATATACGCAAAATTCATCACTTCGTCATTTATAATATTAGTAAACATTAACAAGATTAATGTATATAAAATGTAGATACCTAAAATTCAACATCCGCTTGTTTGTACCAAAGATATAAAAATGACATTCATGTTTGATATGAATACGAAGGAGAATAATTACTCGTTCACAGGAAGAGTTTTTATTTATGCAAAAGCTGGTCCGAGGAATGCACTATCCCAGTATCGTTGACAGTGACTACCAGGTGATCGTGTGGCTTGGCATCAACAACCTTGACGATTACAGAGTCTGGAAGAATATTGACGGTAAGCAAATACTATTATTAGACTAACACCTAAGCATTATATGTGTTATGTGTTTATAATTCATCTCGTCCGATGAAAACCTGCCACATGTTTCCAATCTTGTGTATCTTCTGAAAAGGAGATGAGGTCTTAGCCCAGCCGTGGGACATTAGTGGACTATTACTTATTTACTATTTAGCATAATAAGTATATAATATTATTACAATAATTTCTTATCCACGGTAAGAACACGTTCGGAGAGTTCAGACACAGAACCAACTTTACGTTTCTATGAGGTACGAGATAAAACGCTTGACAATATTAATTAATACTTAGATAGTAACTGCCAAAAACACTCAGTCCATCATTGCTATGACCAGCAACGTGTAACATCAACGTGTATCAAGGCTTCGAGTACCATATTTAGTTGTAAATTGTTTATTTCAGTAAACTTAATTACACAAATATTTTATTTAAGTAACATATCTTTACTAAATAAATCTTTAGAAAGTGGTTTTCTTTTCGCACCTTAATTTCACAAACTTTTATATATTTGTGATAAACGATTACGTCTCGTTACACCATAGGCGTCCCATGCCAAAGGCCTTACTGCGGGAAAATTCAAATCCATGATAAGCGATATTTAATGCTTAAGGCTTTAAGGCTGACCGTTCAGCGAAAATACTATTTCAAGCTTTACAATCTATAGCGATTGTAAAGCTTGCTAGAAACTCGATTGACTTTGCAACAATAGACAGATTCTAAGCTGTAAATAAAAATAAACAAATAAGTGTTGTATAAGATATTTTATACGTTTTCTTGATATTTTTTATCAGTTTTATTTTTAATAATAAAAGTATCGACATCCTTGATACATATCAACATATCGTTTATATAAATAAATATATATACATATATAAATACAACTATGACTCTCACAAAACATATAATGTATATAATATATATAGTGTACAATTAATAACTTGTTTTTTCTTAATTAATAGAAGTACTAATAAGTACACAATTCATCATCTTAAAATTTAGTAAACACATAACTTGAGACATGATAATTAATATTATCCACATCCAAACAAATGCGTGGAACGTTAATTTTATCAACGGTGAATGAGGTTAATACTAGATTAAAATGATAAGAGAAATAACGTTGATCATGAATTGACATGACATATTTAAATAGTCTATGTTATTCTGTATTATAGTAATAGATTATATGGTAATAGATTTTGAATTCGTGAAAAAATGGCGTCAATTTCGTAGTTGTAATCGTAACTTTAAACGTAAAGTTAAAAAGGATGTAAGTATTTAAGTGGTATTGTGTTGTATTACAGCTGATCTATTAGTAAATCGCATGGAATTTAAAAATACGTACGTTTTCTTCATCTTTACTCTGCCTGTCATTGCATTGTACTACAGGTTGAGCTATACGACGCTATCTGAAACTATATCGCACTAAAAGATGAGCATAAAAGTAAATTTTAATATCACCTCGGGCGCAGGTGTTGGACGATTTATTCCAATTATGGCGATCACTTTCATATTTCATCATAAGTTTTTCTTATCACATCGTAATTTGCTCGTGGAACTTAAACATAATTAGGTTAATAAACTATTAAATATATAAAAATTACAACTATAAATGTTCCACTGTTGGGCATATGGCTTCTCTCTTAACTAAAAGGTTTGGAGCTAAACAATGCTGTTTTATTGTAGGTTAAGAGACGCAAACGAGCCAAAATGTCATAACTATCATCCGACATATAACGACTTCCACACGAGGTTTTTCTGCACCGCTGAACACAAGAGATACAAACACCAATGTTTCGTGAAAACTCAGCGTCCGTATTTGATTCCGCAATTTTCAAAAAGGTGCCTTTACTGAAAATAAATTTTAATTTGTTCCAGGTGAAAATATAAACGAAACAGGATTCCACACGTGGGCCACCGGCAACGGACTCGGTTACAGGTATAGCTTACATTTTTATTGAATTATTAAGTTAGTCACGTATATAAAGTCAAATTATTAATATAATAGAACTATGAAAGGGGCAGAAGTAGTTGAATTACTTATAATTGATAACTGACTGACTTTGATGTATGTATTTTGTAATTAGTATTTCATATACTCATGATTTTAAAATACACTCACAAAAACACATCCGACTCGAAAACAACAAATCAAACAATAATCTCCTAGCATTTGTACCGTATTCCATGTTTAAATAAACATATATTAATATGATACTTTAAGCAATTTAAAGTTAAAGTCGTTCTTAGAGAATGGCAATTATGAAAACTTATTGCAATCAAATAGTCTGAATTCATTTTTGTATTTTAAAGACAATTTTTAAAAATATACTTTATGTTGTAAATGTTGTATTTAAAATGTATGATTTGTAAGTACATTGTTTTTTGTATTTTAAATGTACGTTCGAAAAAAATATTTTATAATTTATTTATTTGAAAATAATAATTAATAATTCAGTAAAAGTAATACATTATTATTCATTTATAAATTAAGACTATATTTCACAATGCGTACACAGAAAGCGTATGTAGTTATACAGTTGTAGAAGGTTAGTTTGTATTTTAATTAAAGCTAAGCATGTATTTTGCTGGCTTTGAACTATGTAATTTCATTTGAGAAAAACAGTAACTACAAAGTTTTTGTCGTTTCCTCGCAATACAACAACATTACGGAATTGTGGTAGATAGCTTTAACATTCGATTGATTCCTAGATAAATAATAACAGCCTAATGAATAAACAATATTATTAACGATTATTTGGTATTTGCTAGAGTGCGAATATACTGTTCGTTGCAATTGAGTGAATTTATCGGATTCGAACTTGCGTTCCTTCATAAATATCCCCTTGATTTAACCACTGCGCCATCTGAAGTCTCATTCAAAAATTAACGGTTATTAAAATGTTTTTATATATAAAATATCTCTGCTTTATTCAATTCGGTGTAGATGAAATTCCGCTTTTTACCAACTGACCTACGCGACCTTTCCCGATTAACCCTTGTTTAAAAACAAACCGAACATTAAATATTCCTCTGTATACAACGATAATTAAGTGATAATGATCACGACCGACGTTATAAGATGTTATGATTAAAACAATGCTTCTGGTGTACGAAATATTCATATATATAAGCTGTATGATCAGTAATATAAAATACGGTGTTGATTTTTAAGAGTATTTTAGCATTACCCGGATTAAGCTGAAAAACTGTTCGTTCTACGGGTGATGTCTCTGCGATCATGTCAGATTTCTATACCGTCAGTTGTGATTTGCGCACACACACACTTGTGCGCCGTATATATAACGCGTAGAGGCCTAGTCTCAGTTAAGTTTGGCCGCTTGCTGGAATATCAGTCAGTCCAAGTTAGGAGGACGTTAATGAAATTAATTTGCTACTATATTCTCAAATTAATAATCCTATTAAAATGTTTATATATATTATGCAATATTATATGCACATGACGACATACACTATTAGCTTATTAATTTTATATATATTTACTTACAGCGACGCGCCTGAAGAACCTCACTGCGCGGGATTAGACGCCGTGCACTGGCTCCGCGATTTTTGGTGCCACCGTCGACAGCCTTACCTTTGTCAAATTAATTTAAAAAATTAAATATTAAAACATTATGACCAATCTTTTTTTTTAAATTAAATTCGGACACAGAAATTGGTCTATCTAAGTAAGCGATCATTGACTAGTGGCATTGTAAAAAAATTAAAATTATTTCTTACACCGAAAGTGGGCCGCATCCATGGGAACTAAGATGTTGTATCTCTTGTAAATATATTGACTACCTCACTCCTCAAACCAAAAAAAAGCCAATCAAACTGTGGGCGATAGAATAAGACAAAACTTATACAAGCCATGCCACGCTGATCTGGTGTGGGTTGGTGGCTGAATGTGACTACCTGTGCCGAGCACGAAATTTTGGGATCAGCTACCTCGAGGGAAACCAGTATTGTCAAGCTGGTTTAAATTACTGGTGGTAGGGTTTTGTGCAAGCTCGTCTGGGTAGGTACCACCCACTCATCAGATATTCTACCGCAAAACAACAGTACTTGGTATTGTTGTATTCCGGTTTGAAGGGTGAGTGAGCCAGTGTAATTACAGGCACAAGGGACATAAAATCTTAGTTTACAAGGTTGGTGGCGCATTGGCTATAAGCGATGGTTGACATTTCTTACAATGCTAATGTCTAAGGGCGTTTGGTGACCACTTACCATCAGGTGGCCCACATGCTCGTCCAACTTCCTATTCTATAAAAAAAAAAAATTATAAATACAAACGAAGTGATTCATGTCCGGTTTTGAACCCGCTATCTCTGGTTTAGATTCACGTGTCCCAACTACCAGATCATCTCGACTAAAACTAAAACGAAGCAGATTTCTGAAATAAAAAATATTTTCACGTAGACTTACAATTTTAAATCAACATTTTACAAGACTAACTTTATTTTAAGTTCCATCAGCTTCGGAATGTAGACTATGTAGAACCTGCAAGAATCTCAGTAATTAGAGTTCGAATATTCATTTTATTTTTAATTTAAAAATTACCTGTATTTTTCCATTTTACATATAATATAATTCGTGCTATGCTTCGCTTAAAAGAACAGGCGCGTATGAATCGTATTTTACAAGATTAAATTTAAATTAATGAAAACATTATAAAAAGAAAATATGAAAATGAATTTCTGTTCTATATAAGTAAAAAAAGTTTACCAAACTTGCGACTCAGCCAAGTTTGAACACGCACCAGCGATGCATCGCGCTCAAGGTGCTCTTCCAATTAAACCATGTCTCCCAAGCGTCTGTCGTCACGAAATCCTTGATGTGAGCTTTCACATCTTAGACGGATGATTTTTTAAAATTCTTTAGTGTGGGTCGTTACTAAATAATTCATTGGTAATGATACGCAAATATAATAAATGAAGAATAGAAAAAGATAAAAAATAAGATCATTATGGTTATAATATTCAGATTTAAATTTTTATCCAGAATTTAGCGTATACAAATTATAACTTACTTTCTTTATCAATATAAAGAAAAGCTAAAAAATAAATAATTTTAGGAACCAAAATTTGAAGATGTTGATGTCCTCCTAATAGATTTCAGGCACGGCAGCCAATCTCAACAGATTAGCCAACGGCGCAGGACATATTATAGTGCACAAGTGCGTGCGCAAACACAGGTGCATTCTCTATTCCCTCACTCTCATAATCCGACACGACCGGAAAGAGTTCAGGCGCAGGACCAACAGTTTTACGTGCTCTTTGAGGCACGGGAGTGTACACACTTCCAACTTCCAGACTCCGGGAAGCTACTGAGAATCTTTGACTGAAAAACTCACTAACTTTTTATCGGCCCGACCGGGAATTTGAAACCAGGATCTCGGGTTCTGCGGCCTTATATCTAGCCACTAGACCAACGAGGCAGTCTATATTACTATCACTACACACTCGTACTTACCATCATTATACATTTTCATAAGTATTTAATCTGAACCACTGGTCATTATTCATTCCGGTATCTCAACAGAGACTAACGCTCCCTAAAGTATTGAAAAAACATAACGAGCGTACAAATGTGTATTCTTTGCATTTAAGAAAACCGTACAAATACCTATTTAATTTTTTTATGTTTCAAAATAAATAATAAGAGTATTTGAAATTGTTGTCCCTCTAATACATATTGGTCACATCGAATCTTTATCAACTTTGTCTGTATCCACAATTAATTTTATTTATAAAATTAAAAATAACTTATTTATTGAGTTAATATGAATATTTCCGAGTTGTCAAAACGAAAACAAGCATTATTTGTTCGTTCGTTCGTTCATTATTGATAACAATTAAATTCAAATGTTAATAATTTAGTTAATATAGGCAAGAATAAGGCACACATTAGTTTTTATTTCAACAAAATCGGTTGTATCTATCAAAAGTTATAATAACTTAAAGATTACGTACATATATACGTAAAAACAATTTAACGTGGATAAAATAGCGAGTCGCAGCTATTTAGAACATAAATCAGTAATGCAAGTGACGACCCTTCTTATTCCATTCTTAGAAATATTACATAAAAACAGGAATTAAAATTATATTTCATAATAATACTATAAATAAAAAATGTATGTTGTTTGATAGGTATGTCAGGAGAATAATAAGTATTATTATTCTATTTTATGGTTTCGTTGGTGTCATATGTATATGTCCGATAGTATGTGTATATACGATATATGATTCAAAATATCGCTCCGACGCTTTCCAAGTGTCAAATATTCTGACAAAACTATAACTGATTCTAAGAAAACTTTGTATGATAGATTTGTAGAACTCCATACAGTAAAATGACAATAAAATTACTATAAATTTAGATCAATTAATGTGTCACGCAGTATTAATTCTTATGAAAAGAAATAACATTTTATTACGTACTAATTTTTATTTATTTTTTTATTTAATTATATGTTTATATATAAATACATTTAATACAGTTACACTTAACAGAATCTCCATTTAACCTGTACAAAACCGACACGAGCAATACTATCTAAAAGAACTAGTAACAATCGAAAAATATAGATACAGTAATGAAATGCAAATCATTAAAATAAAAACCACGAAGCAAAATAATATTAAATTCATACATAACATTAAATAAAATCTCTCCTACGGAGATTATGTTAAAGCCGCCATATAAATGGTAAAGTCGTATTCGAGCTCATAAAACTTGAAGAGATTTTAACTGAAGTTTTAATTCAATCTTACTATATCAAGCACTCATCTTCTTATGAAGTCCTGTCGTTCCAGGTAACGTTTCCTCTTAAACAGTTTTAAACTCTTAAAAGCTTTAAAGTGTTATACTGATTTAATTATATGGCAACTTTAGTTTTTGTTTAAGTTTCTATATAATTTTTTTTAATATATTTATAAAAATATATAAATATTAATTTTAATAAATATTTTAACCTAACAAAATTCGTCAGTACCCTCAATAATAAAAATAATATTTTGACTTGCGAAGCAAACATTCGCTGTACGGCATATTTCCGTTCCTGCCTGAAAGTATAAGCCTATAAACACATTAGCATTTATATTAGGTGGGGATTATGGCATGAATTATCAAAAAAAAAATATTAGAACAAATAACAAAAAGTGACATCTATCGTTGAATAGCGGTAAGCTAACTTGCTTAAAGGTAAAAGTGACATCTATCGAGAATTTTACGACAGTGTCACTTTTATATTAATGTATTATTATATTATTTAAAAGGCACTATTAAAATATTTATGTACCTAAAATTATTTTAATAAAAATATTATTAATGATTTCTTTTTTTAATTTTTTAAAACATATTATACATGCAGCACCGTCGGTCTGTTCTGTCATCCTTATGTCAAAACTCAAATGCCAAAATAAATATAGAATTTGAGGTTATGTTATGAAAAAAAATCACGTACTTATTAGAATTTTATAAATAAAAGTACTAAATAATATTAAAATAGTGCAAAGGTAATTGAAAATGATTGTTTCCGTGTTCATACTAATAAATTGTTCTGCCTATAAATTTAGGCTTTAATTATACCTAATTGTAAAAAAGCTACTAGGTGGTCGGGCTTTGTGCAAGCCTATCTGGGTAGGTACCACCCACTCATCAGATATTCTACCGCAAAACAACAGTACTTGGTATTGTTGTGTTCCAGTTTGAAGGGTGAGTGAGTCAGTGTAATTACGGGCACAAAGGACATAACATCTTAGTTCCCAAAGTTGGTGGCGCATTGGTGATACAATTGTTAAAATTTCTTACAATGCCAATGTCTATGGGCGTTGATGATTACTTACCATCAGGTGGCCCATATGCTCGTCCGCCTACCTATACCATAAAAAAAGACTGTCCATTAAGACACAAAGTTACCGAAAGTTCACATAAAATTACTTATTAGTGTTTTAGACCAGATCGTAATACAGCTGTGATCTAGATTAATGGGGACTTTAATAGAAAAAAATTAATAACACTAAGAAGCAACTGAAAGCAATTCTTCAACAATATTGATCTCAATGTAACTTATACAACAGTTTTTTATAGAATAATTTTTAGATTAAGAAAAATCTTTAGAGTAATAATCACCTATCGTCCCTGACAGAGAGACACGTCTCCGCGGCGTATGCTGTCAGAAATTGTATAATCATTTTATTTAAAGACAAAAAATACAGATTAAAAAATGTATGTATGTAATATTTTTTCTATAAATACATATTGTTACGCATTTCAAATCCCCAATGTAAGCCCCTTATAAATAACATCGTACGTAAACAAATCCGATAGTAAATAGGAAACCGTATATAACTGTCAATTTAGCGGACATGTAATTTCGATACGCGAAATCGACATCTGCATTAATTTTGGCAGCTGCCTAGATTTTGTGGGGAAAATGCTTTTCTATGCCATAAAGAATAGGGGTTGTTTTGGTATGGTTATCAATCGTAGTTTGGGGATTGCGATCGCGCCTGTCTTTTGCGTGGAACCCTTCCGCGTGGACCCGGATTATGTCCACTGGGACATGTACGGATAGCAAAGCAATGTCTACAAATAAGCCATTATTATTGTTTGTCATATAGTTCCATCTAGTTCCTGAATCACTGATTAAACTTATTTTATAATAATATATGTATAATAAAAATAATTTGTCGTTCAATAGGCCACGAATGAGCGTAAAGTATTTAGTCAGATTGCTCATCAAAAAACATATATACATAATAATAATAAATCACTGAACTGATTTTGACGAAATTTTGTATGAAGCAACCTTGAAACTTATGGGCTTTTTATACCTAACACTGCCCCTTACCCCTACCGCGACTGGCAGACAGGGCCCCTTGTTATTTCGTATTTATAATATTAGTATAAATAAATTAGCAATTGAAATGATCTTGTGGAAATTTGATTTTTTTTTTTAATTTGATCAAGTACAAGGATTAAATAGTAGCTGGCTATAGTTTTTTTTCAATATTAGTAAAGTCTAAGCATCGAAGCGAAGCGTCCAAGCAGAGAAATAATGTATTATGCTAACGCTACACGATTCGAAGCGTAAATAAGGGTTGTAAGGGTGGCATGACTCAGCGCTGACCGCTGATGAAGATCTCATTCACACCTCGGCTTTGTGCATATTGTCGCACGTTGCTTGCACATTCGGGATTACTACACCGAACTCCGAACACTGATTTACCGGACAATGACTCGGCTATTTCATGCAAATTTTTGTATAACTGCTCCTTTGAAATGTTGTCTTGTATTAAAATAGTACAAAAATTTGTGATTGAAAGTCAAACACAGTAAACTATAATATCTGTTATATATAATAAAGCAAAACCATTTCAAAACAAAATAAATTGGTCGCAATTTCGACGTCGCAAATTTTTCCAAATGCACATTCCACTTCGAATTTTTATCTCGTCGAAATAAATTTCATATCACAAATAAACTTATTTAGAAAATCAACAGGTTAATAATAACAAATCTTAAATATATATCTAAACATTCCAAATTTGAAAATCTTTAGTCAATATAGAAGCGTTACTTATTGACTGTCATTAATTTACCACCGGTTCGGAAATAAACACCTCAGGCCTAAGAAGAAACGGCGAAAGAAACTCTGCGAGATATTTTATAACTCACATTTTAAAATAGACAATAAACAATAACAGAAATATATTTTTTCTTTTGAAATAACCCGGAGGCGATTGTTTCATTCCCAAAGTGTGCTATACTTATTGGTAACTTCAGGTTACAAATATAAAAAATTGGTAGAGGAAAAACAAGACTATTAAATATATGAAACGGACCAGCAAGCCTAATACCAGATATAACGACTCAACCGGCTTTAGTTAAATTAAAGTAATAATACTAAACTAATAATAAGGGAATTTAAATTAGCATTGAAATTAAAAAAAAACTTATATAAAAATGGACAAAAATATAAGTATAAATACTATACCAATTGATATGCATTATGTTGTCCTGAAGTATCATGCAAGTATTTTACATAAGCATTTTATTGTATTTTCGGTATAAATATTTTACTATCCGATTGTTTTTTCGGCAAAAATATTTTCAGTTTACGTATATATGTTATACGTTGTTATGGCTGTATTTTCTACGAGCTAAAAATCGCTTACGAGCTGATATCAAAATTTTACACCGGCATTTATAATGTTTTACAAATTCTTGTGCAAAGATGGTTTTATGTCTTTTTTTATATACGTACTTGTAGTAAAAACAGTTTTCATGCTTTACAAATTAATTGATTATTTGTAAATTTACATATTTTAATAATGTGAAGAATCCTTAAACATTACTAATTATATTTTTGATATATTTATCGCATGATACTAAAAGTGATGATTGTTGACCGGACGCTACGTGGGATCTTCCCATATTAAACTTTCTCATAGAAAATACGAGTAGCAATGAATCAATTGTGTCTGTTTTGATCGCTCCGCCGCAGATCCTTTAGCGTTAAAGACGCGGAAATTTTGCTCATGCTTAAAATTCGAATCTTTGAGAAGAAGTAAAACTTTCTAGCACTTTTCCTTTATATGTATAGAATTCTTTGATCTAAGATTTCACTTGCTCGATGTGTGTTTATAATAACACTTCTCAAACGTGATGATGAAGGATAAAAATTGTATAGGAACGCTTGTGTTAGTTATAATTCTATTTATAATAACTATACCTAACCAATCCATGGTAGACCAGCTTATTTTTTTATATAGGTATGACGAGTATATGGGCCACCTGATGGTAAGTGGTCACCAACGCCCAGTGATATTGGCATTGTAAGAAATGTTAATCTAAATAAATAATAAATAAATAATAAATCTAAAATGAAAATGCGCTACCAACGTTGAGAACTGAGATGTTATGTCCCTTGTGCCTGTAATTACTGACTCACCCTTCAAACCAGAACACAATACCAAGTACTGCTGATTTGCGATAGAATATCTGATGAGTGGGTGGTACCTACACAGACGAGCTTGCACAAAGCCCTACCACCAGTAAATACATGAAATATTGGAGTATACTCCACCTGGCCTGATGAAGTATACTCCATACCTTCTCCATAATTGGCAGTAAGACATTTAAGATCTGTTACTTCATTTTTATATATAATACATATTTAAACAATATAGATTATGAATATTTAACATTATACTATCAATTCGTTAATGTTACGAAAATATATCATAAGTTTTCTTCTAGAAGTCTTAAGAATCCTTCCAAGAATTATTATTATTGTTGATAACAATGTGCAGTTATTTGCAATAACCGAACGCATAGTATGAGAAGTTGTACCATTTGTGAGTGGTATTAAAGTTATTCTTACACAAATATGATTTACAGCGTTTCTGGGAACAGACAATGCTCCCGTAGCCCAACTCTTCCCTATTGTCGCCTGTGGACTTTTTTTTCTAAATAATTTCGAAGCAACGTTGTCAGAAAGGATAATTTCAAATCTATGTGTCCGTCGTGTGCGGACAATGCCCACTATTAGCGGATTATAATCCGCAAAAAGAGCAGGTACTGTTTCAGACACAGTCCAAGTTTAGTGTATACGCGTTTTGTAAATGACGCTCTGTATAAATATTTTTGATGAAAAAAAAAATGACTTCAATTCTTTATTTTTTTACGACCGATTTTTTGATCGCCAGTTCACTTTTCAAAATAACATAGTCCCATCTATAAATCAGCCCCAAATCAACAAATTCAGGATAAAATAGGTACGTTACTAATTCTTCTATTCTACTCAAATCAAATCTTATATCTACAAATGTATTTGTACTATTGTCAATTGTCGCTTTGATTTAATTGCATATGAAATCAACAAATCTTAAAACACGTTTAACAAGTGTTCAGCGCGTAACTTGTACCGATATTATAATATTTGCTTGCGCTAGAGAGATGCAAGCCTCTCTCCCGGGAGACACTTGGCGACGATTTTCTCAAACAATAACATTCAGCCGGACACTACGTGATATTGCCTTCGACTCTACTATACGTTTGTTATTTTAGTTGTTGCTCAAATAATTTTAACTTCTGAATATGTTTCGGGTTCCTGGAATATTTTTAATTTGCAAAAAATAACATCTATTTTAAAAATAACAAAACAATCTATAATAATCATTTGTTGTTCTGACTAGGTAACTAGGGAAAAAAAATCTTGACTTTATATATGTACATATAATAAAACTGCAACGGCGATATATATACGTTAAATTTATACATTACAATGTCATTAAAACCGAGCCGTTAAATTGCAAGAAATATTAAATACAGTAACAACTTATAAATGCCCCACTGCTGGGCTAAGGCCTCCTCTCCCTTTTTGAGGAGGAGGTTTGGAGCTTAAAAAACTTTAGTATTTTTCAAAACCGATAATTTGTTAGTATTATGAAACTTGTTAAAGCCCGTTATCGATAAAGCGGCAAGTAACATCAACAAATATATTATAACCAGGAAAAGTTTATCAACATCCAAACAAACAACAGTTGATTTAACCGTATCTATAAAAATGTATACTAATCCAAAATAGTTGTTTAACGGACCACACTTGATGTTCCCGCTGCATCGAATCGTACAACACCTTGGACTTGTCAATCATACCTTTCAAGAACCGCTATAAAGTACACAATGCCCCACGAGACCATGTGAACATTTGATCACAGCCCACACAATTGATACAATTGCGAGAACGCCTTCAAAACCTTGATTTTAACAATATATTCGCGGTTTACAGTACACATTTAGCCTTTTCGTCATGCATATTTTCGATATCCTTATGTCTTTGTGTTAGAGTTCAAATTACAGTAAAATATCTAGGCTACATGACGATGGAAGATAATCCGAAACAGAGGGTTTTGCACCTGCTGTTTTATGAGATAAGAATATTGACTACGTGCGAAAAAAATATGAAAAAGATGTCAGCTATGTATTTTAAACAATACTCCTATTTGGATATGCTGTTTATTTATTTTTTAATGTGCAAGTTTTCAATTTATATCAGTTTTATTATATAGCAATAGCTTTTCCCCGTAATTCAGTTCGCATAGCAAATATGTTCCTGTAAATTATATACTTAAGACCTTAACCAAATCTAAGACTACCTCGATTTCTTCGTGACAGAAATAAGCCAACAGACAGAGCTACTTTCGCATTTATAATATTAGTACATATCATGAATCATGGTATTTTATTCTATAAACTTTTATTCAGCTACACAATACACAATCTATAATCCGTCGAGTGGCACCCATAACAGACTTCCTAACCGGCTCTAATCTCCAAGCAACATCAGTGTTGTCGAGAACGATGGCATCCCTCGCGCAGATGCACAAAACGGGTCCACATATCAAAAAGAGAAAATCAAGAAATCCGCTCAATGGAAATCCTTTCGCCAAGGTATGCTGACTATTTTACATACTTCTATTCTTTCATATCCGTTTACTATATTTAAAAAAAAAACAATTCGTTTTGCCTTATGCATGAATAAAAAACATTTAAAAAATGACGTTCCGTAAGTATTGAAGTCATATCAAAATTATCGGTTACAGATGTAAAAAAATAATTCGTTAAATATAGAAACCGGGCTATAACAAACTCACTGGTGTTTTACTAATATTGTCCCTTCAGAAACACTCTCCATATTAAACTAACATTAAACAAAATTGGAAGAAAATAATTCTATAAAATGCGTGTATTAGGTATTTTTTAAATTATTAATTTACAATTTTCAGTTAAATGTCACTATTAATATGGTCAGGCGCGCTTGTGTGAATACCACTCATTAGTTTACCGCCTCATATCAATAATTTGTATCGTTCTTTGTGTCGTATATCGTTTGTTTTGTAGAGTTAAGAAGCTAGGTAAGGAACAGGCAAATAGGACATTACATCTTAGATTCCAGTCTGCGATACAAATATAAAATTAAAAAAAAAATTTTGAAACACCACTCTCAACTTTAGGATGTAATTGTAACATATGAACAAGGGATGCCAAAACTTACTGCTATGAACAGCGCATTAGAAATATGCATAAAAGACAATGTGCACAAATATCTCTTATATTATGAAGGTTTTTATTTACCCATACGGAATATTAAGATATATATTTTTACATAGTCTCCTAACAATGTGTTTTACAAAACCTCGATTATTTAGCTAAATCGAGTAAATCTGTACCAAGCATATAAGCATCACTGAATATTCGTGTGTTTAATTTGTGTTTTTAATACAGTGCTTTACTTTGAAGTAAAATAACGTGAAAAACCTACAAGTGTATGTGTGTGTGTATTCACGAACAGTCGACGGAGCAACGTGATTAATTAAGCTCCAAACCTTCTCATTAAAGCATAACCCAGAACCCTGTTATGTTTCCCTAAACAGGCTCTTACTTTTAGTTAAATAAGGAACATAATTTCAGGGTGTGATACTAAAAACCTTGATCAGAAAACCCAAGAAGCCGAACTCCGCTAACCGTAAATGCGTGCTCGTGCGTCTCTCCACCGGGCGAGAGATGATCGCCTACGTGCCGGGCATCGGACACAACCTGCAGGAACACAATATCGTGCTCGTTAGAGTCGGCAGGTGAGTGATGTGGTTCATCATGACAAATGGAGCAGTCGCCATAATACTGCAGCACATCTTGACTATAAATATACTTAGCTATAGATCTTTTTACAATTACAAAGGTGAATGAGCCAGTGTAAATGCAGGCAAAAGATATATATCTCTGTTCCCATTATTGGTGCGTTGACGATGTAAGGAATAGTTAATATTTTCAAAATTCATGGGCGATGGTGACTACTTATCAACCTTGTGATTAGCTTTATAAGCGATCCATTAAACTAACCAAAAACCAAATGGATTAATATTAAACTTAACAAGTATCTGCTGCGTCTGCCACCAATAATGTATAATGAATTTGAGTTTTTTATCAATTTCATAGTTAAAGATTGTCCCGGTGTGAAGCTGAAATGCGTCCGAGGTAAATTCGACTTGCCGCACGTCATCAAGCAGAAAGTATACTATACTTTGTCTTTTATATCCAGTTGTGTAAGGTTATTTGTAGCGAAATAAATCTAGTTTAAGTACAGGAATTACTTTTATTTTTAGATTTCTTAACCTAAAAATAACTTTAATTAAGAAGCTAATATAACACTAATGTTCGCGCGGTGGATTATTGAAAATTTGAGTAGTACATATATGAATTTGCAAGTTTCGTACTGTTATTTTTTCACTCTTATTTCCATTTATTTATTGATATCATTCCGTGTGCATCTTAATAGCTAATAAACATAACACAAATCGTTTGATGAACAGAGGCAAAAAAAATATTGAACGGTTTCGTATTTGCTTTTAAACATTTTATATTGATTATCTACAAATTAAAAATACACTAAACCCATTTAAAGTAAATATAAAAGTAAATTATGTATATCTATCGATCATCTTTGAATACACAATAAACACTCATTCGTGAACCCGATTGGTCGGAAAGAAGCAAAAAGCGGCGCTTGCGCAAGCCGCACCCATTCTATTGTAACTTAATGGTATGTACTTAACTTTTTATTCAATGGGGACTTGAATGGGGTTAAGCTCGGTAGTCCACCTTATCTTTATGATACAAGATAGAAAAATCTATTGAAGATATTTGACTCGATATAGATATTGTTAGTGTAAACTTCAAATTGATTATAACTTTCTATGATTTTGTAACAAAACTAAAAGGTTTTAAATAATTAAAAGGTCAATTTATGTTTGGTCATTTATTAAATTTATTTCAACTTACAATTCTTTAGAGAATAATATTCTGCAAGTATACTATTTTTAAGATTGCACAAACATCATTGCACAAAACCTTAGAGTTTAGAACTTATAATTCAAAATAAAAAAAATTAAACACTATTATAATTCTAAATCTCTAAAGGAACGTCTGGTCACACACTATACACCTATTCGAAGACAGCAGACGTATGATCTTAGACAGGTCTTTTTTCAAATAAGTGACCTTGAGTGAATTGTGGATCTCTCGTAGTTTTCTCCTGTCACGGCTCTGCTTTGCAGCAAAATTATTCCTCTCTCTCTGTTTTCTATAAAAATCGTCGGCGTTCTGATTAGTTTGCACGGCACGACGCATTCTCGGATTATTACCGAGCAACGACCCTCCGTTCTTTTCGGCCATTGCTCTGAGGGCTTCCCTCTCGAACGCAAGATAGTCCGGATCGTCTGATAGAGCGTCTACATCTATCATATAACTTGGACGCTTTTTTTTTTTGTCTGATACCGGAGACTTGGGTGGCGAAAATACGCACGTACTCCTTGAGACACTCATCGATTGCGACATATTTGTACTCGAAGACGCAGGCGCTGGTTCAACAACGGGCACGTACATAGGCTGGATATACCCGATGTATGGGTACGGTTCAACACTGTGTTGCACTGTGCTTATACACGGATACGGTGGAAGCTCCGTTGGACGCTTTTTTTTTTTGTCTGATCCCGGAGACTTGGGTGGCGATATCAAGCACGTACTTATATAATTATTAGTCGATTGCTGCAACCCGGAACTCGAAGGCCCAGGCGATGGTTCAACAACGGGCACGTACATGGGCTGGACATACCCGATGTATGGGTACGGTTCAACACTGTGTTGCACTGTGCTTATACACGGATGCGGTGGAAGCTCCGTATTTGTTTGCGATGTCGTTTCACGTGTACTATTCACAGATAGATCTAATGGTGAGTCCTCAGCGTATGGTGTCCAGAGAGCCATGATTACTTTAGTTAGTACGGTTAGTAGTTACGGTTGACTGCGAGTAACTAATGATGTTGTTGGTCGCCCCGGTCTTTTATTCTCGGGGGTGTGGTCTAATTGTGCAGGGCACCCCCACCCCGCTGCACGGGTTACTTCCGCTACCTGAACCAACGGGACACATCGGAAGAACAATGGGGTGACTTTCGGTCTATTATGAAGAGTTACGTAGATTTTGCGTTTGCTATTAATTTGCTACTCAAGCTTGCTTGTTTTTGACACAATAGATAGAAAAATGTGAAGGTTGATTACAATGATATCAAGATGTCACAATTTTCTGATACAATATCGCGAAATGTTTTCAAATAATTTCTTCATTTTATTGTATGTACGATGCTCTACGTGTTCTTTGGTTTCATACTGATATTAATTTAAGTATGCCTCGTATTAGTTTATGATTAAAACATAATATCGTGTGTGAAAACTGTATTATATACAGAAGAGCATAAAAACGGATTATTTACTTTAATAAATTACTTTAATCTCTATTGCCGTGTTCAAGGAAAGTAGAGTAACTTTTAAAGTATTTATTAACACACGAATATTTGTAATTAATAATTAGTATTATTTGGACATCATATGCTCTTAACGTAATGGTATTTTTTTAAATACTGTACGTCGCAGACGTTGTTAGGTAGCCTGCAAGTACGGGGAGAACCTCAAAGACAAACAAGTATACATATTTCCAGTAATCCCCAATAAAGCGTCGTGGCGAATTAAAGTATTCCCTTTCATTATAAGGGGAAGGTTAAGCCCAGCAATGAGATTATCAGACTACGAGAAAAATACCTCCCTACCTACCTGTAGTTGTCTGCTGTGCAACTATGCAATAAAATTCCACAGTTTGATTTTAGAAATTTTAATTAACCAAAATATTATATCTTAAAAAACAACTAAATGTGATATATAATATAAAAATTAGATGTTTATTTGACACATCACGCGTTACAGGCGAAATATTAAATATAAAGAAAATTACAATAATGAATTAAAAGTTAGTAATTAATATTATACAGTATTATAAATATTAGTAAGTACATGTAGTATTGATGTACTACTATTTCCTAAATACATACAACGTAATGTACATATACCTATAGTAGATAGGTATAAAAAAGTTAGTGCAAACGGAGTCATACTCTTAGCGATATATAATAATAATATTATTATCATTATAATGATATAATGATTAAAGCTCTCTCGAACTAATTACCTATCGTTACGATTGCAAAATATTTGACAAAGACAATCATTAGTTCGTAATCAGCTTCGTCTCGTAAACAAGTTGTTAACATAACTCGTAATTATTTGTTGATATAATCCGTCAAAACAAATTAAAACAAAAATTGCATTCCTGTAACACATCTATGTATTGATAAATAATCGAAGTTAGCTAAAATGAAAATGGTAAACAATATTAAAATATGAAATAGGTACCCATTACAAATGTCGCAGTGGTTCTTTTGCCTGATCTCAGGTCAATCATACTAAGTAGGTAGGTACTGCGATTTGGCGGTAGAATATGTGATGAGTGGGTGGTACCTACCCAGACAGACTTGCATAAAGCCCTATCACCAAGTAAAACCACCGGTTTGTAAAGTAATTTTTACTTTGACTTTTAGTAAGTCAATGTAGGTACCTAATTCTTTAGTAATTCAATTTATCAATGTTTATCAATTGGAATTCATAGATTTTAATACTTCATAAAATGCCAGGAAATTTCAAGTATTTAAGACATAAATTAAACTAAAATATAGGTACTTCAATCAAGCAGGCTCTTACTAGCCCGTGTGATTAATCGTTTCACAGAATAAATTCAATTATTAATCTGGTGCCGGTAATGTATATTAAACTGAAAAAAACTGGCAAAATTGATTGATTGATTGATTGGACTTTGGTGTGCTTAATTTTTGTTTAAAGTCATCCAGTCTCAGTTGTGAAAGATACAATCATGAAGAAACCTGTGTTGGATGAAAATCTTCTCTGTTACTAGATACACATGTGACACGAACAAGTTCCAAACATCTTTAAAAGGAAATAGGTACTACTAACAGCAGTGAGACATTTGCAAAATGCAACCATTTTTTTATTATTATTATTATAACCATTGCAGAAAAAATTGTTGGAGAATATGATTTTAGTTGCAACATTCGGTCAAATAGAAGTTAAACCATTCGTGAATAATGAAAGATAATTCGAACGATTCATAAATGTTATTCATGCAAGAACAGGAAGCAAATGACACCGTATGGCTCCTCTCCGGATGTAACTGTATTTCATTTTATATATATTAAGTTTTAGCCGACAACGCAATCACGGAAAATAATGTACAACCTTGTAATACTCAAATAAGTGTTCAGCAGGCCGGCATACATATATAGGTATACAGGAAAAGAAATGCATGGATATAATTATTGCTATAACTTGTGTAGCTGTTATTTTTTACTAAGCCGACTGGCTACTGATTTTATCGCCTATTCTTAGCCATAAAGTCTACGTACCCAACCGGTGGCGTTTGATCTTGGCGTTTCAAAAATTAGGTACCTGTTAAAATATATTTAAGTAAAAATAAAATAGAATTCGTTGAACTGTTGTACTAATTATTCCATCCGTACCGAATTTTACTAGCTGAATTTTTTTAAAGCACTACCACAAGTAATTTATTGGATATTTCATATTTAAGCCTAATATACAAAATTTAATAATTTTCTTGCGTAAGAATATTATTATAATAACAGGTCGCTGGAATTCTGCGAGATATTACTATTGTATTTGCGTTTAATTTTTTTTGAAATATGACATATAACAAAATAATGTACGCTCCTTTTCAAGCAAGCTTTCTTATAGTTTTAAAAGTATAAATCCCTTATATTCATGTTACGCTCGTGGGAAACGCGACGATTTCTTACGTGAAAACTGAAATGGAGTGACGCAATTATTATCCGACTCTTCTAATGCAGCTTCAGCTGTCGGACTCACACTCAACTAACGATCAAATTGGATTATAAAAAATAATCCAATTTGAGAATCGAAAAAGTATTAAACGAAGAACGTACAAATACCCAAAACGAAATACTAGAACATTCACAATACACCCGGAGCTTAAGATAAAGACAAAGACAGGCAAATATTTTCTTAGAACCGTCTAACGGTCATTTTTGTTTGGACCAAATCTCTAAGGAATTACATAAGTTGAAAAATCAAACATGTTGCAAATGCTTCAAAAGTGTCATTTTTAATACCGTAAATTGAATTACAAGTTTCGTACCTGTTCACTTCTCTTTCTAACAATACAATCTTTCTGTATTTAACAAAGCCATTTATGTTCAGCTGATTTCAAGAAAAGAGGTAAATATTGATGATCACGTGGTATTTCGGACGCAGACTCGATGACGCCGTGACTAATTCATAAATTACTCCAATTCTCGAATGAAATTACACATGCCCGTTTTTTATATTCAGAAAACGGTTTGTTTTGCTTACGGATAGTAAGTGACTCGTTGAAACATTCGTGTCATATTCGTACATTGAACATATCATCCGTTAGGTATCCGTAGCCTTCTTTCTGATCAAGGCGAGGAAATTGTAGCTTTTGAATGATTGATGTTGTAGACGAGACTACAGCTCTCCTAAAGGCAATTGGAGACTAACATTGCCTAATCGTCTGCAGGGTCAGAACCCTGAATGAAATATTCCGCCTTATTGAAATTTTTTTTTTGGATATACAGAATATTTTAAAAGTCAATTCTTATATTGTAATCTAGGCGCCGTTATTCTCTATTCGCAATCACACATATAACAGTTATCCTTGCAGCAAGGGAGAGATCGATATTACATAACAACGTAAGGGTGGATGGGGTCGCACCCTCGCTCATTATGCGCCGCCCATGAACCCTCGCCTGCGCAAGTTAATAAGAGTGGGGTGAATGTATATTGAGACGGTAAAGATGTGGCTGTGGACTTTAATATATATAAATAGACATACTTTCTGATATAATCTTTTTCTACGCGAAAACTTGAGGTTATATGATATTTATAGGAAGACATGCAGGAAAAAACACCACCTGATGATAAGTGGTCACCACCATAGAAACTAGCACTGCAACCAACCACATATCTAAGATTTAAGTTTCTTGTGCGTGCAATTCCACTGGCTCACTCACCTATCAAAACAATAAGCAATACAAATTATTGCTGCCTGTTGCTATTTTAGCAATTGATGTGTGGGTATGTACCAAGACAGGTTTGTTCAATGCCATCAAGAAATATCCCAAAAAAAATTCTAAGATATCAATAACACAACAAAGAACATATATATTTTTTAATACTTATTGCACAACATAAATTCACATAAGAGTATAAAAACATATTTTCTTAAATAGATTACTTAAATATTTAAGTTAATGAAAATAATAATTAACTTAGTAATCGAAATAAAAAAGTATATTTACTAAGAAAATTATATGCCAACATGTATACTTAATGCCGAAATAGAACTGTACCTATATATACCTATTCCTGATACAAAAGCTACATATAAAATGACTTTTTCGACTTTTCCTCAGGTGCTTTCCCGTATCATCTTTCATTGAAATTTTAGTTATTTCGATAATAAGACGTTTTATAATATATACAGCTAAATTACCAATACATAATTAACTAAAAGTTTGGTTATTATTTTTACTATGAACCAAGAATGCAAGAACCGCGATGAAGTTGAAGTTTAAGGACTCAATTCCAGACAAGCACCTCTAAGTTTTCATCTGCATAATTTGTGGTTTTATATCTTATAGGAAAATCAACCTCCAAACGACATTAGAGTAGCGTGGTGGAATAAGCCTCAATTGTTTTCATTGGGAGAGGAGTAATTTGCCCAGCGCCACGACATTTCTGGGCTCTTACTTTTATATACAAGTATTGAAAAGCATATCGGATCCTAAACAAGCTGCAGATTAAACAATCCTTCCTCCCCGCGTCACAAATACTTGATCTATGGTAACTTTTTTTTATTTCGCGCACGCGCACGACAAGCTGCGACCGCAATCAAAACAATCTCCACGTGACAATCTCAACGTGTTTATCTTGACTCACCGGTAGTCACGTGTGCACGCGCCTTATATTATTTTAGGTTTAATTTTAAACGTTTATAAGTTTTGAATCATTTGATAATATATACACCTAATAGGCAAATTCAATCTTAGATGGTATTCTCTTAATCGATTTAAGCCAGGCTTAAAAATGAATCGCCGTCTGCTGCTAACCTCCAGACTCCGGGCTGAGAACTTCTCGAAAGGAAACCCGATTTTTTTTTATTCACCCTAACCGATTTGTGTTGGAGCCCCGGAACTCAAGGTCAGCGAGCTAAATAAAATAAAAATAAAGTCGTTAGCGAAAATATTTTTAAACAAACAAGTCAACATACTAATGAAGACGCCACGCGTTATCGTAGTCCTATGATAATAAAAGTAATCGTTTTTAATTTATACTAAAGTAATTAACTAATGAGGACAAACATTAATTCCTTGTGACTACGTGCGTGAATTCGTATATTCCTTTTTATCCCTTAAATTGGGTATATATCGGTTAAGTACAAACCTATGTATTGCTTCCAGACTATTTCTGTGTCAAATTACATTATCATCGGACAAATTTCGTATTTATATTATGAGTTTGACTAGCACTACAGATCATGACTTCGCACTCGAAAAGTTAAATATACCTCACCTATTAGTGTGTTTTATAATCCTATAAATACATAGCTAAGACCATATTTAGGTACTTGTCTTGCAGTGTTAAGGATTGATAGTTTGAATGGGTCAAGTGTATCAAATTGATTGCCGGATTTTAGGATCCACAATAATCTACTTCAGATTTAAAATCAGCACTACCATTCTATAGAGAGTGACGTTTCGTGCATATATATATATATATATATATATATTTGTATATATATATATATATACAAATATATATATATATATATCGGCGAGATTCTATATATTTATATCGATTCAAAATAAAGCGCAAGAAGGAAGTAATATTACTTTCAACGTGTATGCAACTTCACGACGATCGATTATGTAATTAAGAAATGAAATCGTAAAAAACAATAAACTTTGCTTTTATAATAACAGTTAGGTTATTAAAAGTTAAGATGGCAACAAAACATACCCACGCTATAATTCAGCGACCAATGAAAACGAGCGATCAATTGATGTATTTTAATCTGTAACTACACACGACCGCGGCTCGTGTCATTCGATATGATGACGTAATTTATTGAATAACGTCTGAGAATCATGAATTAATACAAATACTTTTATATAATTATGTCTGTCTAGTGATTAATGACAATTGAACGGATGACATCCGATTGATATGTGCATAGACAGACAGATTATATCACTTGAAAATAATGCTTTTGAGTCCGTAACAGCCTGTGAATGTCCCACTGCTGGGCTAAAGGCCTCCTCTCCTCTTTTTGAGGAGAAGATTTGGAGCTTATTCCACCACGCTGCTCCAATGCGGGTTGGTAGAATTCACATGTGGCAGAATTTCAGTGAAATTAGACACATGCAGGTTTCCTCACGATGTTTTCCTTCACCGTAAAGCACGAGATGAATTATAAACACAAATTAAGCACATGAAAATTCAGTGGTGCTTGCCCGGGTTTGAACTCACGATCATCGGTTAAGATTCACGCGTTCTTACCACAGGGCCATCTCGGCTTTTGAGTCTACTAGTTTTTTTTGAATCGATATGGCCCAGTGGTTAGAACTAATCTTAACCGGTAATCTGCTCTATGTGCACCCACCAACGAGCATCGAAGCAACGTGGTGGAACAAGTCTTTTTTTAGGCGGGTAACTCTTTAATAAAACAATTAGAACCAATTTAATATAATACTTATACATATATATTTGATTAAAAAAACCGCGTAATTTATTTAATATACGTAATAGAAATTAATAATGACTTATTTATAATTGACGTGAGATTGTATGCTTAAAAATTTGACAATCTGTACTGGCGTTTAGTTAATACAAGTATTATGTGCGGTATATACCACATATAAAAAAAATATTATGGAAATAAAAATTATGTATATGTATAAAAATGTTTTGCTGGTGGTAGAGTTTTGTGCAAGCTCGTCTGGGTAGGTACCACCTACTCATCAGATATTCTACCGCAAAACAGCGGTACTTGGTATTTTTGTGTTCCGGTTTGAAGGGTGAGTGAGACAGTGTAATTACAGACATAACATCTTAGTTCCCAAGGTTGGTGGCGCATTGGTGATGTAAGCGATGGTTAACATTTCCTATAATGCCAATGTCTATGGGCGTTGGTGATCACTTATCATCAGGTGGCCCATATGCTCGTCCGGCTTCCTATTCTATATAAAAAAAAAGAAACAGTCATGTATTAATCCATTGACGGGGGTGACACCGCGGGATAATAATAATATTAACGTTAAAACAACGTTAGTTTAATTAAGACGATATACTTTAAACATAAAAATTAATCGAACTCTATCGCATTACAATTTACAATAAGCCTTTAGATACTAGGAAGCTGCAAAAACATATTTACTATTATTTATATTACAATTATTTATAAAATCGTAATTCAACGGCACTTTTCACAATCAAATTGCCTTTCAATCATTTAAAACCGACCCTGCTGTTGACAAGGTTGACATACTCGTTCTCTGAGCTTGGGCCTTAATTTCGCAATTCTTTTCTTTAGATATGTCACTTGAAACGCGTGACGAACTTCTCTTAACTTTCGTCTGTCTCTGCTCTGTTTCGCCGCGTAATTGTTTTTTTCTCTCTGCTTCCTGTACGAGTCGTCAGCGTCTCGATTCCTCTGGACCGCTCGCCTCATTCTCGGATTATTTCCAAGTAAGCTGCCTCCATTCTTCTCGGCCATAGCTCGAAATGCATCCTGCTTGAAAAGGCTTGATACTCGGCATCATCAGACAGCGAGTCGACATCTAAGTCCTCTGATTGCGATGTTGAAGGTGCGTTTCTGTAGTTCTAACTCTCGACCGGAGATATTTGGGACGGCGGGATGTTGCACTCATAACAATTGTAAGATCTATTTTCATGTTCTAAACTCGATGGCTCTGATGAATATCTATAGTCAGGAACCTTGGAACCAGGTGTTGAGGTACTGTCTGGTGAGACTTCCTGTTTAACATTTGTAGTTAAGTCCAAAGGTTCCTCCGCGTAGGGGGTCCACAAAGCCATTTTTTAGCATGTGTTGTTTTCTGAACAAATAGTCAGTAAACACTGAATGCAATTTTCTAACGCGTCTGTCTCATTTGTGGGCGTAAAAGGGTGTTGTGGAAGGGGTAATCCTCTACCTGCGGGAGTCGTAACGGGACTGTAGGCGACATAAATATTAAATTTCCCCTTAAACAATAGGATTCTATTACTTTTTTGCTGGGAGTAAGTCAAATATTACAGTTAGGAATGTCCAATGGAATAAAATAAGCAAAGAAATATAATTAGTAATTATTTAAATCAGTTACAGTCTCTTAATGTCATATATTTATAGCGGGATCAAAAAAATGTCCTTATGAATTGTTAGCGTTAACAAAGTCGCGTGCGACATGTTTACTTAGTATAAATTACAGCAGCTTTTGAACTACAGCCGAGAACTTGAGTACATTTTGTTATTTGAGAACCTTTATTTGCCTTTTATACAATTTTATCTTAATTCGAAACCTTTGTTTTTTGCTCTTGTATAGACTGAGCGAGTTGTGTTCAATTTATCGCAATGCGGTCGCTGTAAACAATAGTGACATCATCCGAGTTTTCTGCTTAACACGAAACTGACGCAAAAGCTATCAGTAAATAAATCTTAAACATCACTCCAAGAACAAATTAAACGTTGATATTTGTGAATTGAGTTTATTTTATTTATTTACTGAAATAATTACACCGTCAAGTTATCACTAAGCACTTAAAATTAACAATTAAAAAATATGTACTTACGAATTTATACGTCTTTAAAAATCAAACTTTCACATAAAAAATCAAAAATCAAACCTTCTCAACTAAATTTCGGTGATAAAAGTATGTGTGAGAAGTGAGCTATAAGAACGTAACATAAATGTTATATTTTTAAATACATAATTAGATAAGCATTTTTCAACCCGTCTGTGTTAGACAGTAACTTTCTGTCAAACACAGGACTTAAGTACCTAACTTAACAATCGCTAGGTAAAGACTCGACTTAAACAATTAATTAAGGAGAGAAGGTTTGGAACTCACTTAGACATTACATACAGAAACGTTGCTCTTATACTATATTGAAATTTAATTCATATCGCATCCAAAGAAGCTTTACTTAAAGAACCATATAACAATAAATGTATTATTATTAGGTCCTTACATATGAAATTGGCGTTTTGTACGGGAGGAATATAAAGTTTTTTTTTTTTTTTGTAAAATATATTTAATTAATCAAAATACCGTTGCTATCCATACACTTTTGCCATCTCATAGATCCTTTTACTAAAAAACACCATGGGGGCGAGAATCAATAAACTCTTTGAAGGCGGTTTGGACCTCCGCATCGGAGTTGAATTTTTTTCCTTGTAAGAAGTTGTCCAAATTATATATATTATATATATATAAATAAATATATATATATATATATATATATTATTATATATATATATATATATATATATATATATATATATATATATATATATATATATATATATATATATATATAATAATATATATATTATATATATATATAAAAAATGGTAATTTGTTGGAGACAGGCCCGGGGGGTACGGTGGATGTCGTAGACATTCTAATTGTAGCATTTAACTTAGTGGTTGTTAATTGTACAGTGTGTGTCTTGCGTTGTCGTGAAGCAGCAGTGGCCTAGAGCGATTGACCAGTCTCGGTTGTTTAGTTGCTAGTTCTTCCTTCATGGTTTGCAGTTGCTGACAATAGATATGCCGTAATAGTTTGGCCAGATTTTAAAAAGCTGTAGTGAACGACACCGGCGCTAGTCCACCAAACACTCACAAGTAACTTTTTCTGAGTCAATTTTCGTTTAGGGTAGGATTTGGCTGGGTTTCCAGGGTTTAGCCATAGCGACGAGCGCTTCCGATTATCGTACAGTATCTACTTTTCATCACAAGTAATCATTCGATTTAAAATCCCTTCATTATTGTGTCGGTTGAGCAAAGTAACACAGCAGTCTACGCGTGTTTGCAAGTTCGATTCACTCAGTTCATGAGGTACCCATCGTTCAAGTTTTTTTACTTTCCCGATTTGCTTGAAATGAATTAATACAGTTTTATCACTTACCCCGAAGACTGCAGCTATCTCTGAAGTGCTTTGTGATGGATCCGCTTCCACAATAGCCTTTAATTCTTCATTTTCAACTTTTGTCTCCGACCGTCCACGGGGTTAGTTCTGAACGTCGAAATTTCGTTATCGGTTATTGAAAATTTGAAAAAATACATATCGGAAGCTAAAGTTCAATAAATGACAATATTTAAAGTAATGCATCAACCCAAACAACTGGTTTTTCATGTTTTTGAATAATCTTTTGACCAATTGTAGATGCGTCTCACTTGAAACGTTTAAGGTATTATAACCCTTTCCTGTCACGGGATCAATGTAGGACCACCGTCGGTTTTTATTTATATAATTGCAAAATTTCGACCGGAAGTTACGAGAAAGACGCATCAGTTGGTCCCCTGATGACGCTTCGATGACTTTTATCAAAGCACGCGCTGGACATCATTATCTGTTATGGGAACTCACCATTAGGGCCTTTAAAAAAATTAAATAAGTTTAATTTGAAAGGGACTATTAAGCTTTATGCTTCCGAAAAAGAAAATTTAAATATAGAATAATATACTTTTTGAAATGATTACTATTCATTTAATTGCAGTAATTAAACCAAATTATAAAAAAAATATTTTTAAACACTCATTACTAATTTATTTTTGTTAATTTTCACGAAGTAACACATTTAAATATACAAAAGTCATTTATAGAAAGTTCGTGACAAAACCGTATTCAGTGTATCTCTTCGAAGTTATTTCAAATTGAAATTCATGGAATTTAAATCGTCTGCCGTCCAAAAAAACACTAACGGAAAATAAAATAGATATCAAACACACATTATTGTGAAACAGTTATACCATCCATCTTGAAATATGTCAACAATACAAAATGGTCGAACAGACCACTAAGTTTTGTAAAGGGTTAACACAAATGGCAGGCGCGTGGGCATTCACACGTAACCTGTGCCATTATAATTCATTCTTTAACACAATATAATAAAACTTATATTACCTTAAATGTAATTCTAGCAAAGCATACGCGGCACAATCAATTTTTAACTCTATTTAGAGTTCATACAATAGAGTTCATTTTGGATAATGTGTTCCGAAATAACAGATGCATCTTATTTCCGCGTTGCAACTGTATCAATCACACAATGCGGTAGTTATCGATTACTACATTTACTATACAATGAAGTAATAAGCAGTACGTGCAGGATACATCTTTATACATGTATTTATTATTAACAGTGCCCAACGGTTTAAGCCGCGTTAAGTTTATATTACACATTAAGCAATAACCTAAAGCCCAAGTCCTAAAGCCTAAAAATATTAACGGAAGAAAAATAACGCTTTTTATCACATTTCGAAAGAATTGCAATGATTTCCTGAAAATAATTTTTGTAATTATACTTATCTACCTATATAGGTATACAACGGATTTGGATGATAATTTTAAAGACAAACAGTACATCAGAATATTCTCTATAATAATTATTTTTTTCTTTTTGGCGATTAGACCCGGCAAACTGAGAGACAGACACTACATTTTTATTTATTTTAGAAATTTTAAAAGAAAAGTTATAATAACTTTTAATAAATTTTAAAAATTCTAAATGCAACTTTATTATTAATAATAACTAAATCGATGCATTTGTTTTAGGGGATGATGAATAAGCTAAATAATACTGTGTCCACGCCTTTTTATCAACTATGTAGGTACATAGTTTTGATCGTTATAATTACATATTACATTATTTATTATTATTTATATTGAAGACTTAAATCAATATTAGAAGTATTGTATATAAAGCAAAATTGAAAGTAATTACACTATAAATCATCACCGCGTGGACAAGTTTTATTTATCTTTATAATAAAACATTTTTATTATATTCCACGTCTGGACCGTGATACATGTCCCACGTGGTGAAGGCCCAGATGAGATATTAGGTCTGATCCTGGATGGAAGATGGAGCTTCGGGCAATACTTTGTGCAACTGGGCACGTAGCTCATCAATGCCGCTGCCGTCTTGAGCCACCTCCTACCTAACGTGGGAGGGCCGGAATCACCATGCCGGCACATATACGCCGGAGTGGTGTGTTCCATGGCACTGTATGGAGCACCCATATGGGTGGACGATCTCACTACTAGGAATCTAAGCTACAGCCGGCAAACAAAAAAGTATTTAAAATTTCTGCGATCAGTGACATACTATTTACTCAAAGACATACACAGGTAAGTTATATATATAGAGATATAATTACATTTTATGTGTTCTAATAAACATGTGTCATAGCATTACGTCACATATATATTGTCTACGAGGTATAGACTATAAGTATATACCTTTCTCAATAAATTAACCATATATTACTTTTTTACTCGAATCGGAGTTTTAGATAATTTTCGATATTTTTACATCAAATCACGTTAACTATTGCTTATTATTAGGGTAAAATCATAAATTATAAGCTTAAGTTGCCAACTACATCAATTATGTTTTGTTTCGGCTCCCTTCAATGCTTCTTAGATTCTCGGAGAATGTAAACAATGATGTCGTAAATTGCTAATGGCCAGCCTATATTTTATTCAAAAAAGAAGTGCGTCGGCGAATTTTATTACTACTTGTTTGCCTACTTCAATTTCCAGGTACTAGCGGTAAAAGAGTTATAGCTTCGAGAAGGCTTCTGCTGCCCGTTTTACATGTTGGTTCTTCAAAATAAATCTTTCATTACCTAATATTTTGAACATACGTCTGGACGGGCAGCTCCTATATATAAAGGTATGCGATGTCTAGAAAAGATAAGCTAAACTTATCCAATTAATTTTAAGCCGTGAATAGCTAAACTAAAAGGAATCGAATTTGATTACCTACTCGTATTTATTGTTATTTCGTAATGCTATTTTTGTATTGATCTATATTAATCATCGATAATAAAATTTCACACGTGAATCTCGCTTAGAAACACATTGGCACGAGTCGTTTGCAAATATTATTTTAAGTTTCGGTCAAATGATTGCCACAGAAAGACACGCAACATTTTCAAAGCGATTACATAAAATAGCACTTTAAATATACAAAATCAAATCCAAATACAGACAATTATATTGTACAGTATATTTATAATTATTCCTAATTAAACAAATTTCGGATTATATTATTTTTGAAATATATAAGTATATTATGTAGAGGTCTTTACTTTTATTAATATAATCTAAATTATACATTATTCAAATTACTAAAATACCTTCTGTAGGTAGTGTATGTATAGATGGCGGTAATAAAATCTGTCAGTTTCCTGAATCGCGCTGTCTAGATTCGCTACTGAATATATATAATGTAAAGGTGATTTTGTTAAAATGATCAGACAAAATAAATTATAGTGTGAACAGTGGAAAGCTCTTCCTTAGTTTCATTTACCGTTTGATCCTCGATATTAGTTCGGCGTAAACAGGTAGGTATATTGTAATTTAAGTCGTGTAAGCTAGTCTCTACGCTAATTTAGTGTTTCCGTAGCAAATTAATTTATTATTATTTTTATGTAAACACCATTTTAAAAACAAATAAAATTTAAAAAGAGAAAACATTTTAAAATAAGGACTTTTAAAATAATGTCGAGCGTTTGGTGAAATTGCGAAATTACGAACCATTTGAAACGTTCATGCGAATTGTATCATTTGCATTGTAATATTCGCAATGACACAAAGGGTGCAACCGTTCTCCCGTCGGGACGTTTTCTCTGAAACAGCTCTACTTTCTCTGAGAACAATAGCTGCGTTATCTTCTTCGCCTGCAATAAACCAAAAACTCGGCGGGAGACGAACAAAACGCTTTGCCGATTTGTTAGACATTTTGTTTATAACAAAAAGACATTTTAATAACCACTTATTGTTTTACGATACAATTATGTAAAATGTAGTTTGTACTTGCAAGTCTAAGACAAATAAGGTCGAAGCCGATGCCTTCTATTGTGTTTTGGTTGGGGCTTATTTGATATGAGACATGAACGAAATTGTTTTTGAATTGTAAGATTCGCATACCCATAGATATGATGAAATATGATATTGTTAACTCTTTTTTTATGGTTTTGTATATTATTTTTTTTTTTGTCTTTGTTTCTTTTTTAGTGAATAAAGTTATTTATTATTATTATTATTATCTAAATCGCTAATTAAATTTCATAATCGTAATAAATAAAAGTCTTAGATTATAAATCTAAATAAACCTACATAAAAACGTACTTTTGTAAACGTTTCTTCATAGCTATATCTATATCTATATATTTACTTGCCGGTAGAGCTTTTGGGTGAGCAAGCCCTTCTGGGTAGATACCACACAGTCATCATATATGTAAGTACATATTCTTTGTATTGTTGTGTTCTGGTTTGAAAGGTGAATGAGCCAGTGTACTACAGGCACAAGGTTGGTGGCGCATTGGCGATCTATAAGCGGTGGTAACCACTTGCCATCCAGGCGGCCCGCTCGCCCACCTGTTACCTTATACAATAAAATATATATTATGTAAGGAACATATGAAATTGGCGTTTTGTACGGGAGGAATATATAGTAATTTTTTTATTGTAAATTATATTTAATTAATCAAAGTATATATATATATAGGCCTCTGCATCTTTGACAGATGATTTAAGCGGCATCGCGAAGGCACTTGCGTTCATGACTGAAAAGACCAATGCGAGAGAGGATCCTCCGGCCGCACTTCCGACAAGTGTATGCGCCCCCAGATGGGCGGGGGAAATGTCACAGCGTCAACGTCTAGCTGTAAGGCTTGTGTTCCGTTCACCCAGGCGGAACAAGTTAACGCTGAGGCGGATCAGTACCTTATTGATCGGGGGCTGCCCGACTTAAAGCAGGCGGTAACTGATCAATGGATCTACGATGGATCCTCCTACTGTCAAGAGTGGCCCCTGGCGTCCGTACTTACGCCTATTCGTGCTGACTTATAACCGGTGACTGCCACTCTCCGTGTTGTTTTCCACCTGCAAAACAGGTGAGCGAAGTGTCCTCTCCGTGGATGCTGCTACGCCTGGGCCAGGCGACTTTATGGCAACACGGGCTTGCCCAGTACCCATGCCACCCTCTCCTCCTCCCCAGCAGGATCCGCAGGAATGACGAGTCAATACGTGTGGTGCTGGTTTGGCCGCAGGTGACTGGCTTACGCCTAAACGGAGGCACCGCTCCGGGTTTAATATTAGTTTTCCTTCTTCTTTGGCGTGACGCTGGGATAATTTTGGGAAACAGCGTAACAAGGAGAGGGGTGAGGATACTGTGATCACGGAAGATACAGGAATGTGCCACTAGTAGCTAGAGCAGTCCGGGGTCGCGTACCCGTAGTGATTCCAACCAGCTATCGGACAGATAACTGGTAGATCCACCCTCTGGACAAAATCAAAGTATGCACCGTTGTTATCTATGCACTTTTGCCATCTCATAGGTAGTTCATTGATCCCTTTACTAAAAAAACCATGGGGGCGAGAATCAATAAACTCTTTGAAGGCGGTTTGGACCTCCGCATCGGAGTTGAATTTTTTTTCTTGTAAGAAGTTGTCCAAATTCCGGAAAAAATGGTAATCTGTTGAAGACAGGCCCGGGGGGTTCGGGGGATGTCGCAGACATTCTAATTGTAGCATTTAACTTAGTGGTTTTTAATTGCACAGTGTGTGTCTTGCGTTGTCGTGAAGCAGCAGTGGCCTAGAGCGATTGACCAATCTCGGTTGTTTAGATGCTAGTTCTTCCTTCATGGTTTGCAGTTGCTGACAATAGATATCTGCCGTAATCGTTTGGCCAGATTTTAGAAAGCTGTAGAGAACGACACCGGCGCTAGTCCACCAAATACTCACAAGTAACTTTTTCTGAGTCAATTTTCGTTTAGAGTAGGATTTGGCTGGGTTTCCAGGGTTCAGCCATAGCAACGAGCGCTTTCGATTATCGTACAGTGTCCACTTTTCATCACAAGTAATGATTCGATTTAAAATCCCTTCATTATTTTGTCGGTTGAGCAAAGTAACACAGCAGCCGACGCGTGTTTGCAAGTTCGAATCGTTCAAGTTTTTTTACTTTCCCGATTTGCTTGAAATGAATTAATACAGTTTTATCACTTACCCCGAAGACTGCAGCTATCTCTGAAGTACTTTGTGATGGATCCGCTTCCACAATAGCCTGTAATTTTTCATTTTCCACTTTGGTTTTCGGCCGTCCACGGGGTTGGTTCTGAAGGTCGAAATTTCCAGAAAGAAAACGTTAAAACCAAAAACGCGCAGTGCTTTCTTTTGCGATACCAGCGCCGTACACATCATTAATCCTTCGAGCTGTTTCTGCAGCACTGGTGCCACGGTAGAACTCGTACTCGTTAATATACCCATATTTCATGTTTTCCATTGTGCGGTAATAAACGACGCCAAAGAAAAAATAATGAGGAAAAAACAAATGAATGACTGTTTTCAAAAGTCAAATGTACCAGCTAAATGAATTTATAAATTTGAATTTGGATTCCTTAATCAAAGAGGAAATATGTGAGGAAATCGATGCTCATGCAAATAGACATGAGTCCAGAGATCTCTACCATAAAATTCGATCCATCACAAAGACACTTCCTTCCAAGACCTGGGCCATTGAAGATAGTGATGGTAGAGAAGTCAATGAGTTAAACCACATAACTGACATTTTCAAGAGATATTGCCAGTCCTTGTTCCAGGACAACCAGTCGAAAAACTTTCCTGATACAGAGCCCGGAAATGAAAACCTAGAGCCAGACATTCTTCGATCGGAAGTAAAAGCCGTCATTATGCATCTAAAGAAGGGGAAAGCTACAGGAAGAGACGCTATACCGATCGAAACTATAAGAGCCTTAGGCGACATATATATGTGTCAATATCTTCCACAACATATGCAACAAGATATGGCATTCAGGAACATGGCCAACAGAATGGTCTCACACGGCTTACGTTCCTTTGCACAAGAAGGGTTCAACTAAGAAGTGTAGCAACTACCGCCTTATAGCCCTCATATCTCATGCTAGTAAAATCCTGCTACACATAATCAATGAACGACTGAAGAACTTTCTGTCCAAGGAAGTTGCACCAGAAGAAGCCGGTTTTGTAAAAGGAAGGGGTACACGTGAGCAGATCCTCATTGTTCGCCAGATAATAGAGAAGCCTACTTATATTTGCTTTGTTGACTTCTCAAAGGCATTTGACTCAGTAAATGGCCCAAACTATGGAGGGTGTTACTGGACATGGGTACACCGAAACACTTAGTTCATCGTCTTAGGCGTCTTTACGAAGATGGGACTGCATCCGTGCGGACGGATGATGTTTTATTTGAAGACTTTCATCCCAGCGCTGGAGTCCGCCAAGGATGCATAATATCACCGCTCTTGTTCAATGCTTACACAGAACTGGTAATGCGCACTGCGCTTGAGGACTGGAGTGACGGTGTTGCAGTTGGTGGGCGCAATATTACAAATTTGCGCTATGCCGTCGACACGACCCTGTTTGCGTCTGACGCAGTTCATATGGAAGAATTGCTTCTTAAAATGGAGCGCATATGCCAAGAATTCGGATTAAAGCTTAACCGCAGTAAAACGAAGATGATGATTGACCGAGGCCGGGCAAAAAAAAACTCGCCTGAGATCACTCAGATTGCGAACTGTGAGGTCGTCCGATCCTATATATATCTGGGAGCTTTAATATCGAATAATGGCGGATGCGTAGATGAGGTCAAGCGATGTATGGCAATTACGAGAACTGCAATGGAGAAGCTGAAGAAAATATGGAGGAACAGAAACATTACCAAAGCAACCAAGATCCGGCTCGTAGAAACGCTTGTTTTCCCCATATTTCTATACGCTGCGGAGACGTGGACTTTGCGGCGAAAAAAAGTCGAAAAAAAGAAGATCGATACTATGGAGATGTGGTGCTGGAGACGAATGCTAAGAGTTTCGTGGACCGAATTTCGCACCAATATCTCCATTCTTCAAGAACTCGGCATCAAACAGCGTCTTTCGGCGCTGGTTCGAAAGCGCATACTAACTTTTTTTGGACACGTCTCCCGGCAAGGAAATAACTCCATAGAGCGCCTTGTCATTCAAGGCAAGGTGGATGGCAACAGACCACGTGGAAGGACGCCCATGCGATGGACCGACCAAATAAAAACAACTGTTGGCGGTCCCTTGCATGAATGCACGAGGCTTACCACTAACAGGGACATATGGCGAAGGCTCGTGAGGCGAATAACATCTGCGCCGAATAATTCATGATACTTCATGGCGACCACGACCGCTCTGACAAGAGTGTCACGACGAAGAAGGAACCAAAAAGGAGATATTTCAGATCAAAGTGGTCAGTACGACAAAACGCTAATTTCATATGTAAGGACCTATTATTATTTATTATAGAGGATATTATGGATACCAAGAATAAATTAAAGCTATGAATATTATACTAATAAAATATAACTTTTTGTGCTATTATGTACAGTACACAGTTTTGTCATTACAGTAGCTTTATGATGATAGCCGAAATGACTGAAATATGACGTCAGCTCATTTATCTTTCCGCATTTATTAGCGAATATTTTAAATTTTGCTGATTAATAAATTTAAACCACATGTTAAAAATAGGCATATATTACAATACGAGTTTTTTTTTTAAATATGCGCGGGGATGGCATATGACTACTCCACCTGATGGTAAGTGGTAGTAGAGTCCAAACGCGACGACGGCCAGTACAGTCGGGAAGAATGTTCTGTACTAGCCGTCCCCGCTTTGCCGGCCCGCAAGATGCCTCTTCACGCCTCGTTTGAAGGAACCCGGGTTGTAAGAGGAGGGCAACACGTGAGCTGGTAAGGAATTCCATGTTTTGGTAGTGCGACACAGAAAGGAGTTGCCAAATTTCTTTGTGTGCGATGGAATTGATGTCACAGTTAGGCGGTGACATCGAGAACCAGCTCGCGTGGACTTAAGAAGGAAGGGGGAAGCAGGAATTAGAGAGAATAATTCCTCAGAGCACTCGCCGTGATACAGTCGATAGAAAGCGCTCAGTGCTGCTATCTCGCGACGCAATTGTAAAGGTTCAAGGGTGTTTGTGACCTTTACGTCGCCAATAATGCGTACTGCACATCGCTGCAACCGGTCCAAGGCCTCCAGTGGGTACTTAGCGGAGCCATCCCAAAGGTGCGAGCAATATTTATAACGAAGCAGTTTTTAAAATAGCCTCGATGTAATCCCTTGGACTAAGGTCGCAGCGAACGTCCATCCGCAGCATGGCGATTTTGCTTTTTATCATCAGCGGTGTGCCACAGAGGAAGGGAAGAGGGGAAAATGGTGACTTTTTCGCTGTGAGAGCGCAAACCTGTGTTTTCTTGGCATTAAACTCAACAAGATTATCAGAACCCCATTTGGCGATGAGCTCTAATGTCCTATCGAGTTCAATGACAAGATTCTTCCGCCTCTCCTCAGTTTCCGTCCGCCCAGCCACTGCGCGTCCGTGGTATCCACCATGCACTGTACTATCGTCTGCATAGCAATGTATGTTCCCAAGAGAGAGCATATCATTGATATGCAAAAGGGAGAGTGTGGGAGATAGCACAGATCCCTGGGGGACCCCAGCATTCACTACATAGAATTGTGAAGCGCAACCATCTACTAAAACACGAAGGCTACGCTTGTGTAGGAAGCTGGCAATCCTGGTGCATAGCTGAGCAGGCAGACCATATGCCGGTAGCTTGGAGAGAAGACTTCTGTGACAGACCCTGTCGAAAGCCTTGGAGATATCGAGGCTGACAGCCAACGATTCTCCATGCTTGTCGATAGCTTCACCCCAGAGGTGTGTTACGTACGCTAGAGGAACACCTGTGGACCGTTTTGGTCGAAACCCGTACTGACGATCATTAATTAGACAGCGATCTTCTAGGTAATGGATCAATTGGTTGTTAAGAATCCGTTCCATCACCTTTCAAATTACTGAGGTGATAGCTATTGGTCGATAATTTGCCGGGTCAGACCGATCCCCTTTTTTGGGAACCGCTTGCACATTAGCTCTTCTCCAAGCCTCCGGCACACATCCCGAAGAGAGAGAAAGTTGGAACAGGCGCGTTAACACAGAAGACAGCTCCGCCGCGCACTTCTTCAGCACTATGGTTGGTATTCCATCGGGACCGCTAGCTTTCCGTATATCAAGTGATTGCAGCTCCGCACGCACATCACGTTGCCTGATTTTGATGTCAGGCATCGTGTGGCCATATGAAGGTATTGTTGGTGGCAGCGCACTACAATCATCGATCACGGAGTTGTCGGCGAAGAGTTTAGCCAGGAGATCGGCTTTCTCCTGCGGACTGTGAGCTAGCGATCCGTCCGGATTTCTGAGCGGTGGAAATCGTTTTGCAATGCGAGGAATCCTAGGATGCGAAATAAGGTCATGACCAATCTGTACAATGCGCTGTGCATCCGCTCTCGTGTATGCCTTCCTACAGGACTTGGAATTTTCATTGTAGTTTGCTTTCAGTGTGTCAATGTTAGATGCCCCGCTAACGCAGCCGTTGATTCACGCGCGATATGCCGCCTGCTTAGATAATACAGCGTCGGCACATTCACGAGTTAACCAACGGTAACGCGTACCCTACTGATGAGATCTGAGCTAGGAATGTAGTATTCCATTCCTAACATGATCTCATCAGCAACAACAGCGGCACTAGCTGTCGGGTCATTCCCACTGAAGCAACGTTCCTTCCATGGGACTGACGCATAGTAATCGCGCATACCGTCCCATTCTGCCGACTTATACTGCCAAACGCGACGTTTGCATTCCGCTGATGGCGGCAGCTTGGCCTGTGGCACTTTGGTAGATATAAGGCCGTGATCCGAAGAACCAAGTGGAGCTTGAACCACAACCACAACGAGTTAATATTTGTTTATTTACAGGCAGGATAGGTACAAATTTAATTGTTTTTTATTAACTTTACCATGTAACCAACTTAATAAATGAAAACCTTCCTGGGACATTACCAACAAATAATATTCCACAATTCGGTAATTCTTATAATAATAAATGAACACTTCTTGTAAAAAAAACGTACAGCGCGGAAATGCAGTCTGCATTATGGGCAGCTTTGCGTCGGGTGGGAATTGGGTGGTACTATTTTAAATTTGACTTAAACAATAAAAAAAAATTGACATTGTTATATTTCTGTGTTAACGTGTAAAACATGTTAACTTAGATATAATATTTATGTTTCAATGTAATATTAAATAAATTTAGTTGATGTAATGAAATAAACAAAGTCAGTAGAAAAAAAAAATTTACTTGACCTATTAATAAATTTAAATCGCATGTCAAAAAGTAATTAATAAAGAAAAATTATTTACTTAATAAAAGACTATATCGATTATAAAGAAAACATTAGTATCCGTTGATTTTCATACCGGATAACTAATAAATTTAATTGTATTTAATTCATATTCCATCGATTTCCTTACAATAAAGTTAAAAGTAAATTTGCACAGCAACAATATAACAGTCTCGTACCTAGATTTTATAAAAAATACTCAATTTTCAAGAATAAAGGACATTACCCAATTAAAAGGCAAAACTAAAACATGGTTGAAACAACTTAATTATGAAGACGTTGAGAAACTATTAACTACCTCATAAATGAACATTCACATCACACGCTCAATTATAGCACACATACACACATTTATGCAGTCACGCGCACACGGTTTGGATTAACTTCCAATAATTAGTAATAAGACCCTTTGTAATACTTTTTAATAATTGAATGGGACGGAACTGACTTCTGACGCACGGGTAACGCCAGTTCAGGAGTCAGGGCTACTTTTTATAATATGTATGTATTGGATAACAATAAAGTTTTATTATTAATATACCTAAATAAAAAAAAAACTAACTTGGTGGAAAAGAGTACTTAACTATTGAGTTTGTTGTCAGTTCTTCTCGTTAGAATCTATATTCAATATAATATTATTTCGGATAAAGATGCTGTATGTATAAGAAGGAATAATGCATGTCATTTTTGTAGAGTATGGTCAGTGCCCACACTTAAAGGATTAATATTCGCAACACAGGCAGGTGTTACCGTTGACTGATGTTGCCTCATAATTTTAATATCTAATGTAAATATCACACCGCGTCTTATATAATATAATTTTGTGACAGCTGTCGCTATGTTATCTAATACTGGAAGGCTTTTAACGTGTAGTTACTGAAATTCCGTAGGAGCTAAAGAATAAAACATTGCAATCAAATAACCAATTAGAATATCCGATTGACCAAGATATATATCTATAATTAATTACATACATTCAGGTACACGAGTATGCTCACAAAAAGGTTTGAACTAATAAAGAGTTCTTAATAATTAGCATTAAGATTTTATTGTACGATAGCGTTGTTTAATTAATGCGACAAAAGCTTCATGTTTCACATAAGTAAGGAGGAAAGTTTAAATATTAGTATTTGTAGGTAGCTTAATAACTAACGTTTTAAAAATACCTATTAATCATAAAAGATTGAAGATGGCCCAGTCGTTACAACACCTGCACCTCAGCCGAGCATTGGGACGTTTTACAGGCTGTTACTTCGTTATCACTTATTTAATTAGAAAAGTGTATTTCTATTGAACATTTTTGAATAATAAATGACGAGAATGAATTCTACCTTGTAAGAGAAGTAAACGAATTAGCATTTGGTCGAATGAGCGAGACCACCGTAACTGTATTGTAAAGGATTTTTTTAATCTGTCGCTATTGTGCAAGTATTAAGAACAGATAACGTGGCTAATACTTTTGTCAACCAAGATACACTAAGCAATTGTGCCAGTTACCATTGTATTTTTATCTACTGCATTTTGTCAGTTTTTTGTATTAATACTTTAAGACTAGTTATTTAAATTGTAGGGACTTACTTGAAGTTGCATAAATACCCACAGGATCACAATAATTTCTAAAACTATATTTTTAAATGAATAATTCATTGGTAATGATACGCAAATATAATAAATGGAGAATAGAAAAAGATAAAAAATAAGATCATTATGGTTATAATATTCAGATTTAAATTTTTATCCAGAATTTAGCGTATACAAGTTATAACTTACTTTCTTTATCAATATGAAGAAAAGCTAAAAAATAAATAATTTTATTAACCAAAATTTGAAGATGTTGATGTCCTCCTAATAGATTTCAGGCACGGCAGCCAATCTCAACAGATTAGCTAACGGCGCAGGACATATTATAGTGCACAAGTGCGTGCGCAAACACAGGTGCATTCTCTATTCCCTCACTCTCATAATCCGACACGACCGGAAAGAATTCAGGCGCAGGACCAACAGTTTTACGTGCTCTTTGAGGCACGGGAGTGTACACACTTCCAACTTCCAGACTCCGGGAAGCTACTGAGAATCTTTGACTGAAAAACTCCCTAACTTTTTATCGGCCCTACCTGGAATTTGAACCCAGGATCTCGGGTTCTGCGGCCTTATATCTAGCCACTAGACCAACGAGGCAGTCTATATTACTATCACTACACACTCGTACTTACCATCATTATACATTTTCATAAGTATTTAATCTGAACCACTGGTCATTATTCATTCCGGTATCTCAACAGAGATTAATAACTGATAAACAAACGGTGTCTAACGCTCCTGTCTAAAGTATTGAAAAAACATAACGAGCGTACAAATGTGTATTCTTTGCATTTAAGAAAACCGTACAAATACCTATTTAATTTTTTTATGTTTCAAAATAAATAATAAGAGTATTTGAAATTGTTGTCCCTCTAATACATATTGGTCACATCGAATCTTTATCATCTTTGTCTGTATCCACAATTAATTTTATTTATAAAATTAAAAATAACTTATTTATTGAGTTAATATGAATATTTCCGAGTTGTCAAAACGAAAACAAGCATTATTTGTTCGTTCGTTCGTTCATTATTGATAACAATTAAATTCAAATGTTAGTAATTTAGTTAATATAGGCAAGAATAAGGCACACATTAGTTTTTATTTCAACAAAATCGGTTGTATCTATCAAAAGTTATAATAACTTAAAGATTACGTACATATATACGTAAAAACAATTTAACGTGGATAAAATAGCGAGTCGCAGCTATTTAGAACATAAATCAGTAATGCAAGTGACGACCCTTCTTATTCCATTCTTAGAAATATTACATAAAAACGTTTGGAGCTTACACATATCAAAAAGAGAAAATCAAGAAATCCGCTCAATGGAAATCCTTTCGCCAAGATATGCTGACATACTTCTATTCTTTCATATCCGGTTACTATATTTAAAAAAAAACAATTCGTTTTGCCTTATGCATGAATAAAAAACATTTAAAAAATAACGTTCCGTAAGTATTGAAGTCATATCAAAATTATCGGTTACAGATGTAAAAAAATAATTCGTTAAATATAGAAACCGGGCTATAACAAACTCACTGGTGTTTTACTAATATTGTCCCTTCAGAAACACTCTCCATACTAAACTAACATTAAACAAAATTGGAAGAAAATAATTCTATAAAAATACCTAATACACGCAGTATTAGGTATTTTTTAAATTATTAATTTACAATTTTCAGTTAAATGTCACTATTAATATGGTCAGGCGCGCTTGTGTGAATACCACTCATTAGTTTACCGCCTCATATCAATAATTTGTATCGTTCTTTGTGTCGTATATCGTTTGTTTTGTAGAGTTAAGAAGCTAGGTAAGGAACAGGCAAATAGGACATTACATCTTAGATTCCAGTCTGCGATACAAATATAAAATTAAAAAAAAAATTTTGAAACACCACTCTCAACTTTAGGATGTAATTGTAACATATGAACAAGGGATGCCAAAACTTACTGCTATGAACAGCGCATTAGAAATATGCATAAAAGACAATGTGCACAAATATCTCTTATATTATGAAGGTTTTTATTTACCCATACGGAATATTAAGATATATATTTTTACATAGTCTCCTAACAATGTGTTTTACAAAACCTCGATTATTTAGCTAAATCGAGTAAATCTGTACCAAGCATATAAGCATCACTGAATATTCGTGTGTTTAATTTGTGTTTTTAATACAGTGCTTTACTTTGAAGTAAAATAACGTGAAAAACCTACAAGTGTATGTGTGTGTGTATTCACGAACAGTCGACGGAGCAACGTGATGAATTAAGCTCCAAACCTTCTCATTAAAGCATAACCCAGAACCCCTGTTATGTTTCCCTAAACAGGCTCTTACTTTTAGTTAAATAAGGAACATAATTTCAGGGTGTGATACTGAAAACCTTGATCAGAAAACCCAAGAAGCCGAACTCCGCTAACCGTAAATGCGTGCTCGTGCGTCTCTCCAGCGGGCGAGAGATGATCGCCTACGTGCCGGGCATCGGACACAACCTGCAGGAACACAATATCGCAGGTGAGTGATGTGGTTCATCATGACAAATGGAGCAGTCGCCATAATACTGCAGCACATCTTGACTATAAATATACTTAGCTATAGATCTTTTTACAATTACAAAGGTGAGTGAGCCAGTGTAAATGCAGGCAAAAGATATATATCTCTGTTCCCATTATTGGTGCGTTGACGATGTAAGGAATAGTTAATATTTTCAAAATTCATGGGCGATGGTGACTACTTATCAACCTTGTGATTAGCTTTATAAGCGATCCATCAAACTAACCAAAAACCAAATGGATTAATATTAAACTTAACAAGTATCTGCTGCGTCTGCCACCAATAATGTATGATGAATTTGGGTTGGTTATCAATTTCAGAGTTAAAGATTGTCCCGGTGTGAAGCTGAAATGCGTCCGAGGTAAATTCGACTTGCCGCACGTCATCAAGCAGAAAGTATAGTAGTCTGTTATATCCAGTTGTGTAAGGTTATTTGTAGCGAAATAAATCTAGTTTAAGTACAGGAATTAGTTTTATTTTTAGATTTCTTAACCTAAAAATAACTTTAATTAAGAAGCTAATATAACACTAATGTTCGCGCGGTGGATTATTGAAAATTTGAGTAGTACATATATGAATTTGCAAGTTTCGTACTGTTATTTTTTCACTCTTATTTCCATTTATTTATTGATATCATTCCGTGTGCATCTTAATAGCTAATAAACATAACACAAATCGTTTGATGAACAGAGGCAAAAAAAATATTGAACGGTTTCGTATTTGCTTTTAAACATTTTATATTGATTATCTACAAATTAAAAATACACTAAACCCATTTAAAGTAAATATAAAAGTAAATTATGTATATCTATCGATCATCTTTGAATACACAATAAACACTCATTCTGAACCCGATTGGTCGGAAAGAAGCAAAAAGCGGCGCTTGCGCAAGCCGCACCCATTCTATTGTAACTTAATGGTATGTACTTAACTTTTTATTCAATGGGGACTTGAATGGGGTTAAGCTCGGTAGTCCAACTTATCTTTATGATACAAGATAGAAAAATCTATTGAAGATATTTGACTCGATATAGATATTGTTAGTGTAAACTTCAAATTGATTATAACTTTCTATGATTTTGTAACAAAACTAAAAGGTTTTAAATAATTAAAAGGTCAATTTATGTTTGGTCATTTATTAAATTTATTTCAACTTACAATTCTTTAGAGAATAATATTCTGCAAGTATACTATTTATAAGATTGCACAAACATCATTGCACAAACACCTTAGAGTTTAGAACTTATAGTTCAAAATAAAAAAAATTAAACACTATTATAATTCTAAATCTCTAAAGGAACGTCTGGTCACACACTATACACCTATTCGAAGACAGCAGACGTATGATCTTAGACAGGTCTTTTTTCAAATAAGTGACCTTGAGTGAATTGTAGATCTCTCGTAGTTTTCTCCTGTCACGGCTCTGCTTTGCAGCAAAATTATTCCTCTCTCTCTGTTTTCTATAAAAATCGTCGGCGTTCTGATTAGTTTGCACGGCACGACGCATTCTCGGATTATTACCGAGCAACGACCCTCCGTTCTTTTCGGCCATTGCTCTGAGGGCTTCCCTCTCGAACGCAAGGTAGTCCGGATCGTCTGATAGAGCGTCTACATCTATCATATAACTTGGACGCTTTTTTTTTGTCTGATACCGGAGACTTGGGTGGCGAAAATACGCACGTACTCCTTGAGACACTCATCGATTGCGACATATTTGTACTCGAAGACGCAGGCGCTGGTTCAACAACGGGCACGTACATGGGCTGGACATACCCGATGTATGGGTACGGTTCAACACTGTGTTGCACTGTGCTTATACACGGATACGGTGGAAGCTCCGTTGGACGCTTTTTTTTTTTGTCTGATCCCGGAGACTTGGGTGGCGATATCAAGCACGTACTTATATAATTATTAGTCGATTGCTGCAACCCGGAACTCGAAGGCCCAGGCGATGGTTCAACAACGGGCACGTACATGGGCTGGACATACCCGATGTATGGGTACGGTTCAACACTGTATTGCACTGTGCTTATACACGGATGCGGTGGAAGCTCCGTATTTGTTTGCGATGTCGTTTCACGTGTACTATTTACAGATAGATCTAATGCTGAGTCCTCAGCGTATGGTGTCCAGAGAGCCATGATTACTTTAGTTAGTACGGTTAGTAGTTACGGTTGACTGCGAGTAACTAATGATGTTGTTGGTCGCCCCGGTCTTTTATTCTCGGGGGTGTGGTCTAATTGTGCAGGGCACCCCCACCCCGCTGCACGGGTTACTTCCGCTACCTGAACCAACGGGACACATCGGAAGAACAATGGGGTGACTTTCGGTCTATTATGAGAGTTGCGTAGAATTTGCGTTTGCTATTAATTTGCTACTCAAGCTTGCTTGTTTTTGACACAATAGATAGAAAAATGTGAAGGTTGATTACAATGATATCATGATGTCACAATTTTCTGATACAATATCGCGAAATGTTTTCAAATAATTTCTTCATTTTATTGTATGTACGATGCTCTACGTGTTCTTTGGTTTCATACTGATATTAATTTAAGTAATTTATTATAACCATTGCAGAAAAAATTGTTGGAGAATATGATTTTAGTTGCAACATTCGGTCAAATAGAAGTTAAACCATTCGTGAATAATGAAAGATAATTCGAACGATTCATAAATGTTATTCATGCAAGAACAGGAAGCAAATGACACCGTATGGCTCCTCTCCGGATGTAACTGTATTTAATTTTATATATATTAAGTTTTAGCCGACAACGCAGTCACGGAAAATTATGTACAACCTTGTAATACTCCAAGTATACTATTTATAAGATTGCACAAACATCATTGCACAAACACCTTAGAGTTTAGAACTTATAGTTCAAAATAAAAAAAATTAAACACTATTATAATTCTAAATCTCTAAAGGAACGTCTGGTCACACACTATACACCTATTCGAAGACAGCAGACGTATGATCTTAGACAGGTATTTTTTCAAATAAGTGACCTTGAGTGAATTGTGGATCTCTCGTAGTTTTCTCCTGTCACGGCTCTGCTTTGTAGCAAAATTATTCCTCTCTCTCTGTTTTCTATAAAAATCGTCGGCGTTCTGATTAGTTTGCACGGCACGACGCATTCTCGGATTATTACCGAGCAACGACCCTCCTTTCTTTTCGGCCATTGCTCTGAGGGCTTCCCTCTCGAACGCAAGGTAGTCCGGATCGTCTGATAAAGCGTCTACATCTATCATATAACTTGGACGCTTTTTTTTTTCGTCTGATACCGGAGACTTGGGTGGCGAAAATACGCACGTACTCCTTGAGACACTCATCGATTGCGACATATTTGTACTCGAAGACGCAGACGCTGGTTCAACAACGGGCACGTACATGGGCTGGACATACCCGATGTATGGGTACGGTTCAACACTGTGTTGCACTGTGCTTATACACGGATGCGGTGGAAGCTCCGTATTTGTTTGCGATGTTGACAAGGTTGACATACTCGTTCTCTGAGCTTGGGCCTTAATTTCGCAATTCTTTTCTTTAGATATGTCACTTGAAACGCGTGACGAACTTCTCTTAACTTTCGTCTGTCTCTGCTCTGTTTCGCCGCGTAATTGTTTTTTTCTCTCTGCTTCCTGTACGAGTCGTCAGCGTCTCGATTCCTCTGGACCGCTCGCCTCATTCTCGGATTATTTCCAAGTAAGCTGCCTCCATTCTTCTCGGCCATAGCTCGAAATGCATCCTGCTTGAAAAGGCTTGATACTCGGCATCATCAGACAGCGAGTCGACATCTAAGTCCTCTGATTGCGATGTTGAAGGTGCGTTTCTGTAGTTCTAACTCTCGACCGGAGATATTTGGGACGGCGGGATGTTGCACTCATAACAATTGTAAGATCTATTTTCATGTTCTAAACTCGATGGCTCTGATGAATATCTATAGTCAGGAACCTTGGAACCAGGTGTTGAGGTACTGTCTGGTGAGACTTCCTGTTTAACATTTGTAGTTAAGTCCAAAGGTTCCTCCGCGTAGGGGGTCCACAAAGCCATTTTTTAGCATGTGTTGTTTTCTGAACAAATAGTCAGTAAACACTGAATGCAATTTTCTAACGCGTCTGTCTCATTTGTGGGCGTAAAAGGGTGTTGTGGAAGGGGTAATCCTCTACCTGCGGGACTCGTAACGGGACTGTAGGCGACATAAATATTAAATTTCCCCTTAAACAATAGGATTCTATTACTTTTTTGCTGGGAGTAAGTCAAATATTACAGTTAGGAATGTCCAATGGAATAAAATAAGCAAAGAAATATAATTAGTAATTATTTAAATCAGTTACAGTCTCTTAATGTCATATATTTATAGCGGGATCAAAAAAATGTCCTTATGAATTGTTAGCGTTAACAAAGTCGCGTGCGACATGTTTACTTAGTATAAATTACAGCAGCTTTTGAACTACAGCCGAGAACTTGAGTACATTTTGTTATTTGAGAACCTTTATTTGCCTTTTATACAATTTTATCTTAATTCGAAACCTTTGTTTTTTGCTCTTGTATAGACTGAGCGAGTTGTGTTCAATTTATCGCAATGCGGTCGCTGTAAACAATAGTGACATCATCCGAGTTTTCTGCTTAACACGAAACTGACGCAAAAGCTATCAGTAAATAAATCTTAAACATCACTCCAAGAACAAATTAAACGTTGATATTTGTGAATTGAGTTTATTTTATTTATTTACTGAAATAATTACACCGTCAAGTTATCACTAAGCCTTAAAATTAACAATTAAAAAATATGTACTTACGAATTTATACGTCTTTAAAAATCAAAGTTTCACATAAAAAATCAAAAATCAAACCTTTTCAACTAAATTTCGGTGATAAAAGTATGTGTGAGAAGTGATCTATAAGAACGTAACATAAATGTTATATTTTTAAATACATAATTAGATAAGTATTTTTCAACCCGTCTGTGTTAGACAGTAACTTTCTGTCAAACACAGGACTTAAGTACCTAACTTAACAATCGCTAGGTAAAGACTCGACTTAAATAATTAATTAAGGAGAGAAGGTTTGGAACTCACTTAAACATTACATACAGAAACGTTGCTCTTATACTATATTGAAATTTAATTCATATCGCATCCAAAGAAGCTTTACTTAAAGAACCATATAACAATAAATGTATTATTATTAGGTCCTTACATATGAAATTGGCGTTTTGTACGGGAGGTATATAAAGTATTTTTTTTTTTTTGTAAAATATATTTAATTAATCAAAATACTGTTGCTATTCATACACTTTTGCTATCTCATAGATCCTTTTACTAAAAAACACCATGGGGGCGAGAATCAATAAACTCTTTGAAGGCGGTTTGGACCTCCGCATCGGAGTTGAATTTTTTTCCTTGTAAGAAGTTGTCCAAATTCCGGAAAAAATGGTAATCTGTTGGAGACAGGCCCGGGGGGTACGGTGGATGTCGTAGACATTCTAATTGTAGCATTTAACTTAGTGGTTGTTAATTGTACAGTGTGTGTCTTGCGTTGTCGTGAAGCAGCAGTGGCCTAGAGCGATTGACCAATCTCGGTTGTTTAGTTGCTAGTTCTTCCTTCATGGTTTGCAGTTGCTGACAATAGATATGCCGTAATAGTTTGGCCAGATTTTAAAAAGCTGTAGTGAACGACACCGGCGCTAGTCCACCAAACACTCACAAGTAACTTTTTCTGAGTCAATTTTCGTTTAGGGTAGGATTTGGCTGGGTTTCCACGGTTCAGCCATAGCGACGAGCGCTTCCGATTATCGTACAGTATCTACTTTTCATCACAAGTAATGATTCGATTTAAAATCCCTTCATTATTGTGTCGGTTGAGCAAAGTAACACAGCAGTCTACGCGTGTTTGCAAGTTCGATTCACTCAATTCATGAGGTACCCATCGTTCAAGTTTTTTTACTTTCCCGATTTGCTTGAAATGAATTAATACAGTTTTATCACTTACCCCGAAGACTGCAGCTATCTCTGAAGTGCTTTGTGATGGATCCGCTTCCACAATAGCCTTTAATTCTTCATTTTCAACTTTTGTCTCCGACCGTCCACGGGGTTAGTTCTGAAGGTCGAAATTTCGTTATCGGTTATTGAAAATTTGAAAAAATACATATCGGAAGCTAAAGTTCAATAAATGACAATATTTAAAGTAATGCATCAACCCAAACAACTGGTTTTTCATATTTTTGAATAATCTTTTGACCAATTGTAGATGCGTCTCACTTGAAACGTTTAAGGTATTATAACCCTTTCCTGTCACGGGATCAATGTAGGACCACCGTCGGTTTTTATTTATATAATTGCAAAATTTCGACCGGAAGTTACGAGAAAGACGCATCAGTTGGTCCCCTGGTGACGCTTCGATGACTTTTATCAAAGCACGCGCTGGACATCATTATCTGTTATGGGAACTCACCATTAGGGTCTTTAAAAAAATTAAATAAGTTTAATTTGAAAGGGACTATTAAGCTTTATGCTTCCGAAAAAGAAAATTTAAATATAGAATAATATACTTTTTGAAATGATTACTATTCATTTAATTGCAGTAATTAAACCAAATTATAAAAAAAATATTTTTAAATACTCATTACTAATTTATTTTTGTTAATTTTCACGAAGTAACACATTCAAATATACAAAAGTCATTTATAGAAAGTTCGTGACAAAACCGTATTCAGTGTATCTCTTCGAAGTTATTTCAAATTGAAATTCATGGAATTTAAATCGTCTGCCGTCCAAAAAAACACTAACGGAAAATAAAATAGATATCAAACACACATTATTGTGAAACAGTTATACCATCCATCTTGAAATATGTCAACAATACAAAATGGTCGAACCGACCACTAAGTTTTGTAATGGGTTAACACAAATGGCAGGCGCGTGGGAATTCACACGTAACCTGTGCCATTATAATTCATTCTTTGTAAATATTTTTTGTAATTATACTTATCTACCTATATAGGTATACAACGGATTTGGATGATAATTTTAAAGACAAACAGTACATCAGAATATTCTCTATAATATTTTTTTTTACTTTTTGGCGATTTTTGGCGAGACCCGGCAAACTGAGAGACAGACACTACATTTTTATTTATTTTAGAAATTTTAAAAGAAAAGTTATAATAACTTTACATACTATTTACTCTTTTTTTTTTATATGCCCCGGGATGGCAAATGACTCTACTCCACCTGATGGTAAGTGGTAGTAGAGTCCAAACGCGACGACGGCCAGTACAGTCGGGAAGAATGTTCTGTACTAGCCGTCCCTGCCTTGCCGGCCCGCAAGATGCCTCTTCACGCCTCGTTTGAAGGAACCCGGGTTGTAAGAGGAGGGGAACACGTGAGCTGGTAAGGAATTCCATTTTTTGGTAGTGCGACAAAGAAAGGAGTTGCCAAATTTCTTTGTGCGCGATGGAATTGATGTCACAGTTAGGCGGTGACATCGAGAACCAGCTCGCGTGGACTTAAGAAGGAAGGGGGAAGCAGGAATTAAAGAGAATAATTCCTCAGAGCACTCGCCGTGATACAGACGATAGAAAGCGCTCAGTGCTGCTATCTCGCGACGCAATTGTAAAGGTTCAAGGGTGTTTGTGACTTTTACGTCGCCAATAATGCGTACTGCACGTCGCTGCAACCGGTCCAAGGCCTCCAGTAGGTACTTAGCGGAGCCATCCCAAAGGTGCGAGCAATATTCAACGCAAGACCGTACCTGTGTTTTGTATAACAGGCACAGTTGTTGTGGCGTGAAAAAACGCCGCACCTTGTTCAGAACTCCGAGTTTTCGTGAAGCTGTTTTTATAATAGCCTCGATGTAAACCCTTGGACTAAGGTCGCAGCGAACCTCCATCCCCAGCATGGCGATTTTGCTTTGTATCATCAGCGGTGTGCCACAGAGGGAGGGATGAGGGTAAAATGGTGACTTTTTCGCTGTGAGAGCGCACACCTGTGTTTTCTTGGCATTAAACTTAACAAGATTATCAGAACCCCATTTGGCGATGAGCTCTAATGTCCTATCGAGTTCAATAACAAGATTCTCCCGCCTCTCCTCAGTTTCACTCAAAGATATACACAGGTAAGTTATATATATAGAGATATAATTACATTTTATGTGTTCTAATAAACATGTGTCATAGCATTACGTCACATATATATTGTCTACGAGGTATAGACTATAAGTATATACCTTTCTCAATAAATTAACCATATATTACTTTTTTACTCGAATCGGAGTTTTAGATAATTTTCGATATTTTTACATCAAATCACGTTAACTATTGCTTATTATTAGGGTAAAATCATAAATTATAAGCTTACGTTGCCAACTACATCAATTATGTTTTGTTTCGGTTCCCTTTAATGCTTCTTAGATTCTCGGAGAATGTAAACAATGATGTCGTAAATTGCTAATGGCCAGCCTATATTTTATTCAAAAAAGAAGTGCGTCGGCGAATTTTATTACTACTTGTTTGCCTACTTCAATTTCCAGGTACTAGCGGTAAAAGAGTTATAGCTTCGAGAAAGCTTCTGCTGCCCGTTTTACATGTTGGTTCTTCAAAATAAATCTTTCATTACCTAATATTTTGAACATACGTCTGGACGGGCAGCTCCTATATATAAAGGTATGCGATGTCTAGAAAAGATAAGCTAAACTTATCCAATTAATTTTAAGCCGTGAATAGCTAAACTAAAAGGATTCGAATTTGATTACCTACTCGTATTTATTGTTATTTCGTAATGCTATTTTTGTATTGATCTATATTAATCATCGATAATAAAATTTCACACGTGAATCTCGCTTAGAAACACGGCACGAGTCGTTTGCAAATATTATTTTAAGTTTCGGTCAAATGATTGCCACAGAAAGACACGCAACATTTTCAAAGCGATTACATAAAATAGCACTTTAAATATACAAAATCAAATCCAAATACAGACAATTATATTGTACAGTATATTTATAATTATTCCTAATTAAACAAATTTCGGATTATATTATTTTTGAAATATATAAGTATATTATGTAGAGGTCTTTACTTTTATTAATATAATCTAAATTATACATTATTCAAATTACTAAAATACCTTCTGTAGGTAGTGTATGTATAGATGGCGGTAATAAAATCTGTCAGTTTCCTGAATCGCGCTGTCTAGATTCGCTACTGAATATATATAATGTAAAGGTGATTTTGTTAAAATGATCAGACAAAATAAATTATAGTGTGAACAGTGGAAAGCTCTTCCTTAGTTCCATTTACCGTTTGATCCCCGATATTAGTTCGGCGTAAACAGGTAGGTATATTGTAATTTAAGTCGTGTAAGCTAGTCTCTACGCTAATTTAGTGTTTCCGTAGCAAATTAATTTATTATTATTTTTATGTAAACACTATTTTAAAAACAAATAAAATTTAAAAAGAGAAAACATTTTAAAATAAGTACTTTTAAAATAATGTCGAGCGTTTGGTGAAATTGCGAAATTACGAACCAGTTGAAACGTTCATGCGAATTGTATCATTTGCATTGTAATATTCGCAATGACACAAAGGGTGCAACCGTTCTCCCGTCGGGACGTTTTCTCTGAAACAGCTCTACTTTCTCTGAGAACAATAGCTGCGTTATCTTCTTCACCTGCAATAAACCAAAAACTCGGCGGGAGACGAACAAAACGCTTTGCCGATTTGTTAGACATTTTGTTTATAACAAAAAGACATTTTAATAACCACTTATTGTTTTACGATACAATTATGTAAAATGTAGTTTGTACTTGCAAGTCTAAGACAAATAAGGTCGAAGCCGATGCCTTCTATTGTGTTTTGGTTGGGGCTTATTTGATATGAGACATGAACGAAATTGTTTTTGAATTGTAAGATTCGCATACCCATAGATATGATGAAATATTTATTTATTTATTTAGTGTACAGGAAACAAACAGTGAAATAATTACAATAAAATAAAAAATATAAAACAATTCATAAACCAAAACAGTTTCCATTTATAAATTAATCATAAGTAATTACAAAACAAGACATTTTTTATATTTAATAGGTGCATGAAATTATATAATTCATTTATATAATTTAATTTAATATAAATTTAATTTTTAAATCAAGAAAACATAATTTAATAATAAATAATCAATTTATAATTAATTAATTAAAAATGCATGAGTAAATTAAGGCTCTTGAGAGTATAATATTTCTTTTACTTGCAGTTTGAATTTTTTAAGGGAGAGATGAAATATATCACATTCAATAAATGTTTTATTGTACTGTTTAGATGATCTATTAATAAATGCATTTGCTGCATATTTAGTCTTTGTCAATGGAAAATCAAAAATAGATTTATTGCGACTACCAGGGCGAGGACACTTGATATTTATTTTAGAAAGGAGATAAGGGGAATCAAATATGTTGTGGATCAATTTATATAAAAACACCATATCACGTTCAAGTCGTCTCTGTTCAGTTGTCGGTATCTTTTCTATTTGATTCAAATTATTTATAGACGAAAATTTTAAATATTTTAAAAACTTTTCCTGAATATTTTCGATGAATTCTATATATTTACTATACCGTGGATTCCAGACAGTGCAAGCGTATTCTAGAATAGGTCTCACAAATGATTTATATAAAAGAGCAAAAGTTGAAACACGCTTAAACTCTCTGGAAATCCTCAGCACAAATCCTAGCATACGAAACGCTTTAGAAGTTATGGAATTTATGTGTTCATCGAAAAGAAGTTTAGAATCGAGTGTTATTCCAAGATCTTTGACCACTGATACACGTTTTATATCATCTTCCTTAAATCGGTAGTTGTAAATGATCACTTTTCTTTTTCTGGTATATGTTATACAATTACATTTCTTTATATTCAAAAACAGCGAATTGGTAGTACAATAATCGCTAAGTAAGTTCAAATCTTTTTGCAGACTAATACAATCATCAACACTCTTAATAATTTTATAAGTTTTTGTATCATCAGCATATAATAGAAATTTAGAAGATGCAAATACCGAAACAACATCATTTATATATATATTAAAAAACAGTGGTCCAAGATGTGAGCCTTGAGGGACTCCAGATGGAACTGGTAGAAAAGATGAGCAATATCCTTTCACAGTAACGGCTTGACTTCTATTCAATAAATATGACTTGATCCATCTAAGGAGGTCACCATGTACACCGATGAACTCCATTTTTGCTATTAAGATAGAATGAGAGATTTTGTCAAACGCTTTGGAGTAATCGGTGTACACAACGTCCACCTGATATCCTTTGTCCATTGCAGTCAAAACATAGTCAGTGAATTCACACAAATTAGTTTCAGTTGATTTCTTGTTAATAAATCCATGCTGCTGGTCAATAATTATGGGACGTATGCTTGGAAAGATTTTGTCATAAATTATACGTTCAAAAAGTTTTGGAATTGAACTTAATTTCGAAATAGGACGATAATTTTTGATATCATGTCTATCTCCATTTTTAAAAATAGGCACAACATAAGACTGTTTCCAAATTGAAGGCATAGTACATGTATGAAGGGAAATACAAAACAATAAATGTAAAGGAATAGATATAGTCATATAGCATTTACTTAGAAAAAGAGGTGGTATACCGTCGGGTCCGCTACCTTTTTTAATATTTAAGGTTTTCAAATACTTACGAACATCAGCAAGTGAAATATCAACAGATGACAAATTAATTGTATTAGCATATCCACTATTATTTTGACTGTTACAGGAAAAATTGTTAAGATGTGTACTATGTTCAAAGGATGTATAGAAATATTCATTAAATAGATTGCTTATTTGCTGACCGTCACTTGTTGAGATATCGTTATAATATAGCCGCTCAGGTATGTCATTTGTATTCTGTTTGGTCTTGACAAATGTCCAAAAACACTTAGAGTTTCTCAAAATATTATTTTCCGCAAAATCAAGATAGTTATCGTAGCATGTCTTTTCAACCCTTTTTTGTCTATCACGAAGTAATTTAAAAGTACTGTAATCACTGTAATTATCATACATTTTCCATTTTTTGTGATATTTTAGTTTTTCTTTAATAATTTTAATAAGTGCAGGAGAATACCACGCTGGATACTTACTAAGATCAACAACCACTTTAGAAGGAATATTCTTTGTAATTATATCATTGATTATGTAATAGAATTTCTCAACGGATGTGTCAATATCATAGTAATCAGAAATAACCGACCAATCAATGTTAGCCAATAATTCATTAATTAATTTATAGTCAGCTTTATGAAAAAGTTTAACAATACGAGGAGGGCTAAGAAAGCTACTAATGTTAATATCTATTAACATAATATCCAACGTGGGATGGTGTAAATCTTCCTTTACTAAAGGTGTTTCACAGCGCATAACCCTACAATTTGAGTTACTGAAGACAAGGTCTAATTGGCGATTATTGATGTTTGAGACTAAGTTATATTGGGAAAAGTTATTTAAGGACATGAAGGAAGACATTGCATTGACCATTGAGTTTCCAATATTCTCACAGAGCTCAGCGGATGTGGACGAAGGAGACCAAATAGCACTGGGAACATTAAAATCACCAACTATTAAAAATATATCTTTCGGATTCAATATCACTAATTCAGAGATACGTTCATAAAAGTTCAACTGATCTTGAAATTGTGAACCCGACTGAGGAAAATAACAACAAAAAAATCTACAATTAACGGGCTTACCTTTTGTCCTTAAAGCTACGCATAATGAAAAAACGTCACAGGAAACAATATCGTTTGACGGCAAAAAGACAGGGTCTTTAACAACGAGTCCGTTACGCACCGCAATCAGGACACCGCCTCCCATTTTATCGTTACGTTCATTGTAGTTACGATCACATCTATAGACCGAGTAGCGACTATCAAAAATTTCTGAAACAAAAATTCCAGGTAATAACCACGTTTCAGTTAGACAAATTATGTCATGTTCACAATTTAATATATTCGAAAAAAACTCAGAAGTTTTTGTTCTAAGACCTCGCACGTTTTGGTACAAAATCGCTATTTTGGATACCATTGCGAAATAAGTAATTTATAAATCATATAAGACTTAAGAATTATACTAAATACATTTAAACTGACCATTTCATCTAAATTAATTATAATAATTCTCCTTTCTAAAATTATACAAATAGAATAAACCTTAAACAGATTTAGCAGTTTCATCTCTCTCTCAAAGCCTAATAAAATTACAATCAAATAGAAAAGCCAACATAATTTTAGTAAATTTATAAAGAAGCCACCAAACGTACTTATATATAATAAATTAATTGCGCGTATTACAATTTTTTTAAATCACATTCGTTAAGTATATGAATAACTGGGCTAGTGTCAGTTTTTCTAGCCATAATAGAACAGTTTTTTACCCAAATATACGTATATTTTTTATCGCGAGCTATTTCTTTTGTTTTACGAAGAAGCGCCTTATTAGCACTTGTTAGATGATCGTTAAAGTAAACACGTTTAGTATTTCCCACGTAGCCAAGGTCGCAAGCCCTGATATTCTTCTTTGCTCGTAATCTAGCAAGGAAATCATCCTTCTTCCATCTAGACAAAAATCGAATAATTACGGGTCTTGGTTTTTTAGAATCATTGTTTTTAGGGGCCACGCGGGTTATAAAATCGATGTCCGAATGACTGTAAGCTGAGTGATCCACCAGTTCCGATAACTTATTCATTGTTGTCATTAAATTATCGTTTTTGGATTCGGGAAGGCCAATAATCTCAACATTAGAACGCCTGGACCATTGTTCCTTATTATTAATTTCATTTTGGAGATTTATCATAGATAATTGGCAGTTTTTTACATCGGAATATAATGCATCACACTTTTTTATCCCATTCTCGGCTGTTTCTAGTCTCTTAAGAATCGCATCATGAGTATCACTTAAAAATTTCACAGAGTTTTGGAGTGACAAAATTTCCTTTTTAACATCCTCAAGGATATTTTGAAATCCAGAAAAAGCCTCTTTAAACTCAGATTTAATAATATTTCGAATTTCATCTCTTGATATTTGTAGCGCAGTGAGATTTACCTTATGTGTATTTTTTTCAGAAGACGTACTCTTATCAGTTTTTTGCTTGGACCGCTTTGTGACATTGCGAATTGGGGTATCAGATTTGTTGTCCCGAGAATTATTTGAGGTACACGATGAACACCGCCAGGAGAGTCTAAGATCATCGTCCGGTTTTAGTTCTTGATCTTTTAGCTGTAGCATACAAGCTACATGGAATTCCCTATCGCAAGATGTACATACAATAGGATCTTCAGCATCTTTTATTGATTTGCTACAGCAGGCGAACTCCATATTATTACTTCGTAACCAAAAAAAAAAAAAAAAAAAGTAACGATGCGCACAAGTGAGATTTGAACCTGTATCGACTGCGTATGCGGTGCGTTCGAAACCTCTGTTCCAACAACTGTTTAAGTTGACCGGGCAAAAATAGTTATCAGTTTTGTACGTTGTTTATGTGTGGTCAATGACCTATCGGTTGCGGTATGTTTTTTCAATATGAAGCTCATTAACGTCTTGACGCACGAAGTAGATCACGATGCACTTGTCCAACGTTAAACATATGTAAATCACTTTTATATTTGCAAAGTTATTGTTGAAAACTATTATATTTTGGCACTGAAATTGTTATAAGTTTACTTATTCTTTTAAACGAAGATATACTACGTATTTAGATCTTAATTTTCGAGAAAACTGTTAGCAAAATCACTGATTTTTACAACAATATTAAAGCACCAATAGTCAATACGTCTTGTCACTATGTAACAAACAGAATATGATATTGTTAACTCTTTTTTTATGGTTTTGTATATTATTATTTTTTTGTCTTTGTTTCTTTTTTAGTGAATAAAGTTATTTATTATTATTATTATTATCTAAATCGCTAATTAAATTTCATAATCGTAATAAATAATAGTCTTAGATTATAAATCTAAATAAACCTACATAAAAACGTACTTTTGTAAACGTTTCTTCATAGCTATATCTATATCTATATATTTACTTGCCGGTAGAGCTTTTGGGTGAGCAAGCCCTTCTGGGTAGATACCACACAGTCATCATATATGTAAGTACATATTCTTTGTATTGTTGTGTTCTGGTTTGAAAGGTGAATGAGCCAGTGTACTACAGGCACAAGGTTGGTGGCGCATTTGCGATCTGTAAGCGGTGGAAACCACTTGCCATCCAGGCGGCCCGCTCGCCCACCTGTTACCTTATACAATAAAATATATATTATGTAAGGAACATATGAAATTGGCGTTTTGTACGGGAGGAATATATAGTAATTTTTTTATTGTAAATTATATTTAATTAATCAAAGTATGCACCGTTGTTATCTATGCACTTTTGCCATCTCATAGGTAGTTCATTGATCCCTTTACTAAAAAAACCATGGGGGCGAGAATCAATAAACTCTTTGAAGGCGGTTTGGACCTCCGCATCGGAGTTGAATTTTTTTCCTTGTAAGAAGTTGTCCAAATTCCGGAAAAAATGGTAATCTGTTGGAGACAGGCCCGGGGGGTACGGGGGATGTCGCAGACATTCTAATTGTAGCATTTAACTTAGTGGTTTTTAATTGCACAGCGTGTGTCTTGCGTTGTCGTGAAGCTGCAGTGGCCTAGAGCGATTGACCAATCTCGGTTGTTTAGATGCTAGTTCTTCCTTCATGGTTTGCAGTTGCTGACAATAGACATCTGCCGTAATCGTTTGGCCAGATTTTAGAAAGCTGTAGAGAACGACACCGGCGCTAGTCCACCAAACTGATGTTGGTTCTGAAGGTCGAAATTTCCAGAAAGAAAACGTTAAAACCAAAAACGCGCAGTGCTTTCTTTTGCGATACCAGCGCCGTACACATCATTAATCCTTCGAGCAGTTTCTGCAGCGCTGGTGCCGCGATAGAACTCGTACTCGTTAATATACCGTTATTTCATGTTTTTCATTGTGCGGTAATAAACGACGCCAAAGAAAAAAATAATGAGGAAAAAACAAATGAATGACTGTTTTCAAAACTCAAATGTACCAGCTAAATGATTTTTTTTTTTTATAGAATAGGAAGGCGGACGAGCATATGGGCCACCTGATGGTAAGTGGTCACCAACGCTCTTAGACATTGGCATTGTAAGAAATGTCAACCATCGCTTACATATCCAATGCGCCACCAACCTTGGGAACTAAGATTTTATGTCCCTTGTGCCTGTAATTACACTGGCTCACTCACCCTTCAAACCGGAACACAACAATATCAAGTATTGCTGTTTTGCGGTAGAATATCTGATGAGTGGGTGGCACCTACCCAGACGAGCTTGCACAAAGCCCTACCACCAGTAAATATATAAAGTTTTATAAATTAAAACGACTGAAGAACTTTCTGTCCAAGGAAGTTGCACCAGAAGAAGCCGGTTTTGTAAAAGGAAGGGGTACACGTGAGCAGATCCTCATTGTTCGCCAGATAATAGAGAAGCCTACTTATATTTGCTTTGTTGACTTCTCAAAGGCATTTGACTCAGTAAAATGGCCCAAACTATGGAGGGTGTTACTGGACATGGGTACACCGAAACACTTAGTTCATCTTCTTAGGCGTCTTTACGAAGATGGGACTGCATCCGTGCGGACGGATGATGTTTTATTTGAAGACTTTCATCCCAGCGCTGGAGTCCGCCAAGGATGCATTATATCACCGCTCTTGTTCAATGCTTACACAGAACTGGTAATGCGCACTGCGCTTGAGGACTGGAGTGACGGTGTTGCAGTTGGTGGGCGCAAGATTACAAATTTGCGCTATGCCGTCGACACGACCCTGTTTGCGTCTGACGCAGTTCATATGGAAGAATTGCTTCTTAAAATGGAGCGCATATGCCAAGAATTCGGATTAAAGCTTAACCGCAGTAAAACGAAGATGATGATTGTAGACCGGGCAAAAAAAAACTCGCCTGAGATCACTCAGATTGCGAACTGTGAGGTCGTCCGATCCTATATATATCTGGGAGCTTTAATATCGAATAATGGCGGATGCGTAGATGAGGTCAAGCGATGTATGGCAATTACGAGAAATGCAATGGAGAAGCTGAAGAAAATATGGAGGAACAGAAACATTACCAAAGCAACCAAGATCCGGCTCGTAAAAACGCTTGTTTTCCCCATATTTCTATACGCTGCGGAGACGTGGACTTTGCGGCAAGTCGAAAAAAAGAAGATCGATACTTTGGAGATGTGGTGCTGGAGACGAATGCTAAGAGTTTCGTGGACCGAATTTCGCACCAATATCTCCATTCTTCAAGAACTCGGCATCAAACAGCGTCTTTCGGCGCTGGTTCGAAAGCGCATACTAACTTTTTTTGGACACGTCTCCCGGCAAGGAAATAACTCCATAGAGCGCCTTGTCATTCAAGGCAAGGTGGATGGCAACAGACCACGTGGAAGGACGCCCATGCGATGGACCGACCAAATAAAAACAACTGTTGGCGGTCCCTTGCATGAATGCACGAGGCTTACCACTAACAGGGACATATGGCGAAGGCTCGTGAGGCGAATAACATCTGCGCCGAATAATTCATGATACTTCATGGCGACCACGACCGCTCTGACAAGAGTGTCACGACGAAGAAGGAACCAAAAAGGAGATATTTCAGATCAAAGTGGTCAGTACGACAAAACACTAATTTCATATGTAAGGACCTATTATTATTTATTATAGAGGATATTATGGATACCAAGAATAAATTAAAGCTATGAATATTATACTAATAAAATATAACTTTTTGTGCTATTATGTACAGTACACAGTTTTGTCATTACAGTAGCTTTATGATGATAGCCGAAATGACTGAAATATGACGTCAGCTCATTTATCTTTCCGCATTTATTAGCGAATATTTTAAATTTTGCTGATTAATAAATTTAAATCACATGTTAAAAATAGGCATATATTACAATACGAGTTTTTTTTTTATATATGCGCGGGGATGGCATATGACTACTCCACCTGATGGTAAGTGGTAGTAGAGTCCAAACGCGACGACGGCCAGTACAGTCGGGAAGAATGTTCTGTACTAGCCGTCCCCGCCTTGCCGGCCCGCAAGATGCCTCTTCACGCCTCGTTTGAAGGAACCCGGGTTGTAAGAGGAGGGCAACATGTGAGCTGGTAAGGAATTCCATGTTTTGATAGTGCGACACAGAAAGGAGTTGCCAAATTTCTTTGTGTGCGATGGAATTGATGTCACAGTTAGGCGGTGACATCGAGAACCAGCTCGCGTGGACTTAAGAAGGAAGGGGGAAGCAGGAATTAGAGAGAATAATTCCTCAGAGCACTCGCCGTGATACAGTCGATAGAAAGCGCTCAGTGCTGCTATCTCGCGACGCAATTGTAAAGGTTCAAGGGTGTTTGTGACCTTTACGTCGCCAATAATGCGTACTGCACGTCGCTGCAACCGGTCCAAGGCCTCCAGTAGGTACTTAGCGGAGCCATCCCAAAGGTGCGAGCAATATTTATAACGAAGCAGTTTTTATAATAGCCTCGATGTAATCCCTTGGACTAAGGTCGCAGCGAACGTCCATCCCCAGCATGGCGATTTTGCTTTTTATCATCAGCGGTGTGCCACAGAGGAAGGGAAGAGGGGAAAATGGTGACTTTTTCGCTGTGAGAGCGCAAACCTGTGTTTTCTTGGCATTAAACTCAACAAGATTATCAGAACCCCATTTGGCGATGAGCTCTAATGTCCTATCGAGTTCAATGACAAGATTCTTCCGCCTCTCCTCAGTTTCCGTCCGCCCAGCCACTGCGCGTCCGTGGTATCCACCATGCACTGTACTATCGTCTGCATAGCAATGTATGTTCCCAAGAGAGAGCATATCATTGATATGCAAAAGAGAGAGTGTGGGAGATAGCACAGATCCCTGGGGGACCCCAGCATTCACTACATAGAATTGTGAAGCGCAACCATCTACTAAAACACGAAGGCTACGCTTGTGTAGGAAGCTGGCAATCCTGGTGCATAGCTGAGCAGGCAGACCATATGCCGGTAGCTTGGAGAGAAGACTTCTGTGCCAGACCCTGTCGAAAGCCTTGGAGATATCGAGGCTGACAGCCAACGATTCTCCATGCTTGTCGATAGCTCCACCCCAGAGGTGTGTTACGTACGCTAGAAGATCATCTGTGGACCGTTTTGGTCGAAACCCGTACTGACGATCATTAATTAGACAGCGATCTTCTAGGTAATGGATCAATTGGTTGTTAAGAATCCGTTCCATCACCTTACAAATTACTGAAGTGATAGCTATTGGTCGATAATTTGCCGGGTCAGACCGATCCCCTTTTTGGGAACCGCTTGCACATTAGCTCTTCTCCAAGCCTCCGGCACACATCTCAAAGAGAGAGAAAGTTGGAACAGGCGCGTTAACACAGAAGACAGCTCCGCCGCGCAGTTCTTCAGCACTATGGCTAGTATTCCATCGGGACCGCTAGCTTTCCGTATATCAAGTGATTGCAGCTCCGCACGCACATCACGTTGCCTGATTTTGATGTCAGGCATCGTGTGACCATATGAAGGTATTGTTGGTGGCAGCGCACTACAATCATCGATCACGGAGTTGTCGGCAAAGAGTTTAGCCAGGAGATCGGCTTTCTCCTGCGGACTGTGAGCTAGCGATCCGTCCGGATTTCTGAGCGGTGGAAATTGTTTTGCAATGCGAGCTATCCTAGGATGCGAAATAAGGTCATGACCAATCTGTACAATGCGCTGTGCATCCGCTCTCGTGTATGCCTTCCTACAGGACTTGGAATTTTTATTGTAGTTTGCTTTCAGTGAGTCAATGTTAGTTGCCCCGCTAACGCAGCCGTTGATCCACGCGCGATATGCCGCCTGCTTAGATGATACAGCGTCGGCACATTCACGAGTTAACCAACGGTTACGCGTACCCCTACTGATGAGATCTGAGCTAGGAATGTAGTATTCCATTCCTAACATGATCTCATCAGCAACAGCAGTGGCACTAGCTGTCGGGTCATTCCCACTGAAGCAACGTTCCTTCCATGGGACTGACGCATAGTAATCGCGCATACCGTCTCAATCTGCCGACTTATAGTACTGGTGGTAGGGCTTTGTGCAAGCTCGTCTGGGTAGGTACCACCCACTCATCAGATATTCTACCGCAAAACAGCAATACTTGGTATTGTTGTGTTCCGGTTTGAAGGGTGAGTGAGCCAGTGTAATTACAGGCACAAGGGACATAAAATCTTAGTTCCCAAGGTTGGTGGCGCATTGGATATGTAAGCGATGGTTGACATTTCTTACAATGCTAATGTCTAAGAGCGTTGGTGACCACTTACCATCAGGTGGCCCATATGCTCGTCCGCCTTCCTATTCTATAAAAAAAAAAAAAAAAACCAAACGCGACGTTTGAATACCGCTGATGGCGGCAGCTTGGCCTGTGGCACTTTGGTAGATATAAGGCCGTTATCCGAAGAACCAAGTGGAACTTGAACCACAACCACAACGAGTTAATATTTGTTGATTTACAGGCAGGATAGGTACAAATTTAATTGTTTTTTATTAACATTACCATGTAACCAACTTAATAAATGAAAACCTTCCTGGGACATTAACAACAAATAATATTCCACAGTTCGGTAATTCTTATAATAATAAATGAACACTTCTTGTAAAAAAAACGTACAGCGCGGAAATGCAGCCTGCATTATGGGCAGCTTTGCGTCGGGTGGGAATTGGGTGGTACTATTTTAAATTTGACTTAAACAATAAAAAAAAATTGACATTGTTATATTTCTGTGTTAACGTGTAAAACATGTTACTTAGATATAATATTTATGTTTCAATGTAATATTAAATAAATTAAGTTGATGTAATGAAATAAACAAAGTCTGTAGAAAAAAAAATTTACTTGACCTATTAATAAATTTAAATCGCATGTCAAAAACTAATTTATAAAGAAAAAATATTTACTTAATAAAAGACTATATCGATTATAAAGAAAACATTAGTATCCGTTGATTTTCATACCGGATAACTAATAAATTTAATTGTATTTAATTCATATTCCATCGATTTCCTTACAATAAAGTTAAAAATAAATTTGCACAGCAACAATATAACAGTATTGTACCTAGATTTTATAAAAAATACTCAATTTTCAAGAATAAAGGACATTAATAACTACCAATTAAAAGGCAAAACTAAAACATGGTTAAAACAACTTAATTATGAAGACGTTGAGAAACTATTAACTACTTCACAACACATTACAACACAACACATTTATGCAGTCACGCGCACACGGTTTGGATTAACTTACAATAATTAGTAATAAGACCCTTTGTAATACTTTTTAATAATTGAATGGGATGGAACTGACTTCTGACGCACGGGTAACGCCAGTTCAGGAGTCAGGGCTACTTTTTATAATATGTATGTATTGGATAACAATAAAGTATTATTATTAATATACCTAAATAAAAAAAACTAACTTGGTGGAAAAGAGTACTTAACTATTGAGTTTGTTGTCAGTTCTTCTCGTTAGAATCTATATTCAAAAATATTATTTCGGATAAAGATGCTATATGTATAAGAAGGCATAATGCATGTCATTTTTTGTAGAGTATGGTCAGTGCCCACACTTAAAGGATTAATATTCGCAACACAGGCAGGTGTTACCGTTGACTGATGTTGCCTCATAATTTTAATATCTAATGTAAATATCACACCGCGTCTTATATAATATAATTTTGTGACAGCTGTCGCTATGTTATCTAATACTGGAAGGCTTTTAACGTGTAGTTACTGAAATTCCGTAGGAGCTAAAGAATAAAACATTGCAATCAAATAACCAATTAGAATATCCGATTGGCCAAGATATATATCTACAAGTTACTTACATACATTCAGGTACACGAGTATGCTCACAAAAAGGTTTGAACTAATAAAGAGTTCTTAATAATTAGCATTAAGATTTTATTGTACGATAGCGTTGTAAACGATAATGAATATTTTATTATTCATTTAATTAATGTGACAAAAGCTTCATGTTTCACATAAGTAAGGAGGAAAGTTTAAATATTAGTATATGTAGTAGGTAGCTTAATAACTAACGTTTTAAAAATACCTATTAATCATAAAAGATTGAAGATGGCCCAGTCGTTACAACACCTGAACCTCAGCCGAGCATTGGGACGTTTTACAGGCTGTTACTTCGTTATCACTTATTTAATTAGAAAAGTGTATTTCTATTGAATATTTTTGAATAATAAAAGACGAGAATGAATTCTACCTTGTAAGAGAAGTAAACGAATTAGCATTTGGTCGAATGAGCGAGACCACCGTCACTGTATTGTAAAGGATTTTTTTTAATCTGTCGCTATTGTGCAAGTATTAAGAACAGATAACGTGGCTAATACTTTTGTCAACCAAGATACACTAAGCAATTGTGCCAGTTACCATTGTATTTTTATCTACTGCATTTTGTCAGTTTTTTGTATTAATACTTTAAGACTAGTTATTTAAATTGTAGGGACTTACTTGAAGTTGCATAAATACCCACAGGTGCACAATAATTTCTAAAACTATATTTTTAAATGAATAATTCATTGGTAATGATACGCAAATATAATAAATGGAGAATAGAAAAAGATAAAAAATAAGATCATTATGGTTATAATATTCAGATTTAAATTTTTATCCAGAATTTAGCGAATACAAGTTATAACTTACTTTCTTTATCAATATGAAGAAAAGCTAAAAAATAAATAATTTTATTAACCAAAATTTGAAGATGTTGATGTCCTCCTAATAGATTTCAGGCACGGCAGCCAATCTCAACAGATTAGCCATCGGCGCAGGACATATTATAGTGCACAAGTACGTGCGCAAACACAGGTGCATTCTCTATTCCCTCACTCTCATAATCCGACACAGCCGGAAAGAGTTCAGGCGCAGGACTAATAGTTTTACGTGCTCTTTGAGGCACGGGAGTGTACACACTTCCAACTTCCAGACTCCGGGATGCTACTGAGAATCTTTGACTGAAAAACTCACTAACTTTTTATCGGCCCGACCTGGAATTTGAACCCAGGATCTCGGGTTCTGCGGCCTTATATCTAGCCACTAGACCAACGAGGCAGTCTATATTACTATCACTACACACTCGTACTTACCATCATTATACATTTTCATAAGTATTTAATCTGAACCACTGGTCATTATTCATTCCGGTATCTCAACAGAGATTAATAACTGATAAACAAACGGTGTCTAACGCTCCCTAAAGTATTGAAAAAACATAACGAGCGTACAAATGTGCATTCTTTGCATTTAAGAAAACCGTACAAATACCTATTCAATTTTTTTATGTTTCAAAATAAATAATAAGAGTATTTGAAATTGTTGTCCCTCTAATACATATTGGTTACATCGAATCTTTATCATCTTTGTCTGTATCCACAATTAATTTTATTTATAAAATTAAAAATAACTTATTTATTGAGTTAATATGAATATTTCCGAGTTGTCAAAACGAAAACAAGCATTATTTGTTCGTTCGTTCGTTCATTATTGATAACAATTAAATTCAAATGTTAATAATTTAGTTAATATAGGCAAGAATAAGGCACACATTAGTTTTTATTTCAACAAAATAGGTTGAATCTATCAAAATTTATAATTACTTAAAGATTACGTATATACGTAAAAACAATTTAACGTGGATAAAATAGCGAGTCGCAGCTATTTAGAACATAAATCAGTAATGCAAGTGACGACCCTTCTTATTCCATTCTTAGAAATATTACATAAAAACAGGAATTAAAATTATATTTCATAATAATACTATAAATAAAAAATGTATGTTGTTTGATAGGTATGTCAGGAGAATAATAAGTATTATTATTCTATTTTATGGTTTCGTTGGTGTCATATGTATATGTCCGATAGTATGTGTATATACGATATATGATTCAAAATATCGCTCCGACGCTTTCCAAGTGTCAAATATTCTGACAAAACTATAACTGATTCTAAGAAAACTTTGTATGATAGATTTGTAGAACTCCATACAGTAAAATGATAATAAAATTACTATAAATTTAGATCAATTAATGAATGAATAAATAAAATCTCTCCTACGGAGATTATGTTAAAGCCGCCATATAAATGGTAAAGTCGTATTCGAGCTCATAAAACTTGAAGAGATTTTAACTGAAGTTTTAATTCAATCTTACTATATCAAGCACTCATCTTCTTATGAAGTCCTGTCGTTCCAGGTAACGTTTCCTCTTAAACAGTTTTAAACTCTTAAAAGCTTTAAAGTGTTATACTGATTTAATTATATGGCAACTTTAGTTTTTGTTTAAGTTTCTATACAATTTTTTTTAATATATTTATGAAAATATATAAATATTAATTTTAATAAATATTTTAACCTAACAAAATTCGTCAGTACCCTCAATAATAAAAATAATATTTTCACTTGCGAAGCAAACATTCGCTGTACGGCATATTTCCGTTCCTGCCTGAAAGTATAAGCCTATAAACACATTAGCATTTATATTAGGTAGGGATTATGGCATGAATTATCAAAAAAAAAATATTAGAACAAATAACAAAAAGTGACATCTATCGTTGAATAGCGGTAAGCTAACTTGCTTAAAGGTAAAAGTGACATCTATCGAGAATTTTACGAAAGTGTCACTTTTATATTGTTTTGTATGTATTATTATATTATTTAAAAGGCACTATTAAAATATTTATGTACCTAAAATTATTTTAATAAAAATATTATTAATGATTTCTTTTTTTAATTTTTTAAAACATATTATACACGTGCACGTCGGTCTGTTCTGTCATCCTTATGTCAAAACTCAAATGCCAAAATAAATATAGAATTTGAGGTTATGTTATGAAAAAAATCACGTACTTATTGGAATTTTATAAATAAAAATACTAAATAATATTAAAATAGTGCAAAGGTAATTGAAAATAATTGTTTCCGTGTTCATACTAATAATTTAGTAGTGCACAAGTGTGTATGCAAACACAGGTGCACTCTCTATTCTCTAACTCTCATAATCCAATGGGACGGCAATCCAACACAACCGGAAAGAGTTCTGTCGCAGGACCAATGGCTTTACGTGCTTTCCGAGGCACTGGAGTGTACACTTCCAACTTCCAAACTCCAGGCTGCTACTGAGAATTTTCTGACAGAAAAACTCAATAACTTTTTATTGTCCCGACCTGGGAATTGAACCCAAGACCTCCGGGTCTGCGGCCTTACATTAAGCCAACAGACCAACGAGGCAGTCATGACCTATATGGAAATTATATAGATAATAAATTATATTACTTTAAATTGCAACTAACATTTAAAAAGTATTTATAAAAAAATTAATTTGTTTTTCTCATTTAGATGTAAGGTATAAAAAAGCAAACAGTTATATAGGCTTCGTCCTTCCTTGGGGCTCAAACTTGCTGCCTACTAAATTGCATCAAAATCGGTTCCGCTAAGTTAGCCATGAAACAGAGAGATAAACATTTATAATATTAGTGAATATAATTTCAATTAAATAAAACCAATAAATAGAATATGATAATAATTATTATTGGCTCTAATGTTGAAAAGGACTTAACCTTTTTTAAGTGATTAATGCCAGTTAGTGATAAATTGTGTTAGTGGACTATTGATACTTTTCACTGGTGGTAAGGCTTTGTGCAAGCTCGTCTGGGTAGGTACCACCCACTCATCAGATATTCTACCGCAAAACAACAGTACTTGGTATTGTAGTGTTCCAGTTTGAAGGGTGAGTGAGTCAGTGTAATTACAGGCACAAGGGACATAACATCTTAGTTCCCAAAGTTGGTGGTACATTGGTGATGCAATTGTTAAAATTTCTTACAATGCCAATGTCTATGGGCGTTGATGATTACTTACCATCAGGTGGCCCATATGCTCGTCCGCCTATCTATACTATAAAAAAAAGACTTTCCCTTAAGACACGAAGTTACCGAAAGTTCACATAAAATTACTTATTAATGTTTTAGACCAGATCGTAATACGGCTGTGATCTAGATTAATGGGGACTTTAATAGAAAAAAATTAATAACACTAAGAAGCAACTGAAAGCAATTCTTCAACAATATTGATCTCAATGTAACTTATACAACAGTTTTTTATAGAATAATTTTTAGATTAAGAAAAATCTTTAGAGTAATAATCACCTATCGTCCCTGACAGAGAGACACGTCTCCGCGGCGTATGCTGTCAGAAATTGTATAATCATTTTATTTAAAGACAAAAAATACAGATTAAAAAATTTATGTATGTAATATTTTTTTTTATAAATACATATTGTTACGCATTTCAAATCCCCAATGTAAGCCCCTTATAAATAACATCGTACGTAAACAAATCCGATAGTAAATAGGAAACCGTATATAACTGTCAATTTAGCGGACATGTAATTTCGATACGCGAAATCGACATCTGCATTAATTTTGGCAGCTGCCTAGATTTTGTGGGGAAAATGCTTTTCTATACCATAAAGAAAAGAGGTTGTTTTGGTATGGTTATCAATCGTAGTTTGGGGATTGCGATCGCGCCTGTCTTTTGCGTGGAACCCTTCCGCGTGGACCCGGATTATGTCCACTGGGACATGTACGGATAGCAAAGCAATGTCTACAAATAAGCCATTATTATTGTTTGTCATATAGTTCCATCTAGTTCCTGAATCACTGATTAAACTTATTTTATAATAATATGTGCATAATAAAAATAATTTGTCGTTCAATAGGCGACGAATGAGCGTAAAGTATTTAGTCAGATTGCTCATCAAAAAACATATATACATAATAATAATAAATCACTGAACTGATTTTGATGAAATTTTGTATGAAGCAACCTTGAAACTTATGGGCTTTTTATACCTAACACTGCCCCTTACCCCTACCGCGACTGGCAGACAGGGCCCCTTGTTATTTCGTATTTATAATATTAGTATAAATAAATTAGCAATTGAAATGATCTTGTGGAAATTTGATTTTTTTTTTAATTTGATCAAGTACAAGGATTAAATAGTAGCTGGCTATATATTTTTTTTCAATATTAGTAAAGTCTAAGCATCGAAGCGAAGCGTCCAAGCAGAGAAATAATGTATTATGCTAACGCTACACGATTCGAAGCGTAAATAAGGGTTGTGAGGGTGGCATGAGTCAGCGCTGACCGCTGATGAAGATCTCATTCACACCTCGGCTTTGTGCATATTGTCGCACGTTGCTTGCATATTCGGGATTACTACACCGAACTCCGAACACTGCTTTACCGGACAATGACTCGGCTATTTCATGCAAATTTTTGTATAACTGCTCCTTTGAAATGTTGTCTTGTATTAAAATAGTACAAAAACTTGTGATTGAAAGTCAAACACAGTAAACTATAATATCTGTTATTTTAAATGGCATGAAGTAAATAATAAAGCAAAACCATTTCAAAACAAAATAAATTGGTCGCAATTTCGTCGTCGCAAATTTTTCCAAATGCACATTCCACTTCGAATTTTTATCTCGTCGAAATAAATTTCATATCACAAATAAACTTATTTAGAAAATCAACAGGTTAATAATAACAAATCTTAAATATATATCTAAACATTCCAAATTTGAAAATCTTTAGTCAATATAGAAGCGTTACTTATTGACTGTCATTAATTTACCACCGGTTCGGAAATAAACACCTCAGGCCTAAGAAGAAACGGCGAAAGAAACTCTGCGAGATATTTTATAACTCACATTTTAAAATAGACAATAAACAATAACAGAAATATATTTTTTCTTTCGAAATAACCCGGAGGCGATTGTTTCATTCCCAAAGTGTGCTATACTTATTGATAACTTCAGGTTACAAATATAAAAAATTGGTAGAGGAAAAACAAGACTATTAAATATTTGAAACGGACCAGCAAGCCTAATACCAGATATAACGACTCAACCGGCTTTAGTTAAATTATAGTAATAATACTAAACTAATAATAAGGGAATTTAAATTAGCATTGAAATTAAAAAAAAACTTATATAAAAATGGACAAAAATATAAGTATAAATACTATACCAATTGATATGCATTATGTTGTCCTGAAGTATCATGCAAGTATTTTACATAAGCATTTTATTGTATTTTCGGTATAAATATTTTACTATCCGATTGTTTTTTCGGCAAAAATATTTTCAGTTTACGTATATATGTTATACGTTGTTATGGCTGTATTTTTTACGAGCTAAAAATCGCTTACGAGCTGATATCAAAATTTTACACCGGCATTTATAATGTTTTACAAATTCTTGTGCAAAGATGGTTTTATGTCTTTTTTTATATACGTACTTGTAGTAAAAACAGTTTTCATGCTTTACAAATTAATTGATTATTTGTAAATTTACATATTTTAATAATGTGAAAAATCCTTAAACATTACTAATTATATTTTTGATATATTTATCGCATGATACTAAAAGTGATGATTGTTGACCGGACGCTACGTGGGATCTTCCCATATTAAACTTTCTCATAGAAAATACGAGTAGCAATGAATCAATTGTGTCTGTTTTGATCGCTCCGCCGCAGATCCTTTAGCGTTAAAGACGCGGAAATTTTGCTCATGCTTAAAATTCGAATCTTTGAGAAGAAGTAAAACTTTCTAGCACTTTTCCTTTATAGGTATAGAATTCTTTGATCTAAGATTTCACTTGCTCGATGTGTGTTTATAATAACACTTCTCAAACGTGATGATGAAGGATAAAAATTGTATAGGAACGCTTGTGTTAGTTATAATTCTATTTATAATAACTATACCTAACCAATCCATGGTAGACCAGCGTATTTTTTTATATAGGTATGACGAGTATATGGGCCACCTGATGGTAAGTGGTCACCAACGCCCAGTGATATTGGCATTGTAAGAAATGTTAATCATCGCTTACATTGCCAATGCGCTACCAACGTTGAGAACTGAGATGTTATGTCCCTTGTGCCTGTAATTACTGACTCACCCTTCAAACCAGAACACAATACCAAGTACTGCTGATTTGCGATAGAATATCTGATGAGTGGGTGGTACCTACACAGACGAGCTTGCACAAAGCCCTACCACCAGTAAATACATGAAATATTGGAGTATACTCCACCTGGCCTGGTGAACATACTCCATACCTATATACTCCATACCTTCTCCATAATTGGCAGTAAGACATTTAAGACCTGTTACTTCATTTTTATATATAATACATATTTAAACAATATAGATTATGAATATTTAACATTATACTATCAATTCGTTAATGTTACGAAAATATATCATAAGTTTTCTTCTAGAAGTCTTAAGAATCCTTCCAAGAATTATTATTATTGTTGATAACAATGTGCAGTTTTTTGCAATAACCGAACGCATTGTATGAGATGTTGAATTGACAATTGCGATAAAGTTGTACCATTTGTGAGTGGTATTAAAGTTATTCTTACACAAATATGATTTACAGCGTTTCTGGGAACAGACAATGCTCCCGTAGCCCAACTCTTCCCTATTGTCGCCTGTGGACTTTTTTTTTTAAATAATTTCGAAGCAACGTTGTCAGAAAGGATAATTTCAAATCTATGTGTCCGTCGTGTGCGGACAATGCCCACTATTAGCGGATTATAATCCGCAAAAAGAGCAGGTACTGTTTCAGACACAGTCCAAGTTTAGTGTATACGCGTTTTGTAAATGACGCTCTGTATAAATATTTTTGATGAAAAAAAATGACTTCAATTCTTTAATTTTATACGACCGATTTATTGATCGCCAGTTCACTTTTCAAAATAACATAGTCCCATCGATAAATCAGCCCCAAATCAACAAATTCAGGATAAAATAGGTACGTTACTAATTCTTCTATTCTACTCAAATCAAATCTTATACCTACAAATGTATTTGTACTATTGTCAATTGTCGCTTTGATTTAATTGCATATGAAATCAACAAATCTTAAAACACGTTTAACAAGTGTTCAGCTCGTAACTTGTACCGATATTATAATATTTGCTTGCGCTAGACAGATGCAAGCCTCTCTCCCGGGAGACACTTGGCGACGATTTTCTCAAACAATAACATTCAGCCGGACACTACGTGATATTGCCTTCGACTCTACTATACGTTTGTTATTTTAGTTGTTGCTCAAATAATTTTAACTTCTGAATATGTTTCGGGTTCCTGGAATATTTTTAATTTGCAAAAAATAACATCTATTTTAAAAATAACAAAAAAATCTATAATAATCATTTGTTGTTCTGACTAGGTAACTAGGGAAAAAAAATCTTGACTTTATATATGTACATATAATAAAACTGCAACGGCGATATATATACGTTAAATTTATACATTACAATGTCATTAAAACCGAGCCGTTAAATTGCAAGAAATATTAAATACAGTAACAACTTATAAATGCCCCACTGCTGGGCTAAGGCCTCCTCTCCCTTTTTGAGGAGGAGGTTTGGAGCTTAAAAAACTTTAGTATTTTTCAAAACAGATAATTTGTTAGTATTATGAAACTTGTTAAAGCCCGTTATCGATAAAGCGGCAAGTAACATCAACAAATATATTATAACCAGGAAAAGTTTATCAACATCCAAACAAACAACGGTTGATTTAACCGTATCTATAAAAATGTATACAAATCCAAAATAGTTGTTTAACGGACCACACTTGATGTTCCCGCTGCATCGAATCGTACAACACCTTGGACTTGTCAATCATACCTTTCAAGAACCGCTATAAAGTACACAACGCCCCACGAGACCATGTGAACATTTGATCACAGCCCACACAATTGATACAATTGCGAGAACGCCTTCAAAACCTTGATTTTAACAATATATTCGCGGTTAACAGTACACATTTAGCCTTTTCGTCATGCATATTTTCGATATCCTTATGTCTTTGTGTTAGAGTTCAAATTACAGTAAAATATCTAGGCTACATGACGATGGAAGATAATCCGAAACAGAGGGTTTTGCACCTGCTGTTTTATGAGATAAGAATATTGACTACGTGCGAAAAAAATATGAAAAAGATGTCAGCTATGTATTTTAAACAATACTCCTATTTGGATATGCTGTTTATTTATTTTTTAATGTGCAAGTTTTCAATTTATATCAGTTTTATTATATAGCAATAGCTTTTCCCCGTAATTCAGTTCGCATAGCAAATATGTTCCTGTAAATTATATACTTAAGACCTTAACCAAATCTAAGACTACCTCGATTTCTTCGTGACAGAAATAAGCTAACAGACAGAGCTACTTTCGCATTGATAATATTAGTACATATCATGAATCATGGTATTTTATTCTATAAACTTTTATTCAGCTACACCCACACAATCTATAATCCGTCGAGTGGCACCCACAACAGATTTCCTAACCGGCTCTAATCTCCAAGCAACATCAGTGTTGTCGAGAACGATGGCATCCCCTCGCGTAGATGCACAAAACGGGTCCACATATCAAAAAGAGAAAATCAAGAAATCCGCTCAATGGAAATCCTTTCGCCAAGGTATGCTGACTATTTTACATGCTTCTATTCTTTCATATCCGGTTACTATATTTAAAAAAAAAAAAATTCGTTTTGCCTTATGCATGAATAAAAAACATTTAAAAAATAACGTTCCGTAAGTATTGAAGTCATATCAAAATTATCGGTTACAGATGTAAAAAAATAATTCGTTAAATATAGAAACCGGGCTATAACAAACTCACTGGTGTTTTACTAATATTGCCCCTTCAGAAACACTCTCCATACTAAACTAACATTAAACAAAATTGGAAGAAAATAATTCTATAAAATGCGTGTATTAGGTATTTTTTAAATTATTAATTTACAATTTTCAGTTAAATGTCACTATTAATATGGTCAGGCGCGCTTGTGTGAATACCACTCATTATTTTACCGTCTCATATCAATAATTTGTATCGTTGTGTGTGTATATCGTTTATCGTTTGTTTTGTAGAGTTAAGAAGCTAGGTAAGGAACAGGCAAATAGGACATTACATCTTAGATTCCAGTCTGCGATACAAATATAAAATTAAAAAAAAAATTTGAAACACCACTCTCAACTTTAGAATGTAATTGTAACAAATGAATAAGGGATGCCAAAACTTACTGCTATGAACAGCGCATTAGAAATATGCATAAAAGACAATGTGCACAAATATCTCTTATATTATGAAGGTTTTTATTTACCCATACGGAATATTAAGATATATATTTGTACATAGTCTCCTAACAATGTGTTTTACAAAACCTCGATTATTTAGCTAAATCGAGTAAATCTGTACCAAGCATATAAGCATCACTGAATATTCGTGTGTTTAATTTGTGTTTTTAATACAGTGCTTTACTTTGAAGTAAAATAACGTGAAAAACCTACAAGTGTATGTGTGTGTGTATTCACGAACAGTCGACGGAGCAACTTGATGAATTAAGCTCCAAACCTTCTCATTAAAGCATAACCCAGAACCCCTGTTATGTTTCCCTAAGCAGGCTCTTACTTTTAGTTAAATAAGGAACATAATTTCAGGGTGTGATACTAAAAACCTTGATCAGAAAACCCAAGAAGCCGAACTCCGCTAACCGTAAATGCGTGCTCGTGCGTCTCTCCAGCGGGCGAGAGATGATCGCCTACGTGCCGGGCATCGGACACAACCTGCAGGAACACAATATCGTGCTCGTTAGAGTCGGCAGGTGAGTGATGTGGTTCATCATGACAAATGGAGCAGTCGCCATAATACTGCAGCACATCTTGACTATAAATATACTTAGCTATAGATCTTTTTACAATTACAAAGGTGAGTGAGCCAGTGTAAATGCAGGCAAAAGATATATATCTCTGTTCCCATTATTGGTGCGTTGACGATGTAAGGAATAGTTAATATTTTCAAAATTCATCGCTTTATAAGCGATCCATTAAACTAACCAAAAACCAAATGGATTAATATTAAACTTAACAAGTATCTGCTGCGTCTGCCACCAATAATGTATGATGAATTTGGGTTTTTTATCAATTTCAGAGTTAAAGATTGTCCCGGTGTGAAGCTGAAATGCGTCCGAGGTAAATTCGACTTGCCGCACGTCATCAAGCAGAAAGTATAGTAGTCTGTTATATCCAGTTGTGTAAGGTTATTTGTAGCGAAATAAATCTAGTTTAAGTACAGGAATTAGTTTTATTTTTAGATTTCTTAACCTAAAAATAACTTCAATTAAGAAGCTAATATAACACTAATGTTCGCGCGGTGGATTATTGAAAATTTGAGTAGTACATATATGAATTTGCAAGTTTCGTACTGTTATTTTTTCACTCTTATTTCCATTTATTTATTGATATCATTCCGTGTGCATCTTAATAGCTAATAAACATAACACAAATCGTTTGATGAACAGAGGCAAAAAAAATATTGAACGGTTTCGTATTTGCTTTTAAACATTTTGTATTGATTATCTACAAATTAAAAATACACTAAACCCATTTAAAGTAAATATAAAAGTAAATTATGTATATCTATCGATCATCTTTGAATACACAATAAACACTCATTCGTGAACCCGATTGGTCGGAAAGAAGTAAAAAGCGGCGCTTGCGCAAGCCGCACCCATTCTATTGTAACTTAATGGTATGTACTTAACTTTTTATTCAATGGGGACTTGAATGGGGTTAAGCTCGGTAGTCCACCTTATCTTTATGATCCAAGATAGAAAAATCTATTGAAGATATTTGACTCGATATAGATATTGTTAGTGTAAACTTAAATTGATTATAACTTTCTATGATTTTGTAACAAAACTAAAAGGTTTTAAATAATTAAAAGGTCAATTTATGTTTGGTCATTTATTAAATTTATTTCAACTTACAATTCTTTAGAGAATAATATTCTGCAAGTATACTATTTTTAAGATTGCACAAACATCATTGCTCAAACACCTTAGAGTTTAGAACTTATAGTTCAAAATAAAAAAAAAATAAACACTATTATAATTCTAAATCTCTAAAGGAACGTCTGGTCACACACTATACACCTATTCAAAGACAGCAGACGTATGATCTTAGACAGGTCTTTTTTCAAATAAGTGACCTTGAGTGAATTGTGGATCTCCCGTAGTTTTCTCCTGTCACGGCTCTGCTTTGCAGCAAAATTATTCCTCTCTCTCTGTTTTCTATAAAAATCGTCGGCGTTCTGATTAGTTTGCACGGCACGACGCATTCTCGGATTATTACCGAGCAACGACCCTCCGTTCTTTTCGGCCATTGCTCTGAGGGCTTCCCTCTCGAACGCAAGGTAGTCCGGATCGTCTGATAGAGCGTCTACATCTATCATATAACTGGGACGCTTTTTATTTTTGTCTGATACCGGAGACTTGGGTGGCGAAAATACGCACGTACTCCTTGAGACACTCATCGATTGCGACATATTTGTACTCGAAGACGCAGGCGCTGGTTCAACAACGGGCACGTACATGGGCTGGACATACCCGATATATGGGTACGGTTCAACACTGTGTTGTACTGTGCTTATACACGAATGCGGTGGAAGCTCCGTATTTGTTTGCGATGTCGTTTTACGAGTACTATTCACAGATAGATCTAATGGTGAGTCCTCAGCGTATGGTCTCCAGAGAGCCATGATTACTTAAGTATGTAGTTACGGCTGGCGGTGAGTAACTAATGATGTTGTTGGTCGCCCCGGTCTTTCATTCTCGGGGGTGTGGTCTAATTGTGTAGGGCACCCCCACCCCGCTGCACGGGTTACTTCCGCTACCTGAAAAAACGGGACACATCGGAAGAACAATGGGGTGACTTTCGGTCTATTATGAAGAGTTGCGTAGATTTTGCGTTTGCTATTAATTTGCTACTCAAGCTTGCTTGTTTTTGACACAATAGATAGAAAAATGTGAAGGTTGATTACAATGATATCAAGATGTCACAATTTTCTGATACAATATCGCGAAATGTTTTCAAATAATTTCTTCATTTTATTGTATGTACGATGCTCTACGTGTTCTTTGGTTTCATACTGATATTAATTTAAGTATGCCTCGTATTAGTTTATGATTAAAACATAATATCGTGTGTGAAAACTGTATTATATACAGAAGAGCATAAAAACGGATTATTTACTTTAATAAATTACTTTAATCTCTATTGCCGTGTTCAAGGAAAGTAGAGTAACTTTTAAAGTATTTATTAACACACGAATGTTTGTAATTAATAATTAGTATTATTTGGACATCATATGCTCTTAACGTAATGGTATTTTTTTTAATATTCTACGTCGCAGACGTTGTTAGGTAGCCTGCAAGTACGGGGAGAACCTCAAAGACAAACAAGTATACATATTTCCAGTAATCCCCAATAAAGCGTCGTGGCGAATTAAAGTGTCTGCTGTGCAACTATGCAATAAAATTCCACAGTTTGATTTTAGAAATTTTAATTAACCAAAATATTATATTTTGTTTGTCAATTGGAATTCATAGATTTTAATACTTCATAAAATGCCAGGAAATTTCAAGTATTTAAGACATAAATTAAACTAAAATATAGGTACTTCAATCAAGCAGGCTCTTACTAGCCCGTGTGATTAATCGTTTCACAGGATAAATTCAATTATTAATCTGGCGCCGGTAATGTATATTAAACTGAAAAAAACTGGCAAAAACTCGTTTTAGAAACATAACTATTGGCTGGTAATAATAAATAATGTCACTTTTTATAATATTAAGTACATCCATATATTTTGCATTGCAGCTGCTTGGTTTTGTTTCTAATAACATAATAATTCGTAAATTAAGTGTTATCATTTATGGTATAGATGTCATCGTGGTTCACTTTTTCTAAGTGAGCCTTAAACAGATATTGCGTGTTCAAAGTTTCAAACTATTGGACTTTGGTGTGCTTAATTTTTGTTTAAAGCCATCCAGTCTCAGTTGTGAAAGATACAATCATGAAGAAACCTGCATGTGTTGAATGAAAATCTTCTCTGTTACTAGATACACATGTGACACGAACAAGTTCCAAACATCTTCAAAACGAGATAGGTACTACTAACAGCAGTGAGACATTTGCAAAATGCAACCATTTTATTATTATTATTATTATAACCATTGCAGAAAAAATTGTTGGAGAATATGATTTTAGTTGCAACATTCGGTCAAATAGTAGTTAAACCATTCGTGAATAATGAAAGATAATTCGAACGATTCATAAATGTTATTCATGCAAGAACAGGAAGCAAATGACACCGTAAGGCTCCTCTCCGGATGTAACTGTATTTAATTTTATATATATTAAGTTTTAGCCGACAACGCAGTCACGGAAAATAATGTACAACCTTGTAATACTCAAATAAGTGTTCGGCAGGCCGGCATACATATATAGGTATACAGGAAAAGAAATGCATGGATATAATTATTGCTATAACTTGTGTAGCTGTTATTTTTTACTAAGCCGACTGGCTACTGATTTTATCGCCTATTCTTAGCCATAAAGTCTACGTACCCAACCGGTGGCGTTTGATCTTGGCGTTTCAAAAATTAGGTACCTGTTAAAATATATTTAAGTAAAAATAAAATAGAATTCGTTGAACTGTTGTACTAATTGTTCCATCCGTACTGAATTTTACTGGCTGCGGTTGTATACTATCTTATCTTTGTGTCCCGAAATAACGAAAAACCGATAAGCAACTTAGCATGAAACAAAACTATGGGTTATATAGTCCGCTGTCTTAAGTCATTGTAATAATACGGGTGCTGTATTTTATAGTCATGGCCGCTGCACAAGTTTTACGACTTCTGCAATAAACCGTGCTCCGGCACAGGTAGGGGGCCGGTGGGCGGCGAATATCTATGAGATTAAATTTAATAGCTACCTATTAATGACTAAAAAACTTTCAACGTTTTTACATGGAAATATATTTAACTCGAGAAACCAAACTTTATTTTTTGTACCCCTTTGTAACTGTGACTATTCAAAGAATATGTTCTTGTTACGTGCATGTAAAAGTTATAACAAACATTGTACAGAATTAGATATATTTAACTCAAAAATTAGCGAATTTAAATTTAGTTTACGTCATATAATTAAATTATAGCAGTTTCACTTGCATTTTGTGCTTTCTGTTTTTGTTTTTATTTTTAATATAATATGTCATTTGTTTGTATTAATTTTAAGTGGAAACTTGATTGATTTATGTTTTTCTTATATTTGTTTTTTTACTATTAAGTGTAATTATAATTGTTTGTTTCCCAAATAAATAAATAAAATAAAATAAAAATATATGGACAGGATCATCAATCTTGCTATACCTATGATGTTGCCTATGTTAATATATATAAATAGACATACTTTCTGATATAAACTTTTTCTACGCGAAAACTTGAGGTTATATGATATTTATAGGAAGACATGCAGGAAAAAACACCACCTGATGATAAGTGGTCACCACCATAGAAACTACCTATTTACCATAGAAATTACCTAATAAACATAACACAAATCGTTTGATGAACAGAGGCAAAAAATATATTGAACGGTTTCGTATTTGCCTTTAAACATTTTATATTGATTATCTACAAATTAAAAATACACTAAACCCATTTAAAGTAAATATAAAAGTAAATTATGTATATCTATCGATCATCTTTACTGGTGGTAGGGCTTTGTGCAAGCTCGTCTGGGTAGGTACCACCCACTCATCAGATATTCTACCGCAAAACAGCAATACTTGATATTGTTGTGTTCCGGTTTGAAGGGTGAGTGAGCCAGTGTAATTACAGGCACAAGGGACATAAAATCTTAGTTCCCAAGGTTGGTGGCGCATTGGATATGTAAGCGATGGTTGACATTTCTTACAATGCCAATGTCTAAGAGCGTTGGTGACCACTTACCATCAGGTGGCCCATATGCTCGTCCGCCTTCCTATTCTATAAAAAAAAAAAAAAAATCTTTGAATACACAATAAACACTCATTCTGAACCCGATTGATCGGAAAGAAGCAAAAAGCGGCGCTTGCGCAAGCCGCACCCATTCTATTGTAACTTAATGGTATGTACTTAACTTTTTATTCAATGGGGACTTGAATGGGGTTAAGCTCGGTAGTCCACCTTATCTTTATGATACAAGATAGAAAAATCTATTGAAGATATTTGACTCGATATAGATATAGATATTGTTAGTGTAAACTTCAAATTGATTATAACTTTCTATGATTTTGTAACAAAACTAAAAGGTTTTAAATAATTAAAAGGTCAATTTATGTTTGGTCATTTATTAAATTTATTTCAACTTACAATTCTTTAGAGAATAATATTCTGCAAGTATACTTTTTATAAGATTGCACAAACATCATTGCACAAACACCTTAGAGTTTAGAACTTATAGTTCAAAATAATAAAAATTAAACACTATTATAATTCTAAATCTCTAAAGGAACGTCTGGTCACACACTATACACCTATTCGAAGACAGCAGACGTATGATCTTAGACAGGTCTTTTTTCAAATAAGTGACCTTGAGTGAATTGTGGATCTCTCGTAGTTTTCTCCTGTCACGGCTCTGCTTTGCAGCAAAATTATTCCTCTCTCTCTGTTTTCTATAAAAATCGTCGGCGTTCTGATTAGTTTGCACGGCACGACGCATTCTCGGATTATTACCGAGCAACGACCCTCCGTTCTTTTCGGCCATTGCTCTGAGGGCTTCCCTCTCGAACGCAAGGTAGTCCGGATCGTCTGATAGAGCGTCTACATCTGTCATATAACTTGGACGCTTTTTTTTTTCGTCTGATACCGGAGACTTGGGTGGCGAAAATACGCACGTACTCCTTGAGACACTCATCGATTGCGACATATTTGTACTCGAAGACGCAGGCGCTGGTTCAACAACGGGCACGTACATGGGCTGGACATACCCGATGTATGGGTACGGTTCAACACTGTGTTGCACTGTGCTTATACACGGATACGGTGGAAGCTCCGTTGGACGCTTTTTTTTTTGTCTGATCCCGGAGACTTGGGTGGCGATATCAAGCACGTACTTATATAATTATTAGTCGATTGCTGCAACCCGGAACTCGAAGGCCCAGGCGATGGTTCAACAACGGGCACGTACATGGGCTGGACATACCCGATGTATGGGTACGGTTCAACACTGTATTGCACTGTGCTTATACACGGATGCGGTGGAAGCTCCGTATTTGTTTGCGATGTCGTTTCACGTGTACTATTTACAGATAGATCTAATGGTGAGTCCTCAGCGTATGGTGTCCAGAGAGCCATGATTACTTTAGTTAGTACGGTTAGTAGTTACGGTTGACTGCGAGTAACTAATGATGTTGTTGGTCGCCCCGGTCTTTTATTCTCGGGGGTGTGGTCTAATTGTGCAGGGCACCCCCACCCCGCTGCACGGGTTACTTCCGCTACCTGAACCAACGGGATACATCGGAAGAACAATGGGGTGACTTTCGGTCTATTATGAAGAGTTGCGTAGATTTTGCGTTTGCTATTAATTTGCTACTCAAGCTTGCTTGTTTTTGACACAATAGATAGAAAAATGTGAAGGTTGATTACAATGATATCATGATGTCACAATTTTCTGATACAATATCGCGAAATGTTTTCAAATAATTTCTTCATTTTATTGTATGTACGATGCTCTACGTGTTCTTTGGTTTCATACTGATATTAATTTAAGTAATTTATTATAACCATTGCAGAAAAAATTGTTGGAGAATATGATTTTAGTTGCAACATTCGGTCAAATAGAAGTTAAACCATTCGTGAATAATGAAAGATAATTCGAACGATTCATAAATGTTATTCATGCAAGAACAGGAAGCAAATGACACCGTATGGCTCCTCTCCGGATGTAACTGTATTTAATTTTATATATATTAAGTTTTAGCCGACAACGCAGTCACGGAAAATTATGTACAACCTTGTAATACTCCAAGTATACTATTTATAAGATTGCACAAACATCATTGCACAAACACCTTAGAGTTTAGAACTTATAGTTCAAAATAAAAAAAATTAAACACTATTATAATTCTAAATCTCTAAAGGAACGTCTGGTCACACACTATACACCTATTCGAAGACAGCAGACGTATGATCTTAGACAGGTATTTTTTCAAATAAGTGACCTTGAGTGAATTGTGGATCTCTCGTAGTTTTCTCCTGTCACGGCTCTGCTTTGCAGCAAAATTATTCCTCTCTCTCTGTTTTCTATAAAAATCGTCGGCGTTCTGATTAGTTTGCACGGCACGACGCATTCTCGGATTATTACCGAGCAACGACCCTCCTTTCTTTTCGGCCATTGCTCTGAGGGCTTCCCTCTCGAACGCAAGGTAGTCCGGATCGTCTGATAGAGCGTCTACATCTATGATATAACTTGGACGCTTTTTTTTTGTCTGATACCGGAGACTTGGGTGGCGAAAATACGCACGTACTCCTTGAGACACTCATCGATTGCGACATATTTGTACTCGAAGACGCAGGCGCTGGTTCAACAACGGGCACGTACATGGGCTGGATATACCCGATGTATGGGTACGGTTCAACACTGTGTTGCACTGTGCTTATACACGGATACGGTGGAAGCTCCGTTGGACGCTTTTTTTTTTTTGTCTGATCCCGGAGACTTGGGTGGCGATATCAAGCACGTACTTATATAATTATTAGTCGATTGCTGCAACCCGGAACTCGAAGGCCCAGGCGATGGTTCAACAACGGGCACGTACATGGGCTGGATATACCCGATGTATGGGTACGGTTCAACACTGTGTTGCACTGTGCTTATACACGGATGCGGTGGAAGCTCCGTATTTGTTTGCGATGTTGACAAGGTTGACATACTCGTTCTCTGAGCTTGTGCCTTAATTTCGCAATTCTTTTCTTTAGATATGTCACTTGAAACGCGTGACGAACTTCTCTTAACTTACGTCTGTCTCTGCTCTGTTTCGCCGCGTAATTGTTTTTTTCTCTCTGCTTCCTGTACGAGTCGTCAGCGTCTCGATTCCTCTGGACCGCTCGCCTCATTCTCGGATTATTTCCAAGTAAGCTGCCTCCATTCTTCTCGGCCATAGCTCGAAATGCATCCTGCTTGAAAATGCTTGATACTCGGCATCATCAGACAGCGAGTCGACATCTAAGTCCTCTGATTGCGATGTTGAAAGTGCGTTTCTGTAGTTCCAACTCTCGACCGGAGATATTTGGGACGGCGGGATGTTGCACTCATAACAATTGTAAGATCTATTTTCATGTTCTAAACTCGGTGGCTCTGATGAATATCTATAGTCAGGAACCTTGGAACCAGGTGTTGAGGTACTGTCTGGTGAGACTTCCTGTTTAACATTTGTAGTTAAGTCCAAAGGTTCCTCCGCGTAGGGGGTCCACAAAGCCATTTTTTAGCATGTGTTGTTTTCTGAACAAATAGTCAATAAACACTGAATGCAATTTTCTAACGCGTCTGTCTCATTTGTGGGCGTAAAAGGGTGTTGTGGAAAGGGTAATCCTCTACCTGCGGGACTCGTAACGGGACTGTAGGCGACATAAATATTAAATTTCCCCTTAAACAATAGGATTCTATTACTATTTTGCTGGGAGTAAGTCAAATATTACAGTTAGGAATGTCCAATGGAATAAAATAAGCAAAGAAATATAATTAGTAATTATTTAAATCAGTTACAGTCTCTTAATGTCATATATTTATAGCGGGATCAAAAAAATGTCCTTATGAATTGTTAGCGTTAACAAAGTCGCGACATGTTTACTTAGTATAAATTACAGCAGCTTTTGAACTACAGCCGAGAACTTGAGTACATTTTGTTTTTTGAGAACCTTTATTTGCCTTTTATACAATTTTATCTTAATTCGAAACCTTTGTTCTTTGCTCTTGTATAGACTGAGCGAGTTGTGTTCAATTTATCGCAATGCGGTCGCTGTAAACATTAGTGACATCATCCGAGTTTTCTGCTTAACACGAAACTGACGCAAAAGCTATCAGTAAATAAATCTTAAACATCACTCCAAGAACAAATTAAACGTTGATATTTGTGAATTGAGTTTATTTTATTTATTTACTGAAATAATTACACCGTCAAGTTATCACTAAGCACTTAAAATTAACAATTAAAAAATATGTACTTACGAATTTATACGTCTTTAAAAATCAAAGTTTCACATAAAAAATCAAAAATCAAACCTTCTCAACTAAATTTCGGTGATAAAAGTATGCGTGAGAAGTGAGCTATAAGAACGTAACATAAATGTTATATTTTTAAATACATAATTAGATAAGCATTTTTCAACCCGTCTGTGTTAGACAGTAACTTTCTGTCAAACACAGGACTTAAGTACCTAACTTAACAACCGCTAGGTAAAGACTCGACTTAAATAATTAATTAAGGAGAGAAGGTTTGGAACTCAATTAAACATTACATACAGAAACGTTGCTCTTATACTATATTGAAATTTAATTCATATCGCATCCAAAGAAGCTTTACTTAAAGAACCATATAACAATAAATGTATTATTATTAGGTCCTTACATATGAAATTGGCGTTTTGTACGGGAGGAATATAAAGTTTTTTTTTTTTTTTGTAAAATATATTTAATTAATCAAAATACCGTTGCTATTCATACACTTTTGCCATCTCATAGATCCTTTTACTAAAAAACACCATGGGGGCGAGAATCAATAAACTCTTTGAAGGCGGTTTGGACCTCCGCATCGGAGTTGAATTTTTTTCCTTGTAAGAAGTTGTCCAAATTCCGGAAAAAATGGTAATCTGTTGGAGACAGGCCCGGGGGGTACGGGGGATGTCGCAGACATTGTAATTGTAGCATTTAACTTAGTGGTTTTTAATTGCACAGTGTGTGTCTTGCGTTGTCGTGAAGCAGCAGTGGCCTAGAGCGATTGACCAATCTCGGTTGTTTAGATGCTAGTTCTTCCTTCATGGTTTGCAGTTGCAGACAATAGATATCTGCCGTAATCGTTTGGCCAGATTTTAGAAAGCTGTAGAGAACGACACCGGCGCTAGTCCACCAAATAATCATAAGTAACTTTTTCTGAGTCAATTTTCGTTTAGAGTAGGATTTGGCTGGGTTTCCAGGGTTCAGCCATAGCGACGAGCGCTTTCGATTATCGTACAGTGTCCACTTTTCATCACAAGTAATGATTCGATTTAAAATCCTTTCAAAATAAATAATAAGAGTATTTGAAATTGTTGTCCCTCTAATACATATTGGTCACATCGAATCTTTATCAACTTTGTCTGTATCCACAATTAATTTTATTTATAAAATTAAAAATAACTTATTTATTGAGTTAATATGAATATTTCCGAGTTGTCAAAACGAAAACAAGCATTATTTGTTCGTTCGTTCGTTCATTATTGATAACAATTAAATTCAAATGTTAATAATTTAGTTAATATAGGCAAGAATAAGGCACACTTTAGTTTTTATTTCAACAAAATAGGTTGAATCTATCAAAATTTATAATTACTTAAAGATTACGTACATATATACGTAAAAACAATTTAACGTGGATAAAATAGCGAGTCGCAGCTATTTAGAACATAAATCAGTAATGCAAGTGACGACCCTTCTTATTCCATTCTTAGAAATATTACATAAAAACAGGAATTAAAATTATATTTCATAATAATACTCTAAATAAAAAATGTATGTTGTTTGATAGGTATGTCAGGAGAATAATAAGTATTATTATTCTATTTTATGGTTTCGTTGGGGTCATATGTATATGTCCGATAGTATGTGTATATACGATATATGATTCAAAATATCGCTCCGACGCTTTCCAAGTGTCAAATATTCTGACAAAAATATTACTGATTCTGAGAAAACTTTGTATGATAGATTTGTAGAACTCCATACAGTAAAATGACAATAAAATTACTATAAATTTAGATCAATTAATGTGTCACGCAGTATTAATTCTTATGAAAAGAAATAACATTTTATTACGTACTAATTTTTATTTAATTTTTTATTTAATTTTATGTTTATATATAAATTATATATAAATACATTTAATACAGTTACACTTAACAGAATCTCCATTTAACCTGTACAAAACCGACACGAGCAATACTATCTAAAAGAACTAGTAACAATCGAAAAATATAGATACAGTAATGAAATGCAAATCATTAAAATAAAAACCACGAAGTAAAATAATATTAAATTCATACATAACATTAAATAAAATCTCTCCTACGGAGATTATGTTAAAGCCGCCATATAAATGGTAAAGTCGTATTCGAGCTCATAAAACTTGAAGAGATTTTAACTGAAGTTTTAATTCAATCTTACTATATCAAGCACTCATCTTCTTATGAAGTTCTGTCGTTCCAGGTAACGTTTCCTCTTAAACAGTTTTAAACTCTTAAAAGCTTTAAATTGTTATACTGATTTAATTATATGGCAACTTTAGTTTTTGTTTAAGTTTCTATATAATTTTTTTTTAATATATTTATGAAAATATATACATATTAATTTTAATAAATATTTTATCTTAACAAAATTCGTCAGTACCCTCAATAATAAAAATAATATTTTGACTTGCGAAGCAAACATTCGCTGTACGGCATATTTCCGTTCCTGCCTGAAAGTATAAGCCTATAAATACATTAGCATTTATATTAGGTAGGGATTATGGCATGAATTATCAAAAAAAAAATATTAGAACAAATACCAAAAAGTGACATCTATCGTTGAATAGCGGTAAGCTAACTTGCTTAAAGGTAAAAGTGACATCTATCGAGAATTTTACGACAGTGTCACTTTTATATTAATGTATTATTATATTATTTAAAAGGCACTATTAAAATATTTATGTACCTAAAATTATTTTAATAAAAATATTATTAATGATTTCTTTTTTTAATTTTTAAAACATATTATACATGCAGCACCGTCGGTCTGTTCTGTCATCCTTATGTCAAAACTCAAATGCCAAAATAAATATAGAATTTGAGGTTATGTTATGAAAAAAAATCACGTACTTATTGGAATTTTATAAATAAAAGTACTAAATAATATTAAAATAGTGCAAAGGTAATTGAAAATAATTGTTTCCGTGTTCATACTAATAAATTGTTCTGCCTATAAATTTAGGCTTTAATTATAACCTATGTTCTTCACTTTTCAGATGAATTTACTACGAAAAGGAATTTCGCTGTTATCTATTGGATTAAGAATCCAATGCCCTGCTTATAGTGGTAAATAATATTGCGTTTATTCTTTTGTTATCTCAATAATATTATTTGGTATATAACATATACTAAAATTATATTCCTAAGATCCACAATCATTACAATTATTGTAGAAGGTTTTAAAGCTTGCGATTTCGTACCATTTGCTTATTATCAGCTTGCTATATAACACAAGTGTAGCACTTTATTGAATTGATATCCTCCAAACCGATTTCGGCCACAGTGGCCAATCTCAACAGAGATTAGCCAACTAAGCAGGAGATATTATAGTGAACAAGTGTGTGTGCAAACACAGGTGCACTCTCTATTCTCTAGCTCTCATAATCCAATGGGACGCCAATCCAACACAACCGGAAAGAGTTCTGTCGCAGGACCAATGGCTTTACGTGCTTTCCGAGGCACTGGAGTGTACACTTCTCTAACTTCCAAACTCCAGGCTGCTACTGAGAATTTTCTGACAGAAAAACTCAATAACTTTTTATTGTCCCGACCTGGGAATTGAACCCAAGACCTCCGGGTCTGCGGCCTTACATTAAGCCAACAGACCAACGAGGCAGTCATGACCTATATGGAAATTATATAGATAATAAATTATATTACTTTAAATTGCAACTAACATTTAAAAAGTATTTATAAAAAAATTAATTTGTTTTTCTCATTTAGATGTAAGGTATAAAAAAGCAAACAGTTATATAGGCTTCGTCCTTCCTTGGGGCTCAAGCTTGCTGCCTACTAAATTGCATCAAAATCGGTTCGGCTAAGTTAGCCATGAAACAGAGAGATAAACATTTATAATATTAGTGAATATAAATTCAATTAAATAAAACCAATAAATAGAATATGATAATAATTATTATTGGCTCTAATGTTGAAAAGGACTTAACCTTTTTTAAGTGATTAATGCCAGTTAGTGATAAATTGTGTTAGTGGACTATTGATACTTTTCACTGGTGGTAAGGCTTTGTGCAAGCTCGTCTGGGTAGGTACCACCCACTCATCAGATATTCTACCGCAAAACAACAGTACTTGGTATTGTTGTGTTCCAGTTTGAAGGGTGAGTGAGTCAGTGTAATTACAGGCACAAGGGACATAACATCTTAGTTCCCAAAGTTGGTGGCGCATTGGTGATGCAATTGTTAAAATTTCTTACAATGCCAATGTCTATGGGCGTTGATGATTACTTACCATCAGGTGGCCCATATGCTCGTCCGCCTATCTATACTATAAAAAAAAGACTTTCCCTTAAGACACGAAGTTACCGAAAGTTCACATAAAATTACTTATTAATGTTTTAGACCAGATCGTAATATAGCTGTGATCTAGATTAATGGGGACTTTAATAGAAAAAAATTAATAACACTAAGAAGCAACTGAAAGCAATTCTTCAACAATATTGATCTCAATGTAACTTATACAACAGTTTTTTATAGAATAATTTTTAGATTAAGAAAAATCTTTAGAGTAATAATCACCTATCGTCCCTGACAGAGAGACACGTCTCCGCAGCGTATGCTGTCAGAAATTGTATAATCATTTTATTTAAAGACAAAAAATACAGATTAAAAAATTTATGTATGTAATATATTTTTTTTATAAAAACATATTGTTACGCATTTCAAATCCCCAATGTAAGCCCCTTATAAATAACATCGTACGTAAACAAATCCGATAGTAAATAGGAAACCGTATATAACTGTCAATTTAGCGGACATGTAATTTCGATACGCGAAATCGACATCTGCATTAATTTTGGCAGCTGCCTAGTGTTATCAATTAATACTTCCGGTCCTACATATACGGCTAGTTCGGGTACATCTTGATGATTATTTATAAGTATAGATTAAAACTTCTGTTTAACAATTTAATTAGTAATTTCATAATCAAATAAATATTTGATTCATATTTGTTTATACTTGGAACATTTTATTATATATGTCGAAACCGGGTGAATTATTTCGGTCAACGCCATCTAGTGGTACGCGTTCGAGACTACGTTATGGAATCGTTTCCGGAACGCCAGTATACTCCACCTGGCGTGGTGAAGTATACTCCATACCTTCTCCATAAATGACAGTGAGACATTTAAGATCTGTTACTTCCTTTTTATATATAATACATATTTAAACAATATAGATTATGAATATTTAACATTATACTATCAATTCGTTAATGTTACGAAAATATATCATAAGTTTTCTTCTAGAAGTCTTAAGAATCCTTCCAAGAATTATTATTATTGTTGATAACAATGTGCAGTTATTTGCAATAACCGAACGCATAGTATGAGATGTTGAATTGACAATTGCGATAAAGTTGTACCATTTGTGAGTGGTATTAAAGTTATTCTTACACAAATATGATTTACAGCGTTTCTGGGAACAGACAATGCTCCCGTAGCGCAACTCTTCCCTATTGTCGCCTGTGGACTTTTTTTTGTAAATAATTTCGAAGCAACGTTGTCAGAAAGGATAATTTCAAATCTATGTGTCGTCGTGTGCGGACAATGCCCACTATTAGCGGATTATAATCCGCAAAAAGAGCAGGTACTGTTTCAGACACAGTCCAAGTTTAGTGTATACGCGTTTTGTAAATGACGCTCTGTATAAATATTTTTGATGAAAAATAAAATGACTTCAATTCTTTAATTTTTTACGACCGATTTTTTGATCGCCAGTTCACTTTTCAAAATAACATAGTCCCATCGATAAATCAGCCCCAAATCAACAAATTCAGGATAAAATAGGTACGTTACTAATTCTTCTATTCTAGTCAAATCAAATCTTATACCTACAAATGTATTTGTACTATTGTCAACTGTCGCTTTGATTTAATTGCATATGAAATCAACAAATCTTAAAACACGTCCAACAAGTGTTCAGCTCGTAACTTGTATCGATATTATAATATTTGCTTGCGCTAGACAGATGCAAGCCTCTCTCCCGGGAGACACTTGGCGACGATTTTCTCAAACAATAACATTCAGCCGGACACTACGTGATATTGCCTTCGACTCTACAATACGTTTGTTATTTTAGTTGTTGCTCAAATAATTTTAACTTCTGAATATGTTTCGGGTTCCTGGAATATTTTTAATTTGCAAAAAATAACATCTATTTTAAAAATAACAAAACAATCTATAATAATCATTTGTTGTTCTGACTAGGTAACTAGGGAAAAAAAATCTTGACTTTATATATGTACATATAATAAAACCGTAACGGCGATATATATACGTTAAATTTATACATTACACTGTCATTAAAACCGAGCCGTTAAATTGCAAGAAATGAAATCGATTCACAATCTAGAGTTCAAATTACACTAAAATATCTAGGCTACATGACGATGGAAGATAATCCGAAACAGATGGTTTTGCACCTGCTGTTTTATGAGATAAGAATATTGACTACGTGCGAAAAAAATATGAAAAAGATGTCAGCTATGTATTTTAAACAATACTCCTATTTGGATATGATGTTTATTTATTTTTTAATGTGCAAGTTTTCAATTTATATCAGTTTTATTATATAGCAATAGCTTTTCCCCGTAATTCAGTTCGCATAGCAAATATGTTCCTGTAAATTATATACTAAGACCTTAACCAAATCTAAGACTACCTCGATTTCTTCGTGACAGAAATAAGCCAACAGACAGAGCTACTTTCGCATTTATAATATTAGTACATATCATGAATCATGGTATTTTATTCTATAAACTTTTATTCAGCTACACCCACACAATCTATAATCCGTCGAGTGGCACCCACAACAGACTTCCTAACCGGCTCTAATCTCCAAGCAACATCAGTGTTGTCGAGAACGATGGCATCCCTCGCGCAGATGCACAAAACGGGTCCACATATCAAAAAGAGAAAATCAAGAAATCCGCTCAATGGAAATCCTTTCGCCAAGGTATGCTGACTATTTAACATACTTCTATTCTTTCATATCCGGTTACTATATTTAAAAAAAAAAAACAATTAGTTTTGCCTTATGCATGAATAAAAAACATTTAAAAAATAACGTTCCGTAAGTATTGACGTCATATCAAAATTATCGGTTACAGATGTAAAAAAATAATTCGTTAAATATAGAAACCGGGCTATAACAAACTCACTGGTGTTTTACTAATATTGTCCCTTCAGAAACACTCTCCATACTAAACTAACATTAAACAAAATTGGAAAAAAATAATTCTATAAAATGCGTGTATTAGGTTTTTTTAAATTATTAATTTACAATTTTCAGTTAAATGTCACTATTAATATGGTCAGGCGCGCTTGTGTGAATACCACTCATTAGTTTACAGCCTCATATCAATAATTTGTATCGTTGTGTGTGTCGTATACCGTTTGTTTTGTAGAGTTAAGAAGCTAGGTAAGGAACAGGCAAATAAGACATTACATCTTAGATTCCAGTCTGCGATACAAATATAAAATAATAAAAAAAAAATTTGAAACACCACTCTCAACTTTAGGATGTAATTGTAACATATGAACAAGGGATGCCAAAACTTACTGCTATGAACAGCGCATTAGAAGTATGCATAAAAGACAATGTGCACAAATATCTCTTATATTATGAAGGTTTTTATTTACCCATACGGAATATTAAGATATATATTTTTACATAGTCTCCTAACAATGTGTTTTACAAAACCTCGATTATTTAGCTAAATCGAGTAAATCTGTACCAAGCATATAAGCCTCACTGAATATTCGTGTGTTTAATTTGTGTTTTTAATACAGTGCTTTACTTTGAAGTAAAATAACGTGAAAAACCTACAAGTGTATGTGTGTGTGTATTCACGAACAGTCGACGGAGCAACGTGATGAATTAAGCTCCAAACCTTCTCATTAAAGCATAACCCAGAACCCCTGTTATGTTTCCCTAAACAGGCTCTTACTTTTAGTTAAATAAGGAACATAATTTCAGGGTGTGATACTAAAAACCTTGATCAGAAAACCCAAGAAGCCGAACTCCGCTAACCGTAAATGCGTGCTCGTGCGTCTCTCCAGCGGGCGAGAGATGATCGCCTACGTGCCGGGCATCGGACACAACCTGCAGGAACACAATATCGTGCTCGTTAGAGTCGGCAGGTGAGTGATGTGGTTCATCATGACAAATGGAGCAGTCGCCATAATACTGCAGCACATCTTGACTATAAATATACTTAGCTATAGATCTTTTTACAATTACAAAGGTGAGTGAGCCAGTGTAAATGCAGGCAAAAGATATATATCTCTGTTCCCATTATTGGTGCGTTGACGATGTAAGGAATAGTTAATATTTTCAAAATTCATCGCTTTATAAGCGATCCATTAAACATTAAACTTAACAAGTATCTGCTGCGTCTGCCACCAATAATGTATGATGAATTTGGGTTTTTTATCAATTTCAGAGTTAAAGATTGTCCCGGTGTGAAGCTGAAATGCGTCCGAGGTAAATTCGACTTGCCGCACGTCATCAAGCAGAAAGTATAGTAGTCTGTTATATCCAGTTGTGTAAGGTTATTTGTAGCGAAATAAATCTAGTTTAAGTACAGGAATTACTTTTATTTTTAGATTTCTTAACCTAAAAATAACTTTAATTAAGAAGCTAATATAACACTAATGTTCGCGCGGTGGATTATTGAAAATTTGAGTAGTACATATATGAATTTGCAAGTTTCGTACTGTTATTTTTTCACTCTTATTTCTATTTATTTATTGATATCATTCCGTGTGCATCTTAATAGCTAATAAACATAACACAAATCGTTTGATGAACAGAGGCAAAAAAAATATTGAACGGTTTCGTATTTGCTTTTAAACATTTTGTATTGATTATCTACAAATTAAAAATACACTAAACCCATTTAAAGTAAATATAAAAGTAAATTATGTATATCTATCGATCATCTTTGAATACACAATAAACACTCATTCGTGAACCCGATTGGTCGGAAAGAAGTAAAAAGCGGCGCTTGCGCAAGCCGCACCCATTCTATTGTAACTTAATGGTATGTACTTAACTTTTTATTCAATGGGGACTTGAATGGGGTTAAGCTCGGTAGTCCACCTTATCTTTATGATACAAGATAGAAAAATCTATTGAAAATATTTGACTCGATATAGATATTGTTAGTGTAAACTTCAAATTGATTATAACTTTCTATGATTTTGTAACAAAACTAAAAGGTTTTAAATAATTAAAAAGTCAATTTATGTTTGGTCATTTATTAAATTTATTTCAACTTACAATTCTTTAGAGAATAATATTCTGCAAGTATACTATTTATAAGATTGCACAAACATCATTGCACAAACACCTTAGAGTTAAGAACTTGTAGTTCAAAATAAAAAAAAAATAAACACTATTATAATTCTAAATCTCTAAGGGAACGTCTGGTCACACACTATACACCTATTCGAAGACAGCAGACGTATGATCTTAGACAGGTCTTTTTTCAAATAAGTGACCTTGAGTGAATTGTGGATCTCTCGTAGTTTTCTCCTGTCACGGCTCTGCTTTGCAGCAAAATTATTCCTGTCTCTCTGTTTTCTATAAAAATCGTCGGCGTTCTGATTAGTTTGCACGGCACGACGCATTCTCGGATTATTACCGAGCAACGACCCTCCGTTCTTTTCGGCCATTGCTCTACTACTCTACTCTACTCTCTAGAGCGTCTACATCTATCATATAACTTGGACGCTTTTTTTTTTCGTCTGATACCGGAGACTTGGGTGGCGAAAATACGCACGTACTCCATGAGACACTCATCGATTGCGACATATTTGTACTCGAAGACGCAGGCGCTGGTTCAACAACGGGCACGTACATGGGCTGGACATATCCGATGTATGGGTACGGTTCAACACTGTGTTGCACTGTGCTTATACATGGATGCGGTGGAAGGTCCGTATTTGTTTGCGATGTCGTTTCACGTGTACTATTCACAGATAGATCTAATGGTGAGTCCTCAGCGTATGGTGTCCAGAGAGCCATGATTACTTTAGTTAGTACGGTTAGTAGTTACGGTTGACTGCGAGTAACTAATGATGTTGTTGGTCGCCCCGGTCTTTTATTCTCGGGGGTGAGGTCTAATTGTGCAGGGCACCCCCACCCCGCTGCACGGGTTACTTCCGCTACCTGAACCAACGGGACACATCGGAAGAACAATGGGGTGACTTTCGGTCTATTATGAAGAGTTGCGTAGATTTTGCGTTTGCTATTAATTTGCTACTCAAGCTTGCTTGTTTTTGACACAATAGATAGAAAAATGTGAAGGTTGATTACAATGATATCAAGATGTCACAATTTTCTGATACAATATCGCGAAATGTTTTCAAATAATTTCTTCATTTTATTGTATGTACGATGCTCTACGTGTTCTTTGGTTTCATACTGATATTAATTTAAGTATGCCTCGTATTAGTTTATGATTAAAACATAATATCGTGTGTGAAAACTGTATTATATACAGAAGAGCATAAAAACGGATTATTTACTTTAATAAATTACTTTAATCTCTATTGCCGTGTTCAAGGAAAGTAGAGTAACTTTTAAAGTATTTATTAACACACGAATGTTTGTAATTAATAATTAGTATTATTTGGACATCATATGCTCTTAACGTAATGGTATTTTTTTTTAATATTCTACGTCGCAGACGTTGTTAGGTAGCCTGCAAGTACGGGGAGAACCTCAAAGACAAACAAGTATACATATTTCCAGTAATCCCCAATAAAGCGTCGTGGCGAATTAAAGTATTCCCTTTCATTATCAGGGGAAGGCTAAGCCCAGCAATGAGATTATCAGACTACGAGAAAAATACCTCCCTACCTACCTGTAGTTGTCTGCTGTGCAACTATGCAATAAAATTCCACAATTTGATTTTAGAAATTTTAATTAACCAAAATATTATATCTTAAAAAACAACTAAATGTGATATATAATATAAAAATTAGATGTTTATTTGACACATCACGCGTTACAGGCGAAATATTAAATATAAAGAAAATTACAATAATGAATTAAAAGTTAGTAATTAATATTATACAGTATTATAAATATTAGTAAGTACATGTAGTATTGATGTACTACTATTTCCTAAATACATACAACGTAATGTACATATACCTACAGTAGATAGGTATAAAAAAGTTAGTGCAAACGGAGTCATACTCTTAACGATATATAATAATAATATTATTATCATTATAATGATATAATGATTAAAGCTCTCTCGAACTAATTACCTATCGTTACGATTGCAAAATATTTGACAAAGACAATCATTAGTTCGTAATCAGCTTCGTCTCGTAAACAAGTTGTTAACATAACTCGTAATTATTTGTTGATATAATCCGTCAAAACAAAAAAAACAAAAATTGCATTCCTGTAACACATCTATGTATTGATAAATAATCGAAGTTAGCTAAAATGAAAATGGTAAACAATATTAAAATATGAAATAGGTACCCATTACAAATGTCGCAGTGGTTCTTTTGCCTGATCTCAGGTCAATCATACTAAGTAGGTAGGTACTGCGATTTGGCGGTAGAATATGTGATGAGTGGGTGGTACCTACCCAGCAGACTTGCATAAAGCCCTATCACCAAGTAAAACCACCGGTTTGTAAAGTAATTTTTACTTTGACTGTTAGTAAGTCAATGTAGGTACCTAATTCTTTAGTAATTCAATTTATCAATGTTTATCAATTGGAATTCATAGATTTTAATACTTCATAAAATGGCAGGAAATTTCAAGTCTTTAAGACATAAATTAAACTAAAATATAGGTACTTCAATCAAGCAGGCTCTTACTAGCCCGTGTGATTAATTGTTTCACAGGATAAATTCAATTATTAATCTGGCGCCGGTAATGTATATTAAATTGAAAAAAAATGGCAAAAACTCGTTTTAGAAACATAACTTTTGGCTGGTAATAATAAATAATGTCACTTTTTATAATATTAAGTACATCCATATATCTTAGCAGCTGCTTGGTTTTGTTTCTAATAACATAATAATTCGTAAATTAAGTGTTATCATTTATGGTATAGATGTCATCGTGGTTCACTTTTTCTAAGTGAGCCTTAAACAGATATTGCGTGTTCAAAGTTTCAAACTATTGGACTTTGGTGTGCTTAATTTTTGTTTAAAGCCATCCAGTCTCAGTTGTGAAAGATACAATCATGAAGAAACCTGCATGTGTTGGATGAAAATCTTCTCTGTTACTATCTAGTAACATGTGACACGAACAAGTTCCAAACATCTTCAAAACGAGATAGGTACTACTAACAGCAGTGAGACATTTGCAAAATGCAACCATTTTATTATTATTATTATTATTATAACCATTGCAGAAAAAATTGTTGGAGAATATGATTTTAGTTGCAACATTCGGTCAAATAGAAGTTAAACCATTCGTGAATAATGAATAATAATTCGAACGATTCATAAATGTTATTCATGCAAGAACAGGAAGCAAATGACACCGTAAGGCTCCTCTCCGGATGTAACTGTATTTAATTTTATATATATTAAGTTTTAGCCGACAACGCAGTCACGGAAAATAATGTACAACCTTGTAATACTCAAATAAGTGTTCAGCAGGCCGGCATACATATATAGGTATACAGGAAAAGAAATGCATGGATATAATTATTGCTATAACTTGTGTAGCTGTTATTTTTTACTAAGCCGACTGGCTACTGATTTTATCGCCTATTCTTAGCCATAAAGTCTACGTACCCAACCGGTGGCGTTTGATCTTGGCGTTTCAAAAATTAGGTACCTGTTAAAATATATTTAAGTAAAAATAAAATAGAATTCGTTGAACTGTTGTACTAATTATTCCATCCGTACCGAATTTTACTAGCTGAATTTTTTTAAAGCACTACCACAAGTAATTTATTGGATATTTCATATTTAAGCCTAATATACAAAATTTAATAATTTTCTTGCGTAAGAATATTATTATAATAACAGGTCGCTGGAATTCTGCGAGATATTACTATTGTATTTGCGTTTAATTTTTTTTGAAATATGACATATAACAAAATAATGTACGCTCCTTTTCAAGCAAGCTTTCTTATAGTTTTAAAAGTATAAATCCCTTATATTCATGTTACGCTCGTGGGAAACGCGACGATTTCTTACGTGAAAACTGAAATGGAGTGACGCGATTATTATCCGACTCTTCTAATGCAGCTTCAGCTGTCGGACTCACACTCAACTAACGATCAAATTGGATTATTTTTTTAATTAGCTTTTTATTTAGCATTTAGCGCGTCCAATATTTTGTTGCCTATATCATCTAATTAAGAAAAAATGTGTTATTTAATACAGAAAAATGATAACGGAAACAAAAGCTATACTTCTATAGTAACTTATACAAATATGTAGATAGTTATAATAGGTATGTCGTAATAATATTTAGGTTAGGTTAGGTTACCTTTTTATTCGAATCACCAACATTGCCAAAAACTTTTACAGATATTCAAACAAGAGTTTCTATTCATCATATACATCGCGTTGTATTGAAATTCTTAAACGAAACAAAACAAAAAAGAGATTAATTTATTGCATTTTACTAGTAACTTTTTAAGCCCTGTACCTAAATTACAGTTCTCACAAAAGATGTCTCCGTCCAAGGGATTACGATGATTTAAGTGTACTCATTGTTTTATAACAATATCAATAATATCATCAATAGCAAAAGTCTTTGAATCTTTAGTTTACCCCTTTCTATATAGTCATGTTAAAATGTATCTTAGCGACTATCAACATGGATTCATGACTAAGCGATCGACAAATACTAATTTAGCTCTCCACGTCTCAAAGCTTACAGATTTTGTTGACGCTGGTCATCAAGTTGACGCCATATATACAGATTTTTGCAAGGCCTTTGACAAAGTTAATCATTCTCTGCTCCTCAATAAATTATCAGTATACGGAATTACGGGTACCGTGCTTAAATGGTGCAGTTCATATCTTGAATGCAGACACTCTAAAGTAGTTATAAATGGTTATGAGTCCAATAACTTCATAGCCTACTCTGGAGTCCCTCAGGGATCAAATTTGGGTCCATTATTCTTTAATATATACATAAATGATATTGTGCATATTTTCAAAAACTCCACTGTTAGCTTATTCGCAGAGGATCTGAAACTGATCCGTACTATTAAGCAGATTTCCGATGTACAATTATTACAAGATGACATCGCTAGGCTGGTTGAATGGTGTAGAATCAATAAAATGACATTAAATATCGATAAATGCTACCACATAAAATTCACTCACAAAAATAAAGTAATTCCATCAAAATATTATATAAATGACATAGAATTGACTGAAGTAAATAAAGTACGTGACTTGGGTGTTACGCTTGACAGCAGGCTTAGTTTTATTTCACATATTAACAAAACCGTGGAACAGGCGAATAAATCTCTCGGATTTGTACTCAGGTGCTCCAAAGATTTTAAAAGACCTTCGACCGTAATAAAACTTTTTGACAGCTATGTTCGTTGTAGACTCGAATACTGTTGTATAATCTGGGCACCTTATTACAGCATACATGTTGACAGAATTGAGCGAGTCCATAAACGGTTTCTGAAGCATATGTCATATCGATTTAAAATTAGCCAATATTCATATCGTGACAGGCTTAAACATTTTGAGAGAATAAGTCTTGAACACTTTTATCTTTAACTTTCTTTTACAATATTTTTAATAATAATATTGATAGTCCCGAGATTTTGGCCTCGATGACATTTAATTTACCTCGTAGCAATTCCAGACGAATAGGTAATCTTTTACATACAGGAACATACAGGACAAATTTAGGGAAAAAATCTCTTATACCCCGCTTATCTGATTCATACAACAGCATTTCAAAACTAGTAGCTGATTTGGATGTTTTCCATAATAGCCTGTCTCAGTTCAAACGCAACATTTTAAATTACCTAAACACCTACCCTCGTTGAACTATCTCGCTAAGATCCAATTTGATTATTTACTGCTTATATAAAGATATTCTTCTCTAAAATTATATTTAAGTCAATATTCGTAAATTTAATAATCATTTCACAATCTTTTTAATAATTTTAATAATGCAATTTTAATTTTAATAATGTATTTGTATTTTATGGACTTATTTTACTTAATTTAATTTAATGACTATTTATAATTTACAATTTATAATGTAATATTCAATTTAAATTTTTCAATTATTGACCCTATTTAATAACTATCTATAATGTGATGCTTTTATGAAAGATGTGATAACCTATAATTAGTGGAACATTTGTCAAAAAACTTTGAAATTTCTATTGTTACTACTTTGTAAATCTGTAATGTATCTACTGTTGGTTGTCCAAAATAAATAAATAAATAAATAAATAACATTTAAAAATATTTATGTTTGTCAAAGACTCAGCGAAGGGTTATATTATGCACAAAAAGAACTGACCTACTTGCAGTCTAAACATTAATCAAGATTATTTTACTTTCATTAATATTATATATCTATCATTTTCATAATTATTTTTTTTACTACACTCTCCCTCGGCTTCGTCTTCGTGAAACTCACAGTTTGTGACTATAAGAGTACATACATACCTATATACTGAAATATTATTATTATTCAAATAAAACATAGCCTATGCTACTTCTGGATAAAGTAAATTTCTAGTAACAGCCTGTGAATGTCCTGCGCTGGCCTAAGGGCTCCTCTCCTTTTTCGAGGAGAAGGTTTGGAGCCTTTTCCACCAAGCTCCAGTATGGGTTGGTCGAATACACATGTAGCAGAATTTCCGTGAAATTAGACACATACAGGTTTCTCGCAATGATGTCCTTCGCCGTCAAGCACGAGATGAATTATAAACGCAAATTAAGCACATGAAAATTCAGTGTTGCTTGCCCGGGTTTGAATGAACCCACGATCATCGGTTAAGATTCAAGCGTTCAAACCACTGGGCCATCTCGGCTTGTATTTCTAACGGTGAAGGAATTATTAGAAACGATTCAATAGTTTCAGAAAATACTTCTTATATTATGATAGAACGAGACTGAAACTCGAAATTCAAAGTACAACAGATGTACACAAAAAAAACTGGATGAATATTATAAAAATATGCGTGAAATTCATCGTCATCTACAGACCTAACTTTACTTGGGGTTTTTAAACAATAGTGAATCGAAAAAGTATTAAACGAAGAACGTACAAATACTCAATACGAAATACTAGAACATTCACAATACACCCGGAGCTTAAGATAAAGACAAAGACAGGCAAATATTTTCTTAGAACCGTCTAACGGTCACTTTTGTTTGGACCAAATCTCTAAGGAATTACATAAGTTGAAAAATCAAACATGTTGCAAATGCTTCAAAAGTGTCATTTTTAATACCGTAAATTGAATTACAAGTTTCGTACCTGTTCACTTCTCTTTCTAACAATACAATCTTTCTGTATTTAACAAAGCCATTTATGTTCAGCTGATTTCAAGAAAAGAGGTAAATATTGATGATCACGTGGTATTTCGGACGCAGACTCGATGACGCCGTGACTAATTCATAAATTACTCCAATTCTCGAATGAAATTACACATGCCCGTTTTTTATATTCAGAAAACGGTTTGTTTTGCTTACGGATAGTAAGTGACTCGTTGAAACATTCGTGTCATATTCGTACATTGAACATATCATCCGTTAGGTATCCGTAGCCTTCTTTCTGATCAAGGCGAGGAAATTGTAGCTTTTGAATGATTGATGTTGTAGACGAGATTACAACTCTCCTAAAGGCAATTGGAGACTAACATTGCCTAATTGTCTGCAGGGTCAGAACCCTGAATGAAATATTCCGCCTTATTGAAATTTTTTTTTGGATATACAGAATATTAGATTATATTTTTATGTTGTCTAAATCTAATTAGGATAGATAACAGATCATCCTGTACTACGGGTCCTATCATTTGTAAATTATTAAAAGAAACACCAGTATTTGTTGGGCTACTAGCATTAAAAACCACTCTTAATTTTGTTGTAGTACTACATTCACGCATCACTCCACGATGCGGAATAAAATATGCGTCTTTGTTTGTAGTGTCACATAGTGACATGTGACCTAAGAGCTCGTATTCGTTCATAAAACTTTTATACATTTCACAGAATTGTAAGTTACCCTTAAATCTGCGCTCTAACGATGAAAAACAATGCTTTGCTCGAGATAAAGATTCACCTAGGAGGTCAGAAGGATATTTTAAAGGAATTTTTACACAAAACTGACCGTTTTCTAAACGCGTAGTATTTTTTACAAAATGATCTTCGCATGTTATTTCCTCAGGTGAATGATTTGATGATGTGCAAACATCTTCTAGTTGCCAAAACCGCGTAAGCAAATGTTGAATATTGTCATTCAGATTATCCTCATCATCTGAGATGAGCTTTGTGAAGTTGCACTTACCTTTTGTAAAGGGCAATGGCATAGCAGTACCCGTTGGCCCAGAAACTAACCAACCTAGCTTAGTTTCACAAAGAATGGGTTGCCCTGGTCCTAATTTTATTATCTTCGATCCTAACAGGTCCCAAAATATATCAGCACCTAGTAATATGTCTATCGGGTCCGGCGTATTAAAATTTGGATCAGCCAAACAGATATCAGATGGGATTTTAAGGCTGGATGGATTTATATAGTTATTAGGAACATTCTCAGTTATGGATGTTAACACAAAACAATTTATCTTTACCATATAGTCATTATTTATAGATTTTATTGCCACAAAGCACATTTTATTAATTTGCGACAAGGAATTATTGATGCCCATCACTGAATTACTTACATTGTAACCAGAAAGTCCCAATCGTTTGTACAATGCTTCGGTCATAAGACAGGACGTGCTGCCGCTGTCAAGAAGAGCACGAGCGGTGTAAACTATATTGTTTCCCCTCATCACATTTACTAATGCGGTCGAAAGTAAAACACTGTGTTCAATTTTTGCCGTTAACGATAAGTTTACGCTTTGATTTGATTGAGCGGACATAGTTGCATTATTACCAGTATCATTACCATTAACAGTTTTGTGAACAGAGGGAGTATTTTTAAATTTTGAATGTTCAGAAACGTGTACAAGAGTGTGGTGTTTGCGACGACATATTTTACAGCCTGCCTTCTTACAGTTGTTGGCATAATGACCCACAGACAAACAATTAAAGCATACCTTATAGCTAGGTAAAATTTGCAAACGTGCTTCACATGACAGTGCCAAAAATTCAGGACACTAACTCAATTTATGGTCACCGCTACACTTTTGACACTTTTTAGGTTTAAATAAAGCAGAACTTAAATTATTTTTATCATCACCAGAGTTACCTTTATTGTTGTAATCTTGTACAATCATTGTCTTGACTTTAACATTTTTTAATGTGTTTGCATTTTTATTAGCTGAGGAATTTGAAAGTTCTAATGTTTCTATTATATCAGCTCGATTCTTAATAAAAGTTAAAAATATGGAAAACGTAATTTTTGAATTCTTTTCGAGATTGCCTTTGTACTCCTCCCATTCACGATACGTTTTACTGTCTAATTTATGTCTAATAATATAGATTAAAAGAGTATCCCACTGATTAACAGGTTCACCTTTTTTTTTTTTTTCTCGCTGGAAAAACACATTTATGTGTTTCCCCCACATGAGGTGGGGGGGTATGTGGGACTCGCCGGCGCTGAAGGCGCCGGAATACCCACTAAAAACCAGCGGTACCCACTCCATCTTGTTGGGGGACGTCACGGGATCGCTTGCGCATACTACCGTACTGTGATTCTAATGCACGCAAATTTTTATTTATTTGATCTATTAAATTTTTCAATGTTACTGACGACTCCTTATGAATGACATCCATATTAAATAATGTTGATACATGATGTTGAGTTAATAAATGCTTATTATCAAATCGATCACAAAGAAGTTGCCAAGCCACAGAATAATTCGCAGCATAAAACTGAATTAAGTTAATTACCACTGCAGCAGATCCTTCTAGCGAGGATCTTAAATAATGAAATTTATTAATATCATTCATGTCATCATTTGAATGTATTAAACTCACAAAAGTGTCATGAAACTCTAGCCAGTTTGTGTAGGATCCGTTGAATTTTGGTAATTGAATCGTTGGTAACTTTACAAATTTATGATTGATTCTTGATCCTTTTTCTTATGATTTGCAAGTATTTCTTGAGCTCGAGGTATAGACTTATAATAAAAGGATTCAAACTCGCTACGTTCTGACAATTGACTATCCATATTGTCAGTATTGCATTCTAATGACACCTGCACTTCATCGTATTGTTCATACATAGCCTCGAGCTTACTCAAACGCAACTGTAACTCACTAACCTCAGAGGTGCTCAAAGTTGAAGGATCCAATGAATTTAAATAGTTAGAAAAGAAAGTTAACCTTCCTTTGTAACTCGCACGTTTCCTAGTAAGCTCCTTATCCTCAGGCATTGCGTAGGCTATAAATAAGTCCGCCTGGGTTAGTACCACCCACTCACCAGATATTCTTCCGCCAAGCAGTAATACTGTGTTCCGGATAGAAGGGTGAGTGAGCCAGTCTCAAAAACTTTGAATCACAGATGCCATAGTTGGTTGACGAAGTAAGAAATAGTTATTATTTCTTACTACGGCGATTATTGCTATGGAGCTACAATGGTCACTTATTAGTAGGTGGCCCATTTTTTTTATGGCATCTTGCGGGCCGGCAAGGCGAAGGCGGCTAGTGCAGAACGTTTTTCCCGTCTGTACTGGCCGTCGTCGCGTTTGGACTCTACTACCACTTACCATCAGGTGGAGTAGAGTCATTTGCCCTCCCGGCGATATAAAAAAAAAAAAAAAAAGGCTGGTGTAACAATCTGGAATTTATACAAATCAAAGTGAGAATTTATACAAATCAACAATTTATACTAGTTACAGACTGTAATAATAAGCAATACGACAATATTTTAATTTATTATTTTATCTATTTGTGTATATATATATATATATATATATATTTTTTTTTTTAATTATTATTATTTTTAGAATTTATACATACATATAATAGTTGGTTGTTAATATAACCAGCATGATTTCAAACACTCTCAGTTTAAGCGACTCGAATGACAATAGTGAGTATCTTAGTGACGCAGTGCTCTCTAGTGATGATAGTTTTCATAGTGCTTCTATTCCTCTAAACTCTCTTTTAGATTCAACTTTCTCCGGTTTCACTAAAAATTTTAATGTAGTGCATATAAATGCACAGAGTGTACCTTCTCATTACCCCGATTTCCTGTCTTCCTTCGATAGTAAAAATATTCATGCCGTCCTAGTATCCGAATCTTTTCTGAAACCCTGCTTACCTTCAACTTCTTACTGTTTGCCTGGCTTTCATCTGATCCGGAATGATCGTACCGGTAAAGGTGGTGGTGGAGTGGCAATATATCTCCGTAGTCATATCCCCTTTACTATTTTAAATAAATCTCCTACACAATACTGTGAGTCATCTGAACATATTTTTATTGAAGTCTTATTCGGCCATCTCAAACTACTACTGGGTGTTTTTTATAGTCCATCCCTTACTATTAATTATTTTGATAATTTTGAAAATTTGCTGGAACAATTTAGTGCGTCTGTTGATCACACAATCATTATGGGAGATTTTAATACTTGTTTAATTAAAGATGATCAACGCGCCAAACGTTTTAAAAATATAATTAATAGCTGTAACCTTAATGTACTTCATACGAACGCAACTCATTTTTTTCCGAATTGTTTGCCATCGCTGTTGGACTTAATGGTTGTTTCCTCGCCTAGTCATGTTGATGCGCATGGTCAGCTTCCCGCTGAAGCCTTTTCTTACCATGACTTAATTTATTTATCCTATAGGATACGACCTCCGCGGGCTAAGCCCACCATAGTCATGCGGCGAAATTACCAGAATTTGAATACTCCCAATTTTATGGCTGATCTAAACAATATCGACTGGACCGCAATATATAATGCCAACTCAATAGACGATAAAATGAGTATATTTAATTCCCTATTAAATGATCTATTGGATGTACATGTCCCTTTAAGACCTATCAAGCTTAAGCACCTACCGGCTCCTTGGCTAACTCAGGACATTAAAGCACTCATGGCAAAGCGTAATGCTGCGAAAGCTAGATACAAAAGAAATGCGACGAACGATAACCTTTTAAAATATAAGCAGCTGCGAAATCGTTGCAGTATGCTTTGTCGTGATGCTCAGCGTAAGTTTATTACTAATGCTATCGAAAAAAGCGGAACATCTAGGATATGGCAGTTTTTGAGATCATTGGGGATAGGGCGTCAGCGAGAAACGTTTCCTGCCAATTTCAATCTCGATGATCTTAATAAACACTTTATTTCCTCTTCCTCTCTAAACAATCAGTACAAATCCATCACACTCAACTATCTCCATTCCTTGCCAATCCCTAGCTATCCTCCTTTCCAATTCAGTCCTGTTACCATGGGAGAATTAAAAAAACACATCCTATGCATCAAATCTGATGCAATCGGTTGTGACGGAATTAGTCGAAAACTTATACTTCTTACCCTTAACAGTATATTGCCTACTTTATGCCATATATTTAACTATTCTTTATTACATGGTGCCTTTCCTTCTGTATGGCGTAAAGCTCTCGTGATTCCTATTCCTAAAGTTTCCAATCCTTTGCTTCCTTCTCATTTTAGACCTATTTCTGTTCTTCCATTTCTTTCAAAGGTGTTAGAGCGTGTTGTTCACTCTCAACTAAACCAATTCCTCACTATTAATAAAATCCTGTGCCCTTTTCAATCTGGGTTTAGATTAGGCCATAGTACAGTTACAGCTCTTGTTAAGGTATGTGATGACATTCGCCAGGGTATTGATAACAAATCCGTGACTGTACTAGCTCTCCTTGACTTTTCAAATGCCTTTAATAACATCGACTATGACATATGCTTGGCAATCCTAAGATCGCTAAGCATAGATTCTACTGTCATTGAATGGTTCCACTCTTATCTGTTTAACCGACAGCAATGCATAATGGCTAATAATAAATATTCATCCTATCTAGATATTCCTTCCGGTGTCCCGCAAGGTGGTGTGCTCTCTCCTCTTCTCTTTTCTATATTCATTAATACTATCTCTTCACTTATTTCCTCCTCTTATCATCTATATGCTGATGATCTACAAATTTACGTTACCGCTCCTTTAGACAGTATCGATGAGGCAGCTGCAACCTTGAATCATGATTTGGCAAAGATATCCGAATGGTGTAAATCTTACGGTCTCAAAGTGAACCCGAGCAAGTCGCAAGTGGCTATATTTGGCAGTCATAAGCTTCTGACGAGGGTCCAAGTTAAACATCTACCTCCAATCTTATTTGAGGGCCAAATATTACACATGCAAGAGACTGTTAGAAATCTTGGACTACTTCTTGATGCTTCCTTTTCCTGGGTACCTCAAATCACTGAAATGAGTCGTAAGATTTTCGCTATCATTGGTTTCTTAAGGCGATGGAAAAACCTATTGCCTATCAAGGCAAAGATCAGTTTAGCTAATACGTTCCTGTTACCAATACTGGACTATGCTGATGTCTGCTACATGGATTTAACTGAAGACCTCCTAAATAAATTAGAACGGCTGCAAAATATAGCCATAAGATTTATTTTTGGCCTGCGAAAGTTTGATCATGTCTCCGAGTATCGGTCTCAGTTAAAGTGGCTGCCAATCAGACTACGAAGAAATCTACACGCCTTATCTCTTCTCTACTCTATTATTTATATCGATCACACACCATCTTACCTTAAAGAACGCTTTAAATTTCTTGGTTGCGACAGCGCACACAACCTGCGTTCTTCGGATGATAATAAGCTAGTTACTCCCTGCAGCCGGACACAAACCTACAGTAACTCTTTTACTGCAAAAACCATCAAACTTTGGAATGCACTGCCTACAGATATTCGGCAGTCGAATTCATTGAGTATTTTTAAATACCGCTTGAAAAGCTATTATTTGTCCATTTCCAAGTAAGGTATGTATGTATGTATGAAATAGTATGTGGTTTATAATTTATCTATATATAATTTTATACTCTATAATTATATATAATATGTATATGCTAAGTAATAATTATATATTATATATGTGTGTGTATATATGTATATATATATATATATATATATATATATATATATATTTGTATGAATGTATATGTGTATGTGTGTGTATGTATGTATGTATATGTGGTAAGTGGGATGTAGATATGTGTAGTCTATTAAATATTTAGTATCTCCTTTTTATATGTAAATGCACTTACCTGTTCTCTTACAAAATTCTTTCACCAAAGGTTGTCTGTTAGAGATCGCTATAAGCGATAAGACCGCCTTTGCGCACCATTTTTTATTTTCTATTTCTTTGATTGTTTCCTACTTCACTCATTTTATGTATATGCTGTGCAAAAAGTGTTAAATAAATAAATAAAAATACAACAAATAAAATTTAAATAACTACAGGTTACAAGTTAGCACGTGCTCTAAGAACTTAACAAAATTACCTTAACTTCAATATTAATAAAGCTAAATAAACTGAAATCTTAATAAATTATAACCGTAAAGTGATGTTGCAATTAATCTTTATGACCTAACAAAGCGTTTATCATAATGCAGTTATTTTATACTCTTTGATAACTACTCTTTGATAGATCTTTACAACATAATTAATAAAATAATTTAACTAGGCTTGATTAAGTTAAATTAACTTTATTATAATAATATTCGTAGAATTTTATTAACGTTACAGTATTAACAAAGATATACTAACCTTAAGCAAATTATTTTACGTTAAATACTACCTTAGAGTGTTGGGAATTAATAATCATCAAGATCTTTATGAGTTTACCACTGGGTACTCTGCTATCCTGACCACAGAATCTTCTTATTGTATCAGCGTCCAAGTTATCCTCTGGATGACGCAACAAAATCATGCAGTGATTCCCAGCTGCGTATATAATATTTCTTGATGTCCAACAATTTAATAAATCCTTGATAAATTTTCTTTAATTTGAACTGGTTTTTTCACATCCAGGCTCGAAACGGACCATGTTGCGGATTTTGATAGTATTTAACGAGGAGATATTAAAAAATGCGTAGATTAGTTGCAATGAAAATTTTATTGTGTTACATATTTTTATGACAGGGTAGGTAAAAAATTACAATAAACAAAGTGCCTTATATCTAAATCGTTCCGTAACGTCCATATACTAAATTGCTTCACAGTTTTAACAGGCGCTTGCGCCAACAATGATTTCTTTTTTTAATTTTTTAAAACATATTATACATGCAGCACCGTCGGTCTGTTCTGTCATCCTTATGTCAAAACTCAAATGCCAAAATAAATATAGAATTTGAGGTTATGTTATGAAAAAAAATCACGTACTTATTGGAATTTTATAAATAAAAGTACTAAATAATATTAAAATAGTGCAAAGGTAATTGAAAATAATTGTTTCCGTGTTCATACTAATAATTTAGTAGTGCACAAGTGTGTATGCAAACACAGGTGCACTCTCTATTCTCTAACTCTCATAATCCAATGGGACGGCAATCCAACACAACCGGAAAGAGTTCTGTCGCAGGACCAATGGCTTTACGTGCTTTCCGAGGCACTGGAGTGTACATTTCTAACTTCCAAACTCCAGGCTGCTACTGAGAATTTTCTAACAGAAAAACTCAATAACTTTTTATTGTCCCGACCTGGGAATTGAACCCAAGACCTCCGGGTCTGCGGCCTTACATTAAGCCAACAGACCAACGAGGCAGTCATGACCTATATGGAAATTATATAGATAATAAATTATATTACTTTAAATTGCAACTAACATTTAAAAAGTATTTATAAAAAAATTAATTTGTTTTTCTCATTTAGATGTAAGGTATAAAAAAGCAAACAGTTATATAGGCTTCGTCCTTCCTTGGGGCTCAAGCTTGCTGCCTACTAAATTGCATCAAAATCGGTTCGGCTAAGTTAGCCATGAAACAGAGAGATAAACATTTATAATATTAGTGAATATAAATTCAATTAAATAAAACCAATAAATAGAATATGATAATAATTATTATTGGCTCTAATGTTGAAAAGGACTTAACCTTTTTTAAGTGATTAATGCCAGTTAGTGATAAATTGTGTTAGTGGACTATTGATACTTTTCACTGGTGGTAAGGCTTTGTGCAAGCTCGTCTGGGTAGGTACCACCCACTCATCAGATATTCTACCGCAAAACAACAGTACTTGGTATTGTTGTGTTCCAGTTTGAAGGGTGAGTGAGTCAGTGTAATTACAGGCACAAGGGACATAACATCTTAGTTCCCAAAGTTGGTGGCGCATTGGTGATGCAATTGTTAAAATTTCTTACAATGCCAATGTCTATGGGCGTTGATGATTACTTACCATCAGGTGGTCCATATGCTCGTCCGCCTATCTATACTATAAAAAAAGACTTTCCCTTAAGACACGAAGTTACCGAAAGTTCACATAAAATTACTTATTAATCTTTTAGACCAGATCGTAATACAGCTGTGATCTAGATTAATGGGGACTTTAATGGAAAAAAATTAATAACACTAAGAAGCAACTGAAAGCAATTCTTCAACAATATTGATCTCAATGTAACTTATACAGCAGTTTTTTATAGAATAATTTTTAGATTAAGAAAAATCTTTAGAGTAATAATCACCTATCGTCCCTGACAGAGAGACACGTCTCCGCAGCGTGTGCTGTCAGAAATTGTATAATCATTTTATTTAAAGACAAAAAATACAGATTAAAAAATTTATGTATGTAATATTTTTTTTTATAAATACATATTGTTACGCATTTCAAATCCCCAATGTAAGCCCCTTATAAATAACATCGTACGTAAACAAATCCGATAGTAAATAGGAAACCGTATATAACTGTCAATTTAGCGGACATCCGCATTAATTTTGGCAGCTGCCTAGATTTTGTGGGGAAAATGCTTTTCTATGCCATAAGGAATAGGGGTTGTTTTGGTATGGTTATCAATCGTAGTTTGGGGATTGCGATCGCGCCTGTCTTTTGCGTGGAACCCTTCCGCGTGGACCCGGATTATGTCCACTGGGACATGTACGGATAGCAAAGCAATGTCTACAAATAAGCCATTATTATTGTTTGTCATATAGTTCCATCTAGTTCCTGAATCACTGATTAAACTTATTTTATAATAATATATGTATAATAAAAATAATTTGTCGTTCAATAGGCGACGAATGAGCGTAAAGTATTTAGTCAGATTGCTCATCAAAAAACATATATACATAATAATAATAAATCACTGAACTGATTTTGATGAAATTTTGTATGAAGCAACCTTGAAACTTATGTGCTTTTTATACCTAACACTGCCCCTTACCCCTACCGCGACTGGCAGACAGGGCCCCTTGTTATTTCGTATTTATAATATTAGTATAAATAAATTAGCAATTGAAATGATCTTGTGGAAATTTGATTTTTTTTTTAATTTGATCAAGTACAAAGATTACATAGTAGCTGGCTATAGTTTTTTTTTCAATATTAGTAAAGTCTAAGCATCGAAGCGAAGCGTCCAAGCAGAGAAATAATGTATTATGCTAACGCCACACGATTCGAAGCTTAAATAAGGGTTGTGAGGATGGCATGAGTCAGCGCTGACCGCTGATGAAGATCTCATTCACACCTCGGCTTTGTGCATATTGTCGCACGTTGCTTGCACATTCGGGATTACTACACCGAACTCCGAACACTGCTTTACCGGACAATGACTCGGCTATTTCATGCAAATTTTTGTATAACTGCTCCTTTGAAATGTTGTCTTGTATTAAAATAGTACAAAAACTTGTGATTGAAAGTCAAACACAGTAAACTATAATATCTGTTATTTTAAATGGCATGAAGTAAATAATAAAGCAAAACAATTTCAAAAAAAATAAATTGGTCGCAATTTCGTCGTCGCAAATTTTTCCAAATGCACATCGAATTTTTATCTCGTCGAAATAAATTTCATATCACAAATAAACTTATTTAGAAAATCAACAGGCTAATAATAACAAATCTTAAATATATATCTAAACATTCCAAATTTGAAAATCTTTAGTCAATATAGAAGCGTTACTTATTGACTGTCATTAATTTACCACCGGTTCGGAAATAAACACCTCAGGCCTAAGAAGAAACGGCGAAAGAAACTGCGAGATATTTTATAACTCACATTTTAAAATAGACAATAAACAATAACAGAATTATATTTTTTCTTTCGAAATAACCCGGAGGCGATTGTTTCATTCCCAAAGTGTGCTATACTTATTGGTAACTTCAGGTTACAAATATAAAAAATTGGTAGAGGAAAAACAAGACTATTAAATATTTGAAACGGACCAGCAAGCCTAATACCAGATATAACGACTCAACCGGCTTTAGTTAAATTAAAGTAATAATACTAAATTAATAATAAGGGAATTTAAATTAGCATTGAAATTAAAAAAAACTTATATAAAAATGGACAAAAATATAAGTATAAATACTATACCAATTGATATGCATTATGTTGTCCTGAAGTATCATGCAAGTATTTTACATAAGCATTTTATTGTATTTTCGGTATAAATATTTTACTATCCGATTGTTTTTTCGGCAAAAATATTTTCAGTTTACGTATATATGTTATACGTTGTTATGGCTGTATTTTCTACGAGCTAAAAATCGCTTACGAGCTGATATCAAAATTTTACACCGGCATTTATAATGTTTTACAAATTCTTGTGCAAAGATGGTTTTATGTCTTTTTTTATATACGTACTTGTAGTAAAAACAGTTATCATGCTTTACAAATTAATTGATTATTTGTAAATTTACATATTTTAATAATGTGATAAATCCTAAAACATTACTAATTATATTTTTGATATATTTATCGCATGATACTAAAAGTAATGATTGTTGACCGGACGCTACGTGGGATCTTCCCATATTAAACTTTCTCATAGAAAATACGAGTAGCAATGAATCAATTGTGTCTGTTTTGATCGCTCCGCCGCAGATCCTTTAGCGTTAAAGACGCGGAAATTTTGCTCATGCTTAAAATTCGAATCTTTGAGAAGTAAAACTTTCTAGCACTTTTCCTTTATAGGTATAGAATTCTTTGATCTAAGATTTCACTTGCTCGATGTGTGTTTATAATAACACTTCTCAAACGTGATGATGAAGGATAAAAATTGTATAGGAACGCTTGTGTTAGTTATAATTCTATTTATAATAACTATACCTAACCAATCCATGGTAGACCAGCGTATTTTTTTATATAGGTATGACGAGTATATGGGCCACCTGATGGTAAGTGGTCACTAACGCCCATAGATATTGGCATTGTAAGAAATGTTAATCATCGCTTACATTGCCAATGCGCTACCAACGTTGAGAACTAAGATGTTATGTCCCTTGTGCCTGTAATTACTGACTCACCCTTCAAACCAGAACACAATACCAAGTACTGCTGATTTGCGATAGAATATCTGAAGAGTGGGTGGTACCTACACAGACGAGCTTGCACAAAGCCCTACCACCAGTAAATACATGAAATATTGGAGTATACTCCACCTGGCGTGGTGAAGTATACTCCATACCTTCTCCATAATTGGCAGTAATATATTTAAGATCTGTTACTTCCTTTTTATATATAATACATATTTAAACAATATAGATTATGAATATTCAACATTATACTATCAATTCGTTAATGTTACGAAAATATATCATAAGTTTTCTTCTAGAAGTCTTAAGAATCCTTCCAAGAATTATTATTATTGTTGATAACAATGTGCAGTTATTTGCAATAACCGAACGCATTGTATGAGATGTTGAATTGACAATTGCGATAAAGTTGTACCATTTGTGAGTGGTATTAAAGTTATTCTTACACAAATATGATTTACAGCGTTTCTGGGAACAGACAATGCTCCCGTAGCGCAACTCTTCCCTATTGTCGCCTGTGGACTTTTTTTTCTAAATAATTTCGAAGCAACGTTGTCAGAAAGGATAATTTCAAATCTATGTGTCCGTCGTGTGCGGACAATGCCCACTATTAGCGGATTATAATCCGCAAAAAGAGCAGGTACTGTTTCAGACACAGTCCAAGTTTAGTGTATACGCGTTTTGTAAATGACGCTCTGTATAAATATTTTTGATGAAAAAAAATGACTTCAATTCTTTAATTCTATACTACTAATTCTTCTATTCTAGTCAAATCAAATCTTATACCTACAAATGTATTTGTACTATTGTCAACTGTCGCTTTGATTTAATTGCATATGAAATCAACAAATCTTGAAACACGTCCAACAAGTGTTCAGCTCGTAACTTGTACCGATATTATAATATTTGCTTGCGCTAGACAGATGCAAGCCTCTCTCCCGGGAGACACTTGGCGACGATTTTCTCAAACAATAACATTCAGCCGGACACTACGTGATATTGCCTTCGACTCTACAATACGTTTGTTATTTTAGTTGTTGCTCAAATAATTTTAACTTCTGAATATGTTTCGGGTTCCTGGAATATTTTTAATTTGCAAAAAATAACATCTATTTTAAAAATAACAAAACAATCTATAATAATCATTTGTTGTTCTGACTAGGTAACTAGGGAAAAAGTTTTGACTTTATATATGTACATATAATAAAACCGTAACGGCGATATATATACGTTAAATTTATACATTACAATGTCATTAAAACCGAGCCGTTAAATTGCAAGAAATAAAATCGATTCACAATCTACCGTTTAATTATAATATCACTAGTGAAATTATACCTGCGATATATATATATATATAACATGTCTAGGGCCGTCATCGATAAAGTAAAAGTGTCGTCGCCGTGCTTAGACGAAGTCTTTTCATTCTATTGCTTATTTTCCATCATTGATCATATGAAATATTAAATACAGTAACAACTTATAAATGCCCCACTGCTGGGCTAAGGCCTCCTCTCCCTTTTTGAGGAGGAGGTTTGGAGCTTACACATATCAAAAAGAGAAAATCAAGAAATCCGCTCAATGGAAATCCTTTCGCCAAGATATGCTGACATACTTCTATTCTTTCATATCCGGTTACTATATTTAAAAAAAAACAATTCGTTTTGCCTTATGCATGAATAAAAAACATTTAATAAATAACGTTCCGTAAGTATTGAAGTCATATCAAAATTATCGGTTACAGATGTAAATAAATAATTCGTTAAATATAGAAACCGGGCTATAACAAACTCACTGGTGTTTTACTAATATTGTCCCTTCAGAAACACTCTCCATACTAAACTAACATTAAACAAAATTGGAAGAAAATAATTCTATAAAATGCGTGTATTAGGTATTTTTTAAATTATTAATTTATAATTTTCAGTTAAATGTCACTATTAATATGGTCAGGCGCGCTTGTGTGAATACCACTCATTAGTTTACCGCCTCATATCAATAATTTGTATCGTTCTGTGTGTCGTATATCGTTTATCGTTTGTTTTGTAGAGTTAAGAAGCTAGGTAAGGAACAGGCAAATAGGACATTTCATCTTAGATTCCAGTCTGCGATACAAATATAAAATTACATAATAACCGTTTAAAGTAAAAATACGAAAACCCATTTAAAGTAAATATAAAAGTAAATTATGTATATCTATCGATCATCTTTGAATACACAATAAACACTCATTCGTGAACCCGATTGTTCGGAAAGAAGCAAAAAGCGGCGCTTGCGCAAGCCGCACCCGTAACCGTAACAGCCTGCGAATGTCCCACTGCTGGGCTAAAGGCCTCCTCTCCTCTTTTTTGATGAGAAGGTTTGGAGCTTATTCCACCACGCTGCTCCAATGCGGGTTGGTAGAATTCACATGTGGCAGAATTTCAGTGAAATTAGACACATGCAGGTTTCCTCACGATGTTTTCCTTCACCGTAAAGCACGAGATGAATTATAATCACAAATTAAGCACATGAAAATTCAGTGGTGCTTGCCCGGGTTTGAACCCACGATCATCGGTTAAGATTCACGCGTTCTTACCACTGGGCCATCTCGGCTTTTTTCCGCCGCACCCATTCTATTGTAACTTAATGGTATGTACTTAACTTTTTATTCAATGGGGACTTGAATGGGGTTAAGCTCGGTAGTCCACCTTATCTTTATGATACAAGATAGAAAAATCTATTGAAGATATTTGACTCGATATAGATATAGATATTGTTAGTGTAAACTTCAAATTGATTATAACTTTCTATGATTTTGTAACAAAACTAAAAGGTTTTAAATAATTAAAAGGTCAATTTATGTTTGGTCATTTATTAAATTTATTTCAACTTACAATTCTTTAGAGAATAATATTCTGCAAGTATACTATTTATAAGATTGCACAAACATCATTGCACAAACACCTTAGAGTTTAGAACTTGTAGTTCAGAATAAAAAAAAAATAAACACTATTATAATTCTAAATCTCTAAGGGAACGTCTGGTCACACACTATACACCTATTCGAAGACAGCAGACGTATGATCTTAGACAGGTCTTTTTTCAAATAAGTGACCTTGAGTGAATTTTGGATCTCTCGTAGTTTTCTCCTGTCACGGCTCTGCTTTGCAGCAAAATTATTCCTCTCTCTCTGTTTTCTATAAAAATCGTCGGCGTTCTGATTAGTTTGCACGGCACGACGCATTCTCGGATTATTACCGAGCAACGACCCTCCGTTCTTTTCGGCCATTGCTCTGAGGGCTTCCCTCTCGAACGCAAGATAGTCCGGATCGTCTGATAGAGCGTCTACATCTATCATATAACTTGGACGCTTTTTTTTTTTGTCTGATATCTGATACTTGGGTGGCGAAAATACGCACGTACTCCTTGAGACACTCATCGATTGCGACATATTTGTACTCGAAGACGCAGGCGCTGGTTTAACAACGGGCACGTACATGGGCTGGACATATCCGATGTATGGGTACGGTTCAACACTGTGTTGCACTGTGCTTATACATGGATGCGGTGGAAGCTCCGTATTTGTTTGCGATGTCGTTTCACGTGTACTATTCACAGATAGATCTAATGGTGAGTCCTCAGCGTATGATGTCCAGAGAGCCATGATTACTTTAGTTAGTACGGTTAGTAGTTACGGTTGACTGCGAGTAACTAATGATGTTGTTGGTCGCCCCGGTCTTTTATTCTCGGGGGTGAGGTCTAATTGTGCAGGGCACCCCCACCCCGCTGCACGGGTTACTTCCGCTACCTGAACCAACGGGACACATCGGAAGAACAATGGGGTGACTTTCGGTCTATTATGAAGAGTTGCGTAGATTTTGCGTTTGCTATTAATTTGCTACTCAAGCTTGCTTGTTTTTGACACAATAGATAGAAAAATGTGAAGGTTGATTACAATGATATCAAGATGTCACAATTTTCTGATACAATATCGCGAAATGTTTTCAAATAATTTCTTCATTTTATTGTATGTACGATGCTCTACATGTTCTTTGGTTTCATACTGATATTAATTTAAGTAATTTATTATAACCATTGCAGAAAAAATTGTTGGAGAATATGATTTTAGTTGCAACATTCGGTCAAATAGAAGTTAAACCATTCGTGAATAATGAAAGATAATTCGAACGATTCATAAATGTTATTCATGCAAGAACAGGAAGCAAATGACACCGTATGGCTCCTCTCCGGATGTAACTGTATTTAATTTTATATATATTAAGTTTTAGCCGACAACGCAGTCACGGAAAATTATGTACAACTTTGTAATACTCAAATAAGTGTTCGGCAGGCCGGCATACATATATAGGTATACAGGAAAAGAAATGCATGGATATAATTATTGCTATAACTTGTGTAGCTGCTATTTTTTACTAAGCCGACTGGCTACTGATTTTATCGCCTATTCTTAGCCATAAAGTCTACGTACCCAACCGGTGGCGTTTGATCTTGGCGTTTCAAAAATTAGGTACCTGTTAAAATATATTTAAGTAAAAATAAAATAGAATTCGTTGAACTGTTGTACTAATTATTCCATCCGTACCGAATTTTACTAGCTGAATTTTTTTAAAGCACTACCACAAGTAATTTATTGGATATTTCATATTTAAGCCTAATATACAAAATTTAATAATTTTCTTGCGTAAGAATATTATTATAATAACAGGTCGCTGGAATTCTGCGAGATATTACTATTGTATTTGCGTTTAATTTTTTTTTAAATATGACATATAACAAAATAATGTACGCTCCTTTTCAAGCAAGCTTTCTTATAGTTTTAAAAGTATAAATCCCTTATATTCATGTTACGCTCGTGGGAAACGCGACGATTTCTTACGTGAAAACTGAAATGGAGTAACGCGATTATTATCCGACTCTTCTAATGCAGCTTCAGCTGTCGGACTCACACTTAACTAACGATCAAATTGGATAATTTTTTTAATTAGCTTTTTATTTAGCATTTAGCACGTCCAATATTTTGTTGCCTATATCATCTAATTAAGAAAAAATGTGTTATTTAATACAGAAAAATGATAACGGAAACAAAAGCTATACTTCTATAGTAACTTATACAAATATGTAGATAGTTATAATAGGTATGTCGTAATAATATTTAGGTTAGGTTAGGTTACCTTTTTATTCGAATCACCAACATTGCCAAAAACTTTTACAGATATTCAAACAAGAGTTTCTATTCATCATATATATCGCGTTGTATTGAAATTCTTAAACGAAACAAAACAAAAAAGAGATTAATTTATTGCATTTTACTAGTAACTTTTTAAGCCCTGTACCTAAATTACAGTTCTCACAAAAGATGTCTCCGTCCAAGGGATTACGATGATTTAAGTGTACTCATTGTTTTATAACATTTAAAAATATTTATGTTTGTCAAAGACTCAGCGAAGGGTTATATTATGCACAAAAAGAACTGACCTACTTGCAGTCTAAACATTAATCAAGATTATTTTACTTTCATTAATATTATATATCTATCATTTTCATAATTATTTTTTTTACTACACTCTCCCTCGACTTCGTCTTTGTGAAACTCACAGTTTGTGACTATAAGAGTACATACATACCTATATACTGAAATATTATTATTATTCAAATAAAACATAGCCTATGCTACTTCTGGATAAAGTAAATTTCTAGTAACAGCCTGTGAATGTCCTGCGCTGGCCTAAGGGCTCCTCTCCTTTTTCGAGGAGAAGGTTTGGAGCCTTTTCCACCAAGCTCCAGTATGGGTTGGTCGAATACACATGTAGCAGAATTTCCGTGAAATTAGACACATACAGGTTTCCTCGCAATGATGTCCTTCGCCGTCAAGCACGAGATGAATTATAAACGCAAATTAAGCACATGAAAATTCAGTGTTGCTTGCCCGGGTTTGAATGAACCCACGATCATCGGTTAAGATTCAAGCGTTCAAACCACTGGGCCATCTCGGCTTGTATTTCTAACGGTGAAGGAATTATTAGAAACGATTCAATAGTTTCAGAGTTTAGGTATCGATTACAAACAAACAAATCTTTCCTATTTACGTCATTAGTATAAATTAATACAACATGTATTAAAAAAACATTTTTTATTTGTATATAATTTGAGCTATAACTATATTGTCAGTTCAATTTAGGATTTAGAGTCAGCTCTGGAAAATAATACTTATTGGCATTATGTCGTATAAATTAAAAATGTCCGCCATTCTATACTATCTATCCACAAAATACTTCTTATATTATGATAGAACGAGACTGAATCTCGAAATTCAAAGTACAACAGATGTACACAAAAAAAACTGGATGAATATTATAAAAATATGCATGAAATTCATCGTCATCTACAGACCTAACTTTACTTGGGGTTTTTAAACAATAGTGAATCGAAAAAGTATTAAACGAAGAACGTACAAATACTCAATACGAAATACTAGAACATTCACAATACACCCGGAGCTTAAGATAAAGACAAAGACAGGCAAATATTTTCTTAGAACCGTCTAACGGTCACTTTTGTTTGGACCAAATCTCTAAGGAATTACATAAGTTGAAAAATCAAACATGTTGCAAATGCTTCAAAAGTGTCATTTTTAATACCGTAAATTGAATTACAAGTTTCGCACCTGTTCACTTCTCTTTCTAACAATACAATCTTTCTGTATTTAACAAAGCCATTTATGTTCAGCTGATTTCAAGAAAAGAGGTAAATATTGATGATCACGTGGTATTTCGGACGCAGACTCGATGACGCCGTGACTAATTCATAAATTACTTCAATTCTCGAATGAAATTACACATGCCCGTTTTTTATATTCAGAAAACGGTTTGTTTTGCTTACGGATAGTAAGTGACTCACTTGAAACATTCGTGTCATATTCGTACATTGAACATATCATCCGTTAGGTATCCGTAGCCTTCTTTCTGATCAAGGCGAGGAAATTGTAGCTTTTGAATGATTGATGTTGTAGACGAGATTAAAGGCAATTTTGATTAAACTCTCCTAAAGGCAATTGGAGACTAACATTGCCTAATCGTCTGCAGGGTCAGAACCCTGAATGAAATATTCCGCCTTATTGAAATTTTTTTTTTGGATATACAGAATATTTTAAAAGTCAATTCTTATATTGTAATCTAGGCGCCGTTATTCTCTATTCGCAATCACACATATAAAAGTTATCCTTGCAGCAAGGGAGAGATCGATATTACATAACAACGTAAGGGTGGATGGGGTCGCACCCTCGCTCATTATGCGCCGCCCATGAACCCTCGCCTGCGCAAGTTAATAAGAGTGGGGTGAATGTATATTGAGACGGTAAAGATGTGGCTGTGGACTTTAATATATATAAATAGACATACTTTCTAATATAATCTTTTTCTACGCGAAAACTTGAGGTTATATGATATTTATAGGAAGACATGCAGGAAAAAACACCACCTGATGATAAGTGGTCACCACCATAGAAACTGGCACTGCAACCAACCACGTATCTAAGATTTAAGTTTCTTGTGCGTGCAATTCCACTGGCTCACTCACCTTGCTGCCTGTTGCTATTTTAGCAATTGATGTGTGGGTATGTACCAAGACAGGTTTGTTCAATGCCATCAAGAAATATCCCAAAAAAAATTCTAAGATATCAATAACACAACAAAGAACATATATATTTTTTAATACTTATTGCACAACATAAATTCACATAAGAGTATAAAAACATATTTTCTTTTTTAAAAATTTCTATTAATGTTGCTACATTTTTTTTGTAAGTTATTAAATAGATTACTTAAATATTTAAGTTAATGAAAATAATAATTAACTTAGTAATCGAAATAAAAAAGTATATTTACTAAGAAAATTATATGCCAACATGTATACTTAATGCCGAAATAGAACTGTACCTATATATACCTATTCCTGATACAAAAGCTACATATAAAATGACTTTTTCGACTTTTCCTCAGGTGCTTTCCCGTATCATCTTTCATTGAAATTTTAGTTATTTCGATAATAAGACGTTTTATAATATATACAGCTAAATTACCAATACATAATTAACTAAAAGTTTGGTTATTATTTTTACTGTGAACCAAGAATGCAAGAACGGCAATGAAGTTGAAGTTTAAGGACTCAATTCCAGACAAGCACCTCTAAGTTTTCATCTGCATAATTTGTGGTTTTATATCTTATAGGAAAATCAACCTCCAAACGACATTAGAGTAGCGTGGTGGAATAAGCCTCAATTGTTTTCATTGGGAGAGGAGTAATTTGCCCAGCGCCACGACATTTCTGGGCTCTTACTTTTATATACAAGTATTGAAAAGCATATCGGATCCTAAACAAGCTGCAGATTAAACAATCCTTCCTCCCCGCGTCACATATACTTGATCTATGGTAACTTTTTTTTATTTCGCGTACGCGCACGACAAGCTGCTACCGCAATCAAAACAATCTCCACGTGACAATCTCGACGTGTTTATTTTGACTCACCGGTAGCGACGTGTGCACGCGTCTTATATTATTTTAGGTTTAATTTTAAACGTTTATAAGTTGAGCATTGAGATTGATTAAATTTTGAATCATTTGATAATATATACATCTAATAGGCAAATTCAATCTTAGATGGTATTCTCTTAATCGATTTAAGCCATGCTTAAAAATGAATCGCCGTCTGCTGCTAACCTCCAGACTCCGGACTGAGAACTTCTCGAAAGGAAACCCGATTTTTTTTTATTTACCCTAACCGATTTGTGTTGGAGCCCCGGAACTCAAGGTCAGCGAGCTAAATAAAATAAAAATAAAGTCGTTAGCGAAAATATTTTTAAACAAACAAGTCAACATACTAATGAAGACGCCACGCGTTATCGTAGTCCTATGATAATAAAAGTAATCGTTTTTAATTTATACTAAAGTAATTAACTAATGAGGACAAACATTAATTCCTTGTGACTACGTGCGTGAACTCGTATATTCCATTTTATCCCGTAAATTGGGTATATATCGGTTAAGTACAAACTTATGTATTGCTTCCAGACTATTTCTGTGTCAAATTACATTATCATCGGACAAATTTCGTATTTATATTATGAGTTTGACTAGCACTACAGATCATGACTTCGCACTCGAAAAGTTAAATATACCTCACCTATTAGTGTGTTTTATAATCCTATAAATACATAGCTAAGACCATATTTAGGTACTTGTCTTGCAGTGTTAAGGATTGATAGTTTGAATGGGTCAAGTGTATCAAATTGATTGCCGGATTTTAGGACCCACAATAATCTACTTCAGATTTAAAATCAGCACTACCATTCTATAGAGAGTGACGTTACGTGCATATATATATATATATAAGATTCTATATATTTATATCGATTCAAAATAAAGCGCAAGAAGGAAGTAATATTACTTTCATTTTTGTAAAAATATTACTTCCTATTTAGTACATGTACTAAATAGGAAGTAATATTTTTTATATATCGTGAACGTTTTCCTCCCGCATTTGAGGGGTGGGGCATTGTTAGATACGCTCCCTTACTGTACCGCTTACAACGTGTATGCAATTTCACGACGATCGATTATGTAATTAAGAAATGAAATCGTAAAAAACAATAAACTTTGCTTTTATAATATCAGTTAGGTTATTAAAACTTAAGATGGCAACAAAACATACCTACGCCTACTATTGTGTAGGCGCGGCTTGCGCTCACGCACGCTATAATTCAGCGACCAATGAAAACGAGCGATCAATTGATGTATTTTAATCTCTAACTACACACGACCGCGGCTCGTGTCATTCGATATGATGACGTAGTTTATTGAATAACGTCTGAGAATCATGAATTAATACAAATACTTTTATATAATTATGTCTGTCTAGTGATTAATGACAATTGAACGGATGACATCCGATTGATATGTGCATAGACAGACAGATTATATCACTTGAAAATAATGCTTTTGAGTCTACTAGTTTTTTTTGAATCGATATGGCCCAGTGGTTAGAACTAATCTTAACCGGTAATCTGCTCTATGTGCACCCACCAACGAGCATCGAAGCAACGTGGTGGAACAAGTCTTTTTTTAGGCGGGTAACTCTTTAATAAAACAATTAGAACCAATTTAATATAATACTTATACATATACATTGATTAAAAAAACCGCGTAATTTATTTATATATTATTATATATATGTATCAAACTTTCACATAAAAAATCAAAAATCAAACCTTCTCAACTAAATTTCGGTGATAAAAGTATGTGTGAGAAGTGAACTATAAGAACGTAACATAAATGTTATATTTTTAAATACATAATTAGATAAGCATCTTTCAACCCGTCTGTGTTACACAGTAACTTTCTGTCAAACACAGGACTTAAGTACCTAACTTAACAATCGCTAGGTAAAGACTCGACTTAAATAATTAATTAAGGAGAGAAGGTTTGGAACTCACTTAAACATTACATACAGAAACGTTGCTCTTATACTATATTGAAATTTAATTCATATCGCATCCAAAGAAGCTTTACTTAAAGAACCATATAACAATAAATGTATTATTATTAGGTCCTTACATATGAAATTGGCGTTTTGTACGAGAGGAATATAAAGTCTTTTTTTTTTTGTAAAATATATTTAATTAATCAAAATACCGTTGCTATCCATACACTTTTGCCATCTCATAGATCCTTTTACTAAAAAACACCATGGGGGCGAGAATCAATAAACTCTTTGAAGGCGGTTTGGACCTCCGCATCGGAGTTGAATTTTTTTCCTTGTAAGAAGTTGTCCAAATTCCAGAAAAAATGGTAATCTGTTGGAGACAGGCCCGGGGGGTACGGTGGATGTCGTAGACATTCTAATTGTAGCATTTAACTTAGTGATTGTTAATTGTACAGTGTGTGTCTTGCGTTGTCGTGAAGCAGCAGTGGCCTAGAGCGATTGACCAATCTCGGTTGTTTAGCTGCTAGTTCTTCCTTCATGCTTTGCAGTTGCTGACAATAGATATGCCGTAATAGTTTGGCCAGATTTTAAAAAGCTGTAGTGAACGACACCGGCGCTAGTCCACCAAACACTCACAAGTAACTTTTTCTGAGTCAATTTTCGTTTAGGGTAGGATTTGGCTGGGTTTCCAGGGTTCAGCCATAGCGACGAGTGCTTCCGATTATCGTACAGTATCTACTTTTCATCACAAGTAATGATTCGATTTAAAATCCCTTCATTATTGTGTCGGTTGAGCAAAGTAACACAGCAGTCTACGCGTGTTTGCAAGTTCGATTCACTCAATTCATGAGGTATCCATCGTTCAAGTTTTTTTACTTTCCCGATTTGCTTGAAATGAATTAATACAGTTTTATCACTTACCCCGAAGACTGCAGCTATCTCTGAAGTGCTTTGTGATGGATCCGCTTCCACAATAGCCTTTAATTCTTCATTTTCAACTTTTGTCTCCGACCGTCCACGGGGTTAATTCTGAAGGTCGAAATTTCGTTATCGGTTATTGAAAATTTGAAAAAATGCATATCGGAAGCTAAAGTTCAATAAATGACAATATTTAAAGTAATGCATCAACCCAAACAACTGGTTTTTCATGTTTTTGAATAATCTTTTGACCAATTGTAGATGCGTCTCACTTGAAACGTTTAAGGTATTATAACCCTTTCCTGTCACGGGATCAATGTAGGACCACCGTCGGTTTTTATTTATATAATTGCAAAATTTCGACCGGAAGTTACGAGAAAGACGCATCAGTTGGTCCCCTGATGACGCTTCGATGACTTTTATCAAAGCACGCGCTGGACATCATTATCTGTTATGGGAACTCACCATTAGGGCCTTTAAAAAAATTAAATAAGTTTAATTTGAAAGGGACTATTAAGCTTTATGCTTCCGAAAAAGAAAATTTAAATATAGAATAATATACTTTTTGAAATGATTACTATTCATTTAATTGCACTAATTAAACCAAATTATAAAAAAAATATTTTTAAATACTCATTACTAATTTTTTTTGTTAATTTTCACGAAGTAACACATTTAAATATACAAAAGTAATTTATAGAAAGTTCGTGACAAAACCGTATCCAGTGTATCTCTTCGAAGTTATTTCAAATTGAAATGCATGGAATTTAAATCATCTTTTTTTTTTTTTTTGATATGCCCCGGGATGGCAAATGACTCTACTCCACCTGATGGTAAGTGGTAGTAGAGTCCAAACGCGACGACGGCCAGTACAGTCGGGAAGAATGTTCTGTACTAGCCGTCCCCGCCTTGCCGGCCCGCAAGATGCCTCTTCACGCCTCGTTTGAAGGAACCCGGGTTGTAAGAGGAGGGGAACACGTGAGCTGGTAAGGAATTCCATTCTTTGGTAGTGCGGCAAAGAAAGGAGTTGCCAAATTTCTTTGTGCGCGATGGAATTGATGTCACAGTTAGGCGGTGACATCGAGAACCAGCTCGCGTGGACTTAAGAAGGAAGGGGGAAGCAGGAATTAGAGAGAATAATTCCTCAGAGCACTCGCCGTGATACAGACGATAGAAAGCGCTCAGTGCTGCTATCTCGCGACGCAATTGTAAAGGTTCAAGGGTGTTTGTGACCTTTACGTCGCCAATAATGCGTACTGCACATCGCTGCAACCGGTCCAAGGCCTCCAGTAGGTACTTAGCGGAGCCATCCCAAAGGTGCGAGCAATATTCAACGCAAGACCGTACCTGTGTTTTGTACAGCAGGCACAGTTGTTGTGGCGTGAAAAAGCAACGCACCTTGTTCAGAACTCCGAGTTTCCGTGAAGCTGTTTTTATAACAGCCTCGATGTAATCCCTTGGACTAAGGTCGCAGCGAACGTCAATCACCAGCATGGCGATTTTGCTTTGCATCACCAGCAGAGGGAGGGAAGAGGGGAAAATGTTGACTTTTTCGCCGTGAGAGCGCATACCTGTGTTTTCTTGGCATTAAACTCAACAAGATTATCAGAGCCCCATTTGGCGATGAGCTCTAACGTCCTATCGAGTTCAATGACAAGATTCTTCCGCCTCTCCTCAATTTCCGCTCGCCCAGCCACTGCGCGTCCGTGGTATCCACCATGCACTGTACTATCGTCTGCATAGCAATGTATGTTCCCAAGGGAGAGCATATCATTGATATGCAAAAGAAAGAGTGTGGGAGATAGCACAGATCCCTGGGGGACCCCAGCATTCACTACATAGAATTGTGAAGCGCAACCATCTACTCAAACACGAAGGCTACGCTTGTGTAGGAAGCTGGCAATCCAGGTGCATAGCTGAGCAGGCGGACCATATGCCGGTAGCTTGGAGAGAAGACTTCTGTGCCAGACCCTCTCGAAAGCCTTGGAGATATCGAGGCTGACAGCCAACGATTCTCCATGCTTGTCGATAGCTTCACCCTAGAGGTGTGTTACGTACGCTAGAAGATCACCTGTGGACCGTTTTGGTCGAAACCCGTACTGACGATCATTAATTAGACAGTGATCTTCTAGGTAATGGATCAGTTGGTTGTTTAAAATCCGTTCCATCACCTTACAAAGTACTGAGGTGATAGCTATTGGCCGATAATTTGCCGGGTCAGACCGATCCCCTTTTTTGGGAACCGCTTGCACATTAGCTCTTCTCCAAGCCTCCGGCACACTTCCCGAAGAGAGAGAAAGTTGGAACAGGCGCGTTAACACAAGAGACAGCTCCGCTGCGCACTTCTTCAGCACTATGGCTGGTATTCCATCGGGACCGCTAGCTTTCCGTACATCAAGTGATTGCAGCTCCGCACGCACATCACGTTGCCTGATTTTAATGTCAGGCATCGTATGGCCACATGCAGGTATTGTAGGTGGCAGTGCACTACAATCATCGATGACGGAATTGTCGGCAAAGAGTTTAGCCAGGAGATCAGCTTGCTCTTGCGGACTGTGAGCTAGCGATCCGTCCGGATTTCTGAGCGGTGGCAGCGAAGGTTGGCAGAAATTGTTTTGCACAGACTTGGTCAGACGCCAGAAGCTACGGGAGCCCCTAGGATGCGAAACAAGGTCATGACCAATCTGTACAATGCGCTGTGCATCCGCTCTCGTGTATGCCTTTCTACAGGACTTTTTATTATAGTTTGCTTTCAGTGAGTCAATGTTAGATGCCCCGCTAATACAGCCGTTGATCCACTTGCGATATGCCGCCTGCTTAGATGATACAGCATCGGCACATTCACGAGTGAACCAACGGTTACGCGTACTCCTACTGACGAGATCTGAGCTAGGAATGTAGTATTCCATTCCCAGCATGATCTCGCCAGCAACAGCAGCGGCACTAGCTGTCGGGTCATTCCCACTGAAGCAACGTTCCTTCCAAGGGACCGACGCATAGTTATCGCGCATACCGTCCCAATCCGCCGACTTATAGTGCCAAACGCGACGTTTGCATACCGCTAGTGGCGGCAGCTTGGCCTGTGGCACTCTGGTAGAAATAAGGCTGTGATCCGAAGAGCCAAGAGGAGCCTGAACCACAACCTGATATTCCACCGGGTGAGAAGTCAGCAGAAGGTCCAGTAGAGAAGGTGTTTGCGCATCAATATCTAGGATCCTGGTGGGCTGATCAACCAGTTGGGTCAAGTCATGTGTGAGAGCAAAAGCATGAGCAGTCCTTCCAGCATGGTCAGTTTTGAGGGATTTCAACCAGGATTCGTGGTGGGCATTAAAATCCCCCAAAAACACCAATTCCGCGTTAGGAAATTGCTCTTGCGCAGCATCTCAAATCAAAAAAATCAAAAAAAAAAAAAAAAAAATCTGCCACCCGACTAAGATGGTCAAATAATCGGCTTGTCTCCAAGTCACCATTGTGGGATCTGTAGAGGCACACGTAGACACGGCTATGACGAATCATGTCCACACGTACCACCAACATGGAGAAGGAGGGGTCCTCCAAGCAGCGTAGTCGGTGACAGCAAACATCCGTCCTGACGAACAAGCATACTCTGGCTTTCGCTTTGAAGGATTCTTCAAGCGTGTAGCCGGGATAATTAAGGTAGCTGGTATCGGCAGGACGGAGTATTTGTGTCTCCGTGAGAAACAACATTGGTGGCCGTGCTGTCTCGAGATGGTGGTGGACAGCGTTGAGGTTAGTGTGGAGTCCTCGGATGTTAGAGAACTCGACCTCAAACAGCGAGGGTATGGTGGGGGTGTGCACCGCTGTACGACCGTTATTTCTTCTTTGTTGCGCCATTTCGGAAAAATGAAATGGAAAAGAGACGTGAAGCGAGCGATGTATTACCACGATAGGGATGGGCAAAGTGTGGAGGCGTGTTTCCCCAAGTGGTTGCCAAAAGGAAAAATACACTGACCCGCCGGACGGAAGGGCCCCCGAACCCCCCCGGAAGTGGCCGCCGGGACCCCACCTACCGGTCACCAACCGGCACGACGGTCCACCCCGAGATTATGCGTGGCCTGGTGGGGCAGCCTCACGAGCTGGTTAGGCACGCTCGGGCCCCTGTACTATGCCACGGGCGGCCAGCGGAACAGCCGTTCCTTCGGGTCTCCCTGACCGGCAGGTCAATACAGTTTCCCCCGGCATTGGTTCAACAGCCGTTTCCAACTGGACCAACACCCATCGCGGCAATACTCGCTCGGGCTCTGGCTGTACGCTGGCTGACCTCGAAACGCGGCTGCAAGCCACTTCACGAGTTTTTCACTATGCGTACGGTGGTCACAAGCCAGGCGGATGTTAGCATCCTACCACCAGATGATCAGATGGTCGCTCAGATATCCCTTAGTCGCCTCTTACGACACCCATGGGAAAGAGAGGGGCAGTGAAATGTATTCTTTCTCCGTCACTGCACGGATAGAACAAAAACAGTTTTAAACTCTTCTCCTCTTAAACAGTTTTAAACTCTTAAAAGCTTTAAAGTGTTATACTGATTTAATTATATGGCAACTTTAGTTTTTGTTTAAGTTTCTATATAATTTTTTTTTAATATATTTATGAAAATATATACATATTAATTTTAATAAATATTTTATCTTAACAAAATTCGTCAGTACCCTCAATAATAAAAATAATATTTTGACTTGCGAAGCAAACATTCGCTGTACGGCATATTTCCGTTCCTGCCTGAAAGTATAAGCCTAACATTAGCATTTATATTAGGTAGGGATTTTGGCATGAATTATCAAAAAAAAAAAAATTATTAGAACAAATAACAAAAAATGACATCTATCGTTGAATAGCGGTTAGCTAACTTGCTTAAAGGTAAAAGTGACATCTATCGAGAATTTTACGACAGTGTCACTTTTATATTAATGTATTATTATATTATTTAAAAGGCACTATTAAAATATTTATGTACCTAAAATTATTTTAATAAAAATATTAATAATGATTTCTTTTTTTAATTTTTTAAAACATATTATACATGCAGCACCGTCGGTCTGTTCTGTCATTCTTATGTCAAAACTCAAATGCCAAAATAAATATAGAATTTGAGGTTATGTTATGAAAAAAAATCACGTACTTATTGGAATTTTATAAATAAAAGTACTAAATAATATTAAAATAGTGCAAAGGTAATTGAAAATGATTGTTTCCGTGTTCATACTAATAAATTGTTCTGCCTATAAATTTAGGCTTTAATTATACCTAATTGTAAAAAAGCTACTAGGTGGTCGGGCTTTATGCAAGCCTATCTGGGTAGGTACCACCCACTCATCAGATATTCTACCGCAAAACAACAGTACTTGGTATTGTTGTGTTCCAGTTTGAAGGGTGAGTGAGTCAGTGTAATTACAGGCACAAGGGACATAACATCTTAGTTCCCAAAGTTGGTGGCGCATTGGTGATACAATTGTTAAAATTTCTTACAATGCCAATGTCTATGGGCGTTAATGATTACTTACCATCAGGTGGCCCATATGCTCGTCCGCCTACCTATACTATAAAAAAAGACTGTCCCTTAAGACACAAAGTTACCGAAAGTTCACATAAAATTACTTATTAGTGTTTTAGACCAGATCGTAATACAGCTGTGATCTAGATTAATGGGGACTTTAATAGAAAAAAATTAATAACACTAAGAAGCAACTGAAAGCAATTCTTCAACTATAATTCTATTTATAATAACTATACCTAACCAATCCATGGTAGACCAGCGTATTTTTTTATATAGGTAGGACGAGTATATGGGCCACCTGATGGTAAGTGATCACCAACGCCCAGTGATATTGGCATTGTAAGAAATGTTAATCATCGCTTACATTGCCAATGCGCTACCAACGTTGAGAACTGAGATGTTATGTCCCTTGTGCCTGTAATTACTGACTCACCCTTCAAACCAGAACACAATACCAAGTACTGCTGATTTGCGATAGAATAGCAAAGTAATACTTATGCAGTGTTTCTTTTTGTTTACCTGCCTCACATTATAAAACAAAATGGATTGTAAACAATGTATGGATATTTTAAAACCTGAAGTATCTATTAAATGCGTTAGATGTCAAGGTAACTTCCATCACGAATGTATTGGATTATCAGAAGGTGATTTTAAGAAAATGTTGCCAATGAATAAGGCCAAATGGAAGTGTCCTAATTGTAAAATTTCTAAAAAGATTGGTCAAAGTAGTCCCCAGGAGCTGACCGCGTCTCAACAGCATTCTATTTTAAACGTTGATGCAAACTCTTTAATGTCTCATTTCGATGAGCGTTTTAATAGATTAAGCTCAACTATCGAGTCATTCAAAAAGAAGTGGACTGAAAGAATTGTAAACATCGAGTCATCTGTAAAAACTGTTAATGAAAGAATAGATAATTTTGAGGTCGAATTATCTAAAATCCATAGTTTGCAAGCGGAATTTAATTACTTAAAGACATTGATCAAGGACTTAAAGGAAAGCCACTGTAAGAATGAGCAATGGGTTCGGCGCTCTAATATACAGATTAATGGCATACCTCAAAAAAAGGGTGAGAATTTAATAAATATAGTTAAATTACTTGCTGAAAGATCAAACTTTAAGTTGTGCCCTGACACTGACATTGACTTTGTTACTCGAGTAGCCACCAAAAATGATTTAGACATTCAAAAGCCTAAACCTATTATTGTGAAGATGCAGTCTCGATATAAAAAGGATGATTTCTTGTCATCACTTCGCAAATTAGGAAGCATCAAGGCGTCTGACATTGGATTTCCAGGGGTGCAAAATCAAATATATGTTAATGATCACCTCTCCACGCGTAACAAAGCATTATTGAGAGAAGCCAAACGTCTTTCTAAGGAAAAAGGTTATGTCTATTGTTGGGTCCGGAATTGCACGATTATGTTACGAAGAACAGATAACTCGCCGGTACTCCACATTACATCTGAAGAATCTTTAAAAAAAATTTCATAAGCGTAAACTCGTTATTTAATATTTTTTTTACTTACTTAATTTATTATAGGCAATCGTTATATTTTTTATATTCTTATATTTTTTATGTAATTCTTTGCATTATATCATACTTTATACCGTATAATCGAGTTAAATTTGATGAGATTGCTGTGCTTGTCGGTGGTTATGAGTCTAAATCTAGTGATAAGTTAATTGTACTTCTTCTATTTAATAATAATAAGCCTAGGGGTAATTGCTCAGATATAAGTACTCTACTTAAGTATTGGATAATGTTATTCGAAAACTTTAATTGGATAATTCGTAATAAACAGAATGCATATTTGTATATTTTTCTATATCCGCCATGATTTTGAATATTTTTTACCACAACGTTCGTGGTTTACGTACCAAGACAAAACAATTTTATCTTAATGTATTAAATCATAACTATGACATTATCTGCCTAACAGAAACGTGGCTTTTGGAAGGTATTTTTGACGAGGAATTATTTGATACCCGATATACTGTATATCGTAATGACCGTAAATATGACTGTCTTGATATGGAGAGAGGGGGTGGAACATTAATAGCTATTCGTAAGGAATTTTCTGTAGACATGTGTATTAAAGAATTTTCACCAACTCATCCTCATGTCGATATTACATACTTAAAAATTATATTGCGGCACAATTTACCACATAAGTCAATACTTCTTTTCTGTTGCTATTTTCCACAAAATTGTTACCAGGCTGAGTCACAATTGGAATTTTTCGAGTTTGTTCTGACTTAATTTTTCATCATCCATATCAAGACATTGTGATGGTGGGTGATTTTAACATACGTAAATCGGTTTGGTTATATAGTGATGATAACAGCTCTCTTAATATTTCAAATCCTTCTGTGGATGTTATAACATATCAGTTATCTGCATTTATAAATTTTACAAGCTTGCGTCAGTTTAATCACGTTCTTAATGTAAACGGTAGGTTATTGGATTTAATTCTTTCAAATTTACACTGTGATGTATCTCGTACCGCCCCTTTATATGAACCAGAGGATGCCCACCACCCTGCTCTCTGTCTTATGATAGATATTTGTTCAATTGAAAGGAATTTAAGACCTAATAGGCGTATTGTTCGTTTATATCATAAGGCTGACTATGAGGTTATTGGTGCTGAATTAAACAAAGTTAATTGGGAGCTTCAGTTAAATAATAAAAATATAACCGAAGCAGTTGATATGTTTTATCAAATCGTGGACCCGATCATACAACATTTTATTCCATCAAAAGTAATTACTGAAAACAATAAATATCCTTGTTGGTATTCTCGGACACTAATTAAAAAAAAAAATTAATAAATAAAAAATTAAAATGGCATAGGAAGTGGAAAATTTATGGACGAATATATGATTACAATAAATTTTCGGACCTTCGGGCTCAAACAAAAAATATTGAAACTGATTGTTACAATTTATTCGTAGAGAGAGCAGAACTGAATATATGTTTTAATTCTAAGCATTTCTGGACTTTCATAAAATCTAAGAAAGGTCATAACATTCTGCCGGATACTTTATAATAATGAATTCAGTTCTGACGGACAACAAATCTCGAATATGTTTAATCACTTTTTTAATTCTGTTTTTGAATTGGATTCAGGGTCCATGTCGATCATATCGTCTAACAACTCTTGCAATCAGACAATAATAAATTCAATTGAAATTACTAATAACAAAGTAGAGCATTATCTTTCAAAGCTGAAGATATCTCAGGGTAGCGGCCCAGATGGCCTACATCCTATTTTTCTAAAAAATTGCAGCAAGGCACTTTGCACTCCTTTAACTATTCTCTTTACAAAGTCCTTGAACACGGGTTGTATGCCAAAGGAGTGGAAGAGATCTTTAATCACACCTATTTTTAAACAAGGCGATAAAAATAATGTTAAAAACTACCGTGGCATTTCAAAATTGTCTGTGATTCCTAAGATGTTTGAAAAAATTATTTTTGATACCTTGTTTCCGTTATTAAGGCCTTTACTTATACCAAATCAACATGGATTCATCAATAAACGCTCAACTGAGTCAAATCTTTGCGAATTTCTTGATATAGTATTGAAAGCTATGGAAGATGGTCACCAGGTAGATGCCGTGTACACCGATTATTCGAAAGCTTTTGATAAAATTTCTCATAATCTGTTGCAAAAAAAACTAGAAAACATCGGTGTACACGGCGATCTTTTGCGATGGTTGACATCCTACCTTCGTGATCGTACTCAAGCTGTCGCAGTTAAAGGGTTTACTTCTACTTTTGTACCTATAACATCCGGTGTGCCTCAGGGTTCCCACCTTGGTCCCTTATTATTTAACGTCTTTATCAATGACTTAACATGCTGCTTCTTAAACTCACAGTTTTTACTCTATGCCGATGATACAAAAATTTTCAAAGTTATAAGGGATAACCAGGATTGTATCGAACTCCAAAATGATCTAAATAGGTTAGGACAGTACTGCAAATCTAATGGTTTACAACTAAATTTGGCTAAATGTTGTATTATAACATTTTCAAGAAAAAAAATGCAACATTCTTTCAGTTATTCAATGTTTGGTGTTAAATTGCGAAGGGTAACTGAGGTACGGGATCTTGGTACACCTTGATAGCCAACTCGTGTTCGATAAGCATATTGAAAAAATTACTTTAAAATCTTACCAAATGTTGGGCTTCATCTCAAGGCAAGGTACTGACTTTAGGAACCCTAATACACACATTATACTTTATAATGCTTACGTTCGGTCACACTTGGAATATGCATCGACTGTATGAAATCCATGTTATGCTAAGTATATTCAAGCAATCGAAACAATTCAAAATAAATTTATTAAAAAATTAAAATATAAATTTGGTCACGATTTGCCTACTCTACTGTCCTTGAAAACTAGACGAGAACATAGAGACCAATTGTTTCTATTTAAAATTATTAACAGCCTTATAGATTCGCCTTATCTCCTAAATAAAATATTATTTAATTGTCCTCGCTTAAGTGCTCGGTACAAAGCCACTTTCGCAACTCCAAATCATCAAACAAATTATTACAAAAATAGTTTTATAGTAAGATCGTGTAGCAACTATAACGATAAATATAACCACATAGACTTGTTCAGCGGCGGTCTCGGTAAGTTTAACTCGATACTTAAAAATAATTAGATTAAGATTTGTTATTAACTTTTTTTTTTTTTTCCTTTTTCATATTTCACATGATATAGGTTTGGTTTATATATATTTTTACACTTGTTAGTTTTTTTTTTTTAATTACCATACATTTAATTTTACTGTTTTATCTCTTTTATATATATGTTCACTTCCAGATTAATTATTTGTGGAAACTGTATTGGCATGTGTGTTATTTAAGGTTTATAAGTTTTATGTAATATAAAATATGCTGTTTGTTTCACTTACTTACAAATAAACAAATATCTGATGAGTGGGTGGTACCTACACAGACGAGCTTGCACAAAGCCCTACCACCAGTAAATACATGAAATATTGGAGTATACTCCACCTGGCCTGGTGAAGTATACTCCATACCTTCTCCATAATTGGCAGTAAGACATTTAAGATCTGTTACTTCATTTTTATATATAATACATATTTAAACAATATAGATTATGAATATTTAACATTATACTATCAATTCGTTAGCGTGGTGGAATAAGCTCCAAACTTTCTCCTCAAAATCGAGAGGAGGCCTTAGCCCAGCAGTGGGACATTAACAGGCTGTTACTGTACTGTACTGTACGAAAATATATCATAAGTTTTCTTCTAGAAGTCTTAAGAATTCTTCCAAGAATTATTATTTTTGTTGATAATAATGTGCAGTTATTTGCAATAACCGAACGCATAGTATGAGATGTTGAATTGACAATTGCGATAAAGTTGTACCATTTGTGAGTGGTATTAAAGTTATTCTTACACAAATATGATTTACAGCGTTTCTGGGAACAGACAATGCTCCCGTAGCCCAACTCTTCCCTATTGTCGCCTGTGGACTTTTTTTCTAAATAATTTCGAAGCAACGTTGTCAGAAAGGATAATTTCAAATCTATGTGTCCGTCGTGTGCGGACAATGCCCACTATTAGCGGATTATAATCCGCAAAAAGAGCAGGTACTGTTTCAGACACAGTCCAAGTTTAGTGTATACGCGTTTTGTAAATGACGCTCTGTATAAATATTTTTGATGAAAAAAAAAATGACTTCAATTCTTTATTTTTTTACGACCGATTTTTTGATCGCCAGTTCACTTTTCAAAATAACATAGTCCCATCTATAAATCAGCCCCAAATCAACAAATTCAGGATAAAATAGGTACGTTACTAATTCTTCTATTCTACTCAAATCAAATCTTATATCTACAAATGTATTTGTACTATTGTCAATTGTCGCTTTGATTTAATTGCATATGAAATCAACAAATCTTAAAACACGTTTAACAAGTGTTCAGCTCGTAACTTGTACCGATATTATAATATTTGCTTGCGCTAGACAGATGCAAGCCTCTCTCCCGGGAGACACTTGGCGACGATTTTCTCAAACAATAACATTCAGCCGGACACTACGTGATATTGCCTTCGACTCTACTATACGTTTGTTATTTTAGTTGTTGCTCAAATAATTTTAACTTCTGAATATGTTTCGGGTTCCTGGAATATTTTTAATTTGCAAAAAATAACATCTATTTTAAAAAAAACAAAACAATCTATAATAATCATTTGTTGTTCTGACTAGGTAACTAGGGAAAAAAAATCTTGACTTTATATATGTACATATAATAAAACTGCAACGGCGATATATATACGTTAAATTTATACATTACAATGTCATTAAAACCGAGCCGTTAAATTGCAAGAAATATTAAATACAGTAACAACTTATAAATGCCCCACTGCTGGGTTAAGGCCTCCTCTCCCTTTTTGAGGAGGAGGTTTGGAGCTTAAAAAACTTTAGTATTTTTCAAAACCGATAATTTGTTAGTATTATGAAACTTGTTAAAGCCCGTTATCGATAAAGCGGCAAGTAACATCAACAAATATATTATAACCAGGAAAAGTTTATCAACATCCAAACAAACAACAGTTGATTTAACCGTATCTATAAAAATGTATACAAATCCAAAATAGTTGATTAACGGACCACACTTGATGTTCCCGCTGCATCGAATCGTACAACACCTTGGACTTGTCAATCATACCTTTCAAGAACCGCTATAAAGTACACAACGCCCCACGAGACCGTGTGAACATTTGATCACAGCCCACACAATTGATACAATTGCGAGAACGCCTTCAAAACCTTGATTTTAACAATATATTCGCGGTTAACAGTACACATTTAGCCTTTACGTCATGCATATTTTCGATATCCTTATGTCTTTGTGTTAGAGTTCAAATTACAGTAAAATATCTAGGCTACATGACGATGGAAGATAATCCGAAACAGAGGGTTTTGCTCCTGCTGTTTTATGAGATAAGAATATTGACTACGTGCGAAAAAAATATGAAAAAGATGTCAGCTATGTATTTTAAACAATACTCCTATTTGGATATGCTGTTTATTTATTTTTTAATGTGCAAGTTTTCAATTTATATCAGTTTTATTATATAGCAATAGCTTTTCCCCGTAATTCAGTTCGCATAGCAAATATGTTCCTGTAAATTATATACTAAGACCTTAACCAAATCTAAGACTACCTCGATTTCTTCGTGACAGAAATAAGCCAACAGACAGAGCTACTTTCGTATTTATAATATTAGTACATATCATGAATCATGATATTTTATTCTATAAACTTTTATTCAGCTACACCCACACAATCTATAATCCGTCGAGCGGCACCCACAACAGACTTCCTAACCGGCTCTAATCTCCAAGCAATATCAGTGTTGTCGAGAACGATGGCATCCCTCGCGCAGATGCACAAAACGGGTCCACATATCAAAAAGAGAAAATCAAGCAATCCGCTCAATGGAAATCCTTTCGCCAAGGTATGCTGACTATTTTACATACTTCTATTCTTTTATATCCGGTTACTATATTTAAAAAAAAAAACAATTAGTTTTGCCTTATGCATGAATAAAAAACATTTAAAAAATAACGTTCCGTAAGTATTGAAGTCATATCAAAATTATCGGTTACAGATGTAAAAAAATAATTCGTTAAATATAGAAACCGGGCTATAACAAACTTACTGGTGTTTTACTAATATTTTCCCTTCAGAAACACTCCATACTAAACTAACATTAAACAAAATTGGAAAAAAATAATTCTATAAAATGCGTGTATTAGGTTTTTTTAAATTATTAATTTACAATTTTCAGTTAAATGTCACTATTAATATGGTCAGGCGCGCTTGTGTGAATACCACTCATTAGTTTACCGCCTCATATCAATAGTTTGTATCGTTGTGTGTGTATATCGTTTATCGTTTGTTTTGTAGAGTTAAGAAGCTAGGTAAGGAACAGGCAAATAGGACATTACATCTTAGATTCCAGTCTGCGATACAAATATAAAATTAAAAAAAAATTTTGAAACACCACTCTCAAATTTAGGATGTAATTGTAACATATGAACAAGGGATGCCAAAACTTACTGCTATGAACAGCGCATTAGAAATATGCATAAAAGACAATGTGCACAAATATCTCTTATATTATGAAGGTTTTTATTTACCCATACGGAATATTAAGATATATATTTTTACATAGTCTCCTAACAATGTGTTTTACAAAACCTCGATTATTTAGCTAAATCGAGTAAATCTGTACCAAGCATATAAGCATCACTGAATATTCGTGTGTTTAATTTGTGTTTTTAATACAGTGCTTTACTTTGAAGTAAAATAACGTGAAAAACCTACAAGTGTATGTGTGTGTGTATTCACGAACAGTCGACGGAGCAACGTGATGAATTAAGCTCCAAACCTTCTTATTAAAGCATAACCCAGAACCCCTGTTATGTTTCCCTAAACAGGCTCTTACTTTTAGTTAAATAAGGAACATAATTTCAGGGTGTGATACTAAAAACCTTGATCAGAAAACCCAAGAAGCCGAACTCCGCTAACCGTAAATGCGTGCTCGTGCGTCTCTCCAGCGGGCGAGAGATGATCGCCTACGTGCCGGGCATCGGACACAACCTGCAGGAACACAATATCGTGCTCGTTAGAGTCGGCAGGTTAGTGATGTGGTTCATCATGACAAATGGAGCAGTCGCCATAATACTGCAGCACATCTTGACTATAAATATACTTAGCTATAGATCTTTTTACAATTACAAAGGTGAGTGAGCCAGTGTAAATGCAGGCAAAAGATATATATCTCTGTTCCCATTATTGGTGCGTTGACGATGTAAGGAATAGTTAATATTTTCAAAATTCATCGCTTTATAAGCGATCCATTAAACTAACCAAAAACCAAATGGATTAATATTAAACTTAACAAGTATCTGCTGCGTCTGCCACCAATAATGTATGATGAATTTGGGTTGGTTATCAATTTCAGAGTTAAAGATTGTCCCGGTGTGAAGCTGAAATGCGTCCGAGGTAAATTCGACTTGCCGCACGTCATCAAGCAGAAAGTATAGTAGTCTGTTATATCCAGTTGTGTAAGGTTATTTGTAGCGAAATAAATCTAGTTTAAGTACAGGAATTAGTTTTATTTTTAGATTTCTTAACCTAAAAATAACTTTAATTAAGAAGCTAATATAACACTAATGTTCGCGCGGTGGATTATTGAAAATTTGAGTAGTACATATATGAATTTGCAAGTTTCGTACTGTTATTTTTTCACTCTTATTTCCATTTATTTATTGATATCATTCCGTGTGCATCTTAATAGCTAATAAACATAACACAAATCGTTTGATGAACAGAGGCAAAAAAAATATTGAACGGTTTCGTATTTGCTTTTAAACATTTTATATTGATTATCTACAAATTAAAAATACACTAAACCCATTTAAAGTAAATATAAAAGTAAATTATGTATATCTATCGATCATCTTTGAATACACAATAAACACTCATTCGTGAACCCGATTGGTCGGAAAGAAGCAAAAAGCGGCGCTTGCGCAAGCCGCACCCATTCAATTGTAACTTAATGGTATGTACTTAACTTTTTATTCAATGGGGACTTGAATGGGGTTAAGCTCGGTAGTCCACCTTATCTTTATGATACAAGATAGAAAAATCTATTGAAGATATTTGACTCGATATAGATATAGATATTGTTAGTGTAAACTTCAAATTGATTATAACTTTCTATGATTTTGTAACAAAACTAAAAGGTTTTAAATAATTAAAAGGTCAATTTATGTTTGGTCATTTATTAAATTTATTTCAACTTACAATTCTTTAGAGAATAATATTCTGCAAGTATACTATTTATAAGATTGCACAAACATCATTGCACAAACACCTTAGAGTTTAGAACTTATAGTTCAAAATAAAAAAAATTAAACACTATTATAATTCTAAATCTCTAAAGGAACGTCTGGTCACACACTATACACCTATTCGAAGACAGCAGACGTATGATCTTAGACAGGTCTTTTTTCAAATAAGTGACCTTGAGTGAATTGTGGATCTCTCGTAGTTTTCTCCTGTCACGGCTCTGCTTTGCAGCAAAATTATTCCTCTCTCTCTGTTTTCTATAAAAACCGTCGGCGTTCTGATTAGTTTGCACGGCACGACGCATTCTCGGATTATTACCGAGCAACGACCCTCCGTTCTTTTCGGCCATTGCTCTGAGGGCTTCCCTCTCGAACGCAAGGTAGTCCGGATCGTCTGATAGAGCGTCTACATCTATCATATAACTTGGACGCTTTTTTTTTTTGTCTGATACCGGAGACTTGGGTGGCGAAAATACGCACGTACTCCTTGAGACATTCATCGATTGCGACATATTTGTACTCGAAGACGCAGGCGCTGGTTCAACAACGGGCACGTACATGGGCTGGACATACCCGATGTATGGGTACGGTTCAACACTGTGTTGCACTGTGCTTATACACGGATACGGTGGAAGCTCCGTTGGACGCTTTTTTTTTTTGTCTGATCCCGGAGACTTGGGTGGCGATATCAAGCACGTACTTATATAATTATTAGTCGATTGCTGCAACCCGGAACTCGAAGGCCCAGGCGATGATTCAACAACGGGCACGTACATGGGCTGGACATACCCGATGTATGGGTACGGTTCAACACTGTATTGCACTGTGCTTATACACGGATGCGGTGGAAGCTCCGTATTTGTTTGCGATGTCGTTTCACGTGTACTATTTACAGATAGATCTAATGGTGAGTCCTCAGCGTATGGTGTCCAGAGAGCCATGATTACTTTAGTTAGTACGGTTAATAGTTACGGTTGACTGCGAGTAACTAATGATGTTGTTGGTCGCCCCGGTCTTTTATTCTCGGGGGTGTGGTCTAATTGTGCAGGGCACCCCCACCCCGCTGCACGGGTTACTTCCGCTACCTGAACCAACGGGACACATCGGAAGAACAATGGGGTGACTTTCGGTCTATTATGAAGAGTTGCGTTAATTTGCTACTCAAGCTTGCTTGTTTTTGACACAATAGATAGAAAAATGTGAAGGTTGATTACAATGATATCATGATGTCACAATTTTCTGATACAATATCGCGAAATATTTTCAAATAATTTCTTCATTTTATTGTATGTACGATGCTCTACGTGTTCTTTGGTTTCATACTGATATTAATTTAAGTAATTTATTATAACCATTGCAGAAAAAATTGTTGGAGAATATGATTTTAGTTGCAACATTCGGTCAAATAGAAGTTAAACCATTCGTGAATAATGAAAGATAATTCGAACGATTCATAAATGTTATTCATGCAAGAACAGGAAGCAAATGACACCATATGACTCCTCTCCGGATGTAACTGAATTTAATTTTATATATATTAAGTTTTAGCCGACAACGCAGTCACGGAAAATTATGTACAACCTTGTAATACTCCAAGTATACTATTTATAAGATTGCACAAACATCATTGCACAAACACCTTAGAGTTTAGAACTTATAGTTCAAAATAAAAAAAATTAAATACTATTATAATTCTAAATCTCTAAAGGAACGTCTGGTCACACACTATACACCTATTCGAAGACAGCAGACGTATGATCTTAGACAGGTATTTTTTCAAATAAGTGACCTTGAGTGAATTGTGGATCTCTCGTAGTTTTCTCCTGTCACGGCTCTGCTTTGCAGCAAAATTATTCCTCTCTCTCTGTTTTCTATAAAAATCGTCGGCGTTCTGATTAGTTTGCACGGCACGACGCATTCTCGGATTATTACCGAGCAACGACGCTCCTTTCTTTTCGGCCATTGCTCTGAGGGCTTCCCTCTCGAACGCAAGGTAGTCCGGATCGTCTGATAAAGCGTCTACATCTATCATATAACTTGGACGCTTTTTTTTTTCGTCTGATACCGGAGACTTGGGTGGCGAAAATACGCACGTACTCCTTGAGACACTCATCGATTGCGACATATTTGTACTCGAAGACGCAGACGCTGGTTCAACAACGGGCACGTACATGGGCTGGACATACCCGATGTATGGGTACGGTTCAACACTGTGTTGCACTGTGCTTATACACGGATACGGTGGAAGCTCCGTTGGACGCTTTTTTTTTTTTGTCTGATCCCGGAGACTTGGGTGGCGATATCAAGCACGTACTTATATAATTATTAGTCGATTGCTGCAACCCGGAACTCGAAGGCCCAGGCGATGGTTCAACAACGGGCACGTACATGGGCTGGACATACCCGATGTATGGGTACGATTCAACACTGTGTTGCACTGTGCTTATACACGGATGCGGTGGAAGCTCCGTATTTGTTTGCGATGTTGACAAGGTTGACATACTCGTTCTCTGAGCTTGGGCCTTAATTTCGCAATTCTTTTCTTTAGATATGTCACTTGAAACGCGTGACGAACTTCTCTTAACTTTCGTCTGTCTCTGCTCTGTTTCGCCGCGTAATTGTTTTTTTCTCTCTGCTTCCTGTACGAGTCGTCAGCGTCTCGATTCCTCTGGACCGCTCGCCTCATTCTAGGATTATTTCCAAGTAAGTTGCCTCCATTCTTCTCGGCCATAGCTCGAAATGCATCCTGCTTGAAAAGGCTTGATACTCGGCATCATCAGACAGCGAGTCGACATCTAAGTCCTCTGATTGCGATGTTGAAGGTGCGTTTCTGTAGTTCCAACTCTCGACCGGAGATATTTGGGACGGCGGGATGTTGCACTCATAACAATTGTAAGATCTATTTTCATGTTCTAAACTCGGTGGCTCTGATGAATATCTATAGTCAGGAACCTTGGAACCAGGTGTTGAGGTACTGTCTGGTGAGACTTCCTGTTTAACATTTGTAGTTAAGTCCAAAGGTTCCTCCGCGTAGGGGGTCCACAAAGCCATTTTTTAGCATGTGTTGTTTTCTGAACAAATAGTCAGTAAACACTGAATGCAATTTTCTAACGCGTCTGTCTCATTTGTGGGCGTAAAAGGGTGTTGTGGAAGGGGTAATCCTCTACCTGCGGGACTCGTAACGGGACTGTAGGCGACATGAATATTAAATTTCCCCTTAAACAATAGGATTCTATTACTATTTTGCTGGGAGTAAGTCAAATATTACAGTTAGGAATGTCCAATGGAATAAAATAAGCAAAGAACTATAATAAGTAATTATATAAATCAGTTACAGTCTCTTAATGTCATATATTTATAGCGGGATCAAAAAAATGTCCTTATGAATTGTTAGCGTTAACAAAGTCGCGTGCGACATGTTTACTTAGTATAAATTACAGCAGCTTTTGAACTACAGCCGAGAACTTGAGTACATTTTGTTATTTGAGAACCTTTATTTGCCTTTTATACAATTTTATCTTAATTCGAAACCTTTGTTCTTTGCTCTTGTATAGACTGAGCGAGTTGTGTTCAATTTATCGCAATGCGGTCGCTGTAAACAATAGTGACATCATCCGAGTTTTCTGCTTAACACGAAACTGACGCAAAAGCTATCAGTAAATAAATCTTAAACATCACTCCAAGAACAAATTAAACGTTGATATTTGTGAATTGAGTTTATTTTATTTATTTACTGAAATAATTACACCGTCAAGTTATCACTAAGCCTTAAAATTAACAATTAAAAAATATGTACTTACGAATTTATACGTCTTTAAAAATCAAAGTTTCACATAAAAAATCAAAAATCAAACCTTCTCAACTAAATTTCGGTGATAAAAGTATGTGTGAGAAGTGAGCTATAAGAACGTAACATAAATGTTATATTTTTAAATACATAATTAGATATGCATTTTTCAACCCGTCTTTTTTAGACAGTAACTAGTTCTGTCAAACACAGGACTTAAGTACCTAACTTAACAATCGCTAGGTAAAGACTCGACTTAAATAATTAATTAAGGAGAGAAGGTTTGGAACTCACTTAAACATTACATACAGAAACGTTGCTCTTATACTATATTGAAATTTAATTCATATCGCATCCAAAGAAGCTTTACTTAAAAAACCATATAAATATTATTATTAGGTCCTTACATATGAAATTGGCGTTTTGTACGGGAGGAATATAAAGTTATTTTTTTTTTTTTTGTAAAATATATTTAATTAATCAAATTACCGTTGCTATTCATACACTTTTGCTATCTCATAGATCCTTTTACTAAAAAACACCATGGGGGCGAGAATCAATAAACTCTTTGAAGGCGGTTTGGACCTCCGCATCGGAGTTGAATTTTTTTCCTTGTAAGAAGTTGTCCAAATTCCGGAAAAAATGGTAATCTGTTGGAGACAGGCCCGGGGGGTACGGTGGATGTCGTAGACATTCTAATTGTAGCATTTAACTTAGTGGTTGTTAATTGTACAGTGTGTGTCTTGCGTTGTCATGAAGCAGCAGTGGCCTAGAGCGATTGACCAATCTCGGTTGTTTAGTTGCTAGTTCTTCCTTCATGGTTTGCAGTTGCTGACAATAGATATGCCGTAATAGTTTGGCCAGATTTTAAAAAGCTGTAGTGAACGACACCGGCGCTAGTCCACCAAACACTCACAAGTAACTTTTTCTAAGTCAATTTTCGTTTAGGGTAGGATTTGGCTGGGTTTCCAGGGTTCAGCCATAGCGACGAGCGCTTCCGATTATCGTACAGTATCTACTTTTCATCACAAGTAATGATTCGATTTAAAATCCCTTCATTATTGTGTCGGTTGAGCAAAGTAACACAGCAGTCTACGCGTGTTTGCAAGTTCGATTCACTCAATTCATGAGGTACCCATCGTTCAAGTTTTTTTACTTTCCCGATTTGCTTGAAATGAATTAATACAGTTTTATCACTTACCCCGAAGACTGCAGCTATCTCCGAAGTGCTTTGTGATGGATCCGCTTCCACAATAGCCTTTAATTCTTCATTTTCAACTTTTGTCTCCGACCGTCCACGGGGTTAGTTCTGAAGGTCGAAATTTCGTTATCGGTTATTGAAAATTTGAAAAAATGCATATCGGAAGCTAAAGTTCAATAAATGACAATATTTAAAGTAATGCATCAACCCAAACAACTGGTTTTTCATGTTTTTGAATAATCTTTTGACCAATTGTAGATGCGTCTCACTTGAAACGTTTAAGGTATTATAACCCTTTCCTGTCACGGGATCAATGTAGGACCACCGTCGGTTTTTATTTATATAATTGCAAAATTTCGACCGGAAGTTACGAGAAAGACGCATCAGTTGGTCCCCTGGTGACGCTTCGATGACTTTTATCAAAGCACGCGCTGGACATCATTATCTATTATGGGAACTCACCATTAGGGCCTTTAAAAAAATTAAATAAGTTTAATTTGAAAGGGACTATTAAGCTTTATGCTTCCGAAAAAGAAAATTTAAATATAGAATAATATACTTTTTGAAATGATTACTATTCATTTAATTGCAGTAATTAAACCAAATTATAAAAAAAATATTTTTAAATACTCATTACTAATTTATTTTTGTTAATTTTTACGAAGTAACACATTTAAATATACAAAAGTCATTTATAGAAAGTTCGTGACAAAACCGTATTCAGTGTATCTCTTCGAAGTTATTTCAAATTGAAATTCATGGAATTTAAATCGTCTGCCGTCCAAAAAAACACTAACGGAAAATAAAATAGATATCAAACACACATTATTGTGAAACAGTTATACCATCCATCTTGAAATATGTCAACAATACAAAATGGTCGAACCGACCACTAAGTTTTGTAATGGGTTAACACAAATGGCAGGCGCGTGGGCATTCACACGTAACCTGTGCCATTATAATTCATTCTTTAACACAATATAATAAAACTTATATTACCTTAAATGTAATTCTAGCAAAGCATACGCGGCACAATCAATTTTTAACTCTATATTATTACAATAGAGTTCATTTTGGATAATGTGTTCCGAAATAACAGATGCATCTTATTTCCGCGTTGCAACTGTATCAATCACACAATTCGGTAGTTATCGATTACTACATTTACTATACAATGAAGTAATAAGCAGTACGTGCAGAATACATCTTTATACATGTATTTATTATTAACAGTGCCCAACGGTTTAAGCCGCGTTAAGTTTATATTACACATTGAGCAATAACCTAAAGCCCAAGTCCTAAAGCCTAAAAATATTAACGGAAGAAAAATAACGCTTTTTATCACATTTCGAAAGAATTGCAATGACTTCCTGAAAATATTTTTTGTAATTATACTTATATAGGTATAGAACGGATTTGGATGATAATTTTAAAGACAAACAGTACATCAGAATATTCTCTATAATATTTTTTTTTTCTTTTTGGCGATTAGACCCGGCAAACTGAGAGACAGACACTACATTTTTATTTATTTTAGAAATTTTAAAAGAAAAGTTATAATAACTTTACATACTATTTACTCTTTTTTTTTTTTATATGCCCCGGGATGGCAAATGACTCTACTCCACCTGATGGTAAGTGGTAGTAGAGTCCAAACGCGACGACGGCCAGTACAGTCGGGAAGAATGTTCTGTACTAGCCGTCCCCGCCTTGCCGGCCCGCAAGATGCCTCTTCACGCCTCGTTTGAAGGAACCCGGGTTGTAAGAGGAGGGGAACACGTGAGCTGGTAAGGAATTCCATTTTTTGGTAGTGCGACAAAGAAAGGAGTTGCCAAATTTCTTTGTGCGCGATGGAATTGATGTCACAGTTAGGCGGTGACATCGAGAACCAGCTCGCGTGGACTTAAGAAGGAAGGGGGAAGCAGGAATTAAAGAGAATAATTCCTCAGAGCACTCGCCGTGATACAGACGATAGAAAGCGCTCAGTGCTGCTATCTCGCGACGCAATTGTAAAGGTTCAAGGGTGTTTGTGACTTTTACGTCGCCAATAATGCGTACTGCACGTCGCTGCAACCGGTCCAAGGCCTCCAGTAGGTACTTAGCGGAGCCATCCCAAAGGTGCGAGCAATATTCAACGCAAGACCGTACCTGTGTTTTGTATAACAGGCACAGTTGTTGTGGCGTGAAAAAACGCCGCACCTTGTTCAGAACTCCGAGTTTCCGTGAAGCAGTTTTTATAATAGCCTCGATGTAATCCCTTGGACTAAGGTCGCAGCGAACGTCCATCCCCAGCATGGCGATTTTGCTTTGTATCATCAGCGGTGTGCCACAGAGGGAGGGATGAGGGTAAAATGGTGACTTTTTCTCTGTGAGAGCGCACACCTGTGTTTTCTTGGCATTAAACTCAACAAGATTATCAGAACCCCATTTGGCGATGAGCTCTAATGTCCTATCGAGTTCAATAACAAGATTCTCCCGCCTCTCTTCAGTTTCACTCAAAGATATACACAGGTAAGTTATATATATATAGAGATATAATTACATTTTATGTGTTCTAATAAACATGTGTCATAGCATTACGTCACATATATATTGTCTACGAGCTATAGACTATAAGTATATACCTTTCTCAATAAATTAACCATATATTACTTTTTTACTCGAATCGGAGTTTTAGATAATTTTCGATATTTTTATATCAAATCACGTTAACTATTGCTTATTATTAGGGTAAAATCATAAATTATAAGATTAAGTTGCCAACTACATCAATTATGTTTTGTTTCGGCTCCCTTCAATGCTTCTTAGATTCTCGGAGAATTTAAACAATGATGTCGTAAATTGCTAATGGCCAGCCTATATTTTATTCAAAAAAGAAGTGCGTCGGCGAATTTTATTACTACTTGTTTGCCTACTTCAATTTCCAGGTACTAGCGGTAAAAGAGTTATAGCTTCGAGAAGGCTTCTGCTGCCCGTTTTACATGTTGGTTCTTCAAAATAAATCTTTCATTACCTAATATTTTGAACATACGTCTGGACGGGCAGCTCCTATATATAAAGGTATGCGATGTCTAGAAAAGATAAGCTTATCCAATTAATTTTAAGCCGTGAATAACTAAACTAAAAGGAATCGAATTTGATTACCTACTCGTATTTATATTTATTTCGTAATGCTATTTTTGTATTGATCTATATTAATCATCGATAATAAAATTTCACACGTGAATCTCGCTTAGAAACACATTGGCACGAGTCGTTTGCAAATATTATTTTAAGTTTCGGTCAAATGATTGCCACAGAAAGACACGCAACATTTTCAAAGCGATTACATAAAATAGCACTTTAAATATACAAAATCAAATCCAAATACAGACAATTATATTGTACAGTATATTTATAATAATTCCTAATTAAACAAATTTCGGATTATATTATTTTTGAAATATATAAGTATATTATGTAGAGGTCTTTACTTTTATTAATATAATCTAAATTATACATTATTCAAATTACTAAAATACCTTCTGTAGGTAGTGTATGTATAGATGGCGGTAATAAAATCTGTCAGTTTCCTGAATCGCGCTGTCTAGATTCGCTACTGAATATATATAATGTAAAGGTGATTTTGTTAAAATGATCAGACAAAATAAATTATAGTGTGAACATTGGAAAGCTCTTCCTTAGTTTCATTTACCGTTTGATCCCCGATATTAGTTCGGCGTAAACAGGTAGGTATATTGTAATTTAAGTCGTGTAAGCTAGTCTCTACGCTAATTTAGTGTTTCCGTAGCAAATTAATTTATTATTATTTTTATGTAAACACCATTTTAAAAACAAATAAAATTGAAAAAGAGAAAACATTTTAAAATAAGTACTTTTAAAATAATGTCGAGCGTTTGGTGAAATTGCGAAATTACGAACCAGTTGAAACGTTCATCCGAATTGTATCATTTGCATTGTTATATTCGCAATGACACAAAGGGTGCAACCGTTCTCCCGTCGGGACGTTTTCTCTGAAACAGCTCTACTTTCTCTGAGAACAATAGCTGCGTTATCTTCTTCGCCTGCAATAAACCAAAAACTCGGCGGGAGACGAACAAAACGCTTTGCCGATTTGTTAGACATTTTGTTTATAACAAAAAGACATTTTAATAACCACTTATTGTTTTACGATACAATTATGTAAAATGTAGTTTGTACTTGCAAGTCTAAGACAAATAAGGTCGAAGCCGATGCCTTCTATTGTGTTTTGGTTGGGGCTTATTTGATATGAGACATGAACGAAATTCACTCCGCACGCACATCACGTTGCCTGATTTTAATGTCAGGCATCGTATGGCCACATGCAGGTATTGTAGGTGGCAGTGCACTACAATCATCGATGACGGAATTGTCGGCAAAGAGTTTAGCCAGGAGATCAGCTTGCTCTTGCGGACTGTAAGCTAGCGATCCGTCCGGATTTCTGAGCGGTGGCAGCGAAGGTTGGCAGAAATTGTTTTGCACAGACTTGGTCAGACGCCAGAAGCTACGGGAGCCCCTAGGATGCGAAACAAGGTCATGACCAATCTGTACAATGCGCTGTGCATCCGCTCTCGTGTATGCCTTTCTACAGGACTTGGAATTTTTATTATAGTTTGCTTTCAGTGAGTCAATGTTAGATGCCCCGCTAATACAGCCGTTGATCCACTTGCGATATGCCGCCTGCTTAGATGATACAGCATCGGCACATTCACGAGTGAACCAACGGTTACGCGTACTCCTACTGACGAGATCTGAGCTAAGAATGTAGTATTCCATTCCCAGCATGATCTCGCCAGCAACAGCAGCGGCACTAGCTGTCGGGTCATTCCCACTGAAGCAACGTTCCTTCCAAGGGACCGACGCATAGTTATCGCGCATACCGTCCCAATCCGCCGACTTATAGTGCCAAACGCGACGTTTGCATACCGCTAGTGGTGGCAGCTTGGCCTGTGGCACTCTGGTAGAAATAAGGCTGTGATCCGAAGAGCCAAGAGGAGCCTGAACCACAACCTGATATTCCACCGGGTGAGAAGTCAGCAGAAGGTCCAGTAGAGAAGGTGTTTGCCCATCAATATCTGGGATCCTGGTGGGCTGATCAACCAGTTGGGTCAAGTCATGTGTGAGAGCAAAAGCATGAGCAGTCCTTCCAGCATGGTCAGTTTTGAGGGATTTCAACCAGGATTCGTGGTGGGCATTAAAATCCCCCAAAAACACCAATTCCGCGTTAGGAAATTGCTCTTGCGCAGCATCTGCCACCCGACTAAGATGGTCAAATAATCGGCTTGTCTCCAAGTCACCATTGTGGGATCTGTAGAGGCACACGTAGACACGGCTCTGACGAACCAGGTCCACACGTACCACCAACATGGAGAAGGAGGGGTCCTCCAAGCAGCGTAGTCGGTGACAGCAAACATCCGTCCTGACGAACAAGCATACTCCGGCTTTCGCTTTGAAGGATTCTTCAAGCGTGTAGCCGGGATAATTAAGGTAGCTGGTATCGGCAGGACGGAGTATTTGTGTCTCCGTGAGAAACAACATTGCTGGCCGTGCTGTCTCGAGATGGTGGTGGACAGCGTTGAGGTTAGTGTGGAGTCCTCGGATGTTAGAGAACTCGACCTCAAACAGCGAGGGTATGGTGGGGGTTTGCACCGCTGTACGACCGTTATTTCTTTTTTGTTGCGCCATTTCGGAAAAATGAAATGGAAAAGAGACGTGAAGCGAGCGATGTATTGCCACGATAGGGATGGGCAAAGTGTGGAGGCGTGTTTCCCCAAATGGTTGCCAAAAGGAAAAATACACTGACCCGCCGGACGGAAGGGCCCACGAACCCCCCCGGAAGTGGCCGCCGGGACCCCACCTACCGGTCACCAACCGGCACGACGGTCCACCCTGAGATTATGCGTGGCCTGGTGGGGCAGCCTCACGAGCTGGTTAGGCACGCTCGGGCCTCTGTACTATGCCACGGGCGGCCAGCGGAACAGCCGTTTCTTCGGGTCTCCCTGCCGGTCAGGTCAATACAGTTTCCCCCGGCATTGGTTCAACAGCCGTCTTCAACTGGACCAACACCCATCGCGGCAATACTCGCTCGGGCTCTGGCTGTACGCTGGCTGACCTCGAAACGCGGCTGCAAGCCACTTCACGAGTTTTTCACCACGCTTACGGTGGTAACAAGCCAGGCGGATGTTAGCATCCTACCACCAGATGAGCAGATGGTCGCTCAGATATCCCTTAGTCGCCTCTTACGACACCCATGGGAAAGAGAGGGGCAGTGAAATGTATTCTTTCTCCGTCACTGCACGGATAGAACAAAAACAGTTTTAAACTCTTCTCCTCTTAAACAGTTTTAAACTCTTAAAAGCTTTAAAGTGTTATACTGATTTAATTATATGGCAACTTTAGTTTTTGTTTAAGTTTCTATATAATTTTTTTTTAATATATTTATGAAAATATATACATATTAATTTTAATAAATATTTTATCTTAACAAAATTCGTCAGTACCCTCAATAATAAAAATAATATTTTGACTTGCGAAGCAAACATTCGCTGTACGGCATATTTCCGTTCCTGCTTGAAAGTATAAGCCTAACATTAGCATTTATATTAGGTAGGGATTTTGGCATGAATTATCAAAAAAAAAAATATTAGAACAAATAACAAAAAATGACATCTATCGTTGAATAGCGGTAAGCTAACTTGCTTAAAGGTAAAAGTGACATCTATCGAGAATTTTACGACAGTGTCACTTTTATATTAATGTATTATTATATTATTTAAAAGGCACTATTAAAATATTTATGTACCTAAAATTATTTTAATAAAAATATTATTAATGATTTCTTTTTTTAATTTTTTAAAACATATTATACATGCAGCACCGTCGGTCTGTTCTGTCATCCTTATGTCAAAACTCAAATGCCAAAATAAATATAGAATTTGTGGTTATGTTATGAAAAAAAATCACGTACTTATTGGAATTTTATAAATAAAAGTACTAAATAATATTAAAATAGTGCAAAGGTAATTGAAAATGATTGTTTCCGTGTTCATACTAATAAATTGTTCTGCCTATAAATTTAGGCTTTAATTATACCTAATTGTAAAAAAGCTACTAGGTGGTCGGGCTTTGTGCAAGCCTATCTGGGTAGGTACCACCCACTCATCAGATATTCTACCGCAAAACAACAGTACTTGGTATTGTTGTGTTCCAGTTTGAGGGGTGAGTGAGTACAGGCACAAGGGACATAACATCTTAGTTCCCAAAGTTGGTGGCGCATTGGTGATACAATTGTTAAAATTTCTTACAATGCCAATGTCTATGGGCGTTAATGATTACTTACCATCAGGTGGCCCATATGCTCGTCCGCCTACCTATACTATAAAAAAAGACTGTCCCTTAAGACACAAAGTTACCGAAAGTTCACATAAAATTACTTATTAGTGTTTTAGACCAGATCGTAATACAGCTGTGATCTAGATTAATGGGGACTTTAATAGAAAAATTCTTGTGCGAAGATGGTTTTAAGTCTTTTTTTATATATGTAGATGTTGTAGTAAAAACAGTTTTCATGCTTTACAAATTAATTGATTATTTGTAAATTTACATATTTTAATAATGTGATAAATCCTAAAACATTACTAATTATTTTTTTGATATATTTATCGCATGATACTAAAAGTAATGATTGTTGACCGGACGCTACGTGGGATCTTCCCATATTAATCTTTCTCATAGAAAATACGAGTAGCAATGAATCAATTGTGTCTGTTTTGATCGCTCCGCCGCAGATCCTTTAGCGTTAAAGACGCGGAAATTTTGCTCATGCTTAAAATTCGAATCTTTGAGCAGAAGTAAAACTTTCTAGCACTTTTCCTTTATAGGTATAGAATTCTTTGATCTAAGATTTCACTTGCTCGATGTGTGTTTATAATAATACTTCTCAAACGTGATGATGAAGGATAAAAATTGTATAGGAACGCTTGTGTTAGTTATAATTCTATTTATAATAACTATACCTAACCAATCCATGGTAGACCAGCGTATTTTTTTATATAGGTATGACGAGTATATGGGCCACCTGATGGTAAGTGGTCACCAACGCCCAGTGATATTGGCATTGTAAGAAATGTTAATCATCGCTTACATTGCCAATGCGCTACCAACGTTGAGAACTGAGATGTTATGTCCCTTGTACCTGTAATTACTGACTCACCCTTCAAACCAGAACACAATACCAAGTACTGCTGATTTGCGATAGAATATCTGATGAGTGGGTGGTACCTACACAGACGAGCTTGCACAAAGCCCTACCACCAGTAAATACATGAAATATTGGAGTATACTCCACCTGGCCTGGTGAAGTATACTCCATACCTTCTCCATAATTGGCAGTGAGACATTTAAGATCTGTTACTTCATTTTTATATATAATACATATTTAAACAATATAGATTATGAATATTTAACATTATACTATCAATTCGTTAATGTTACAAAAATATATCATAAGTTTTCTTCTAGAAGTCTTAAGAATCCTTCCAAGAATTATTATTATTGTTGATAATAATGTGCAGTTATTTGCAATAACCGAACGCATAGTATGAGATGTTGAATTGACAATTGCGATAAAGTTGTACCATTTGTGAGTGGTATTAAAGTTATTCTTACACAAATATGATTTACAGCGTTTCTGGGAACAGACAATGCTCCCGTAGCCCAACTCTTCCCTATTGTCGCCTGTGGACTTTTTTTTCTAAATAATTTCGAAGCAACGTTGTCAGAAAGGATAATTTCAAATCTATGTGTCCGTCGTGTGCGGACAATGCCCACTATTAGCGGATTATAATCCGCAAAAAGAGCAGGTACTGTTTCAGACACAGTCCAAGTTTAGTGTATACGCGTTTTGTAAATGACGCTCTGTATAAATATTTTTGATGAAAAAAAATGACTTCAATTCTTTAATTTTTTACGACCGATTTTTTGATCGCCAGTTCACTTTTCAAAATAACATAGTCCCATCGATAAATCAGCCCCAAATCAACAAATTCAGGATAAAATAGGTACGTTACTAATTCTTCTATTCTACTCAAATCAAATCTTATACCTACAAATGTATTTGTACTATTGTCAATTGTCGCTTTGATTTAATTGCATATGAAATCAACAAATCTTAAAACACGTTTAACAAGTGTTCAGCTCGTAACTTGTACCGATATTATAATATTTGCTTGCGCTAGACAGATGCAAGCCTCTCTCCCGGGAGACACTTGGCGACGATTTTCTCAAACAATAACATTCAGCCGGACACTACGTGATATTGCCTTCGACTCTACTATACGTTTGTTATTTTAGTTGTTGCTCAAATAATTTTAACTTCTGAATATGTTTCGGGTTCCTGGAATATTTTTAATTTGCAAAAAATAACATCTATTTTAAAAATAACAAAACAATCTATAATAATCATTTGTTGTTCTGACTAGGTAACTAGGGAAAAAAAATCTTGACTTTATATATGTACATATAATAAAACTGCAACGGCGATATATATACGTTAAATTTATACATTACAATGTCATTAAAACCGAGCCGTTAAATTGCAAGAAATATTAAATACAGTAACAACTTATAAATGCCCCACTGCTGGGTTAAGGCCTCCTCTCCCTTTTTGAGGAGGAGGTTTGGAGCTTAAAAAACTTTAGTATTTTTCAAAACCGATAATTTGTTAGTATTATGAAACTTGTTAAAGCCCGTTATCGATAAAGCGGCAAGTAACATCAACAAATATATTATAACCAGGAAAAGTTTATCAACATCCAAACAAACAACAGTTGATTTAACCGTATCTATAAAAATGTATACAAATCCAAAATAGTTGTTTAACGGACCACACTTGATGTTCCCGCTGCATCGAATCGTACAACACCTTGGACTTGTCAATCATACCTTTCAAGAACCGCTATAAAGTACACAACGCCCCACGAGACCATGTGAACATTTGATCACAGCCCACACAATTGATACAATTGCGAGAACGCCTTCAAAACCTTGATTTTAACAATATATTCGCGGTTAACAGTACACATTTAGCCTTTTCGTCATGCATATTTTCGATATCCTTATGTCTTTGTGTTAGAGTTCAAATTACAGTAAAATATCTAGGCTACATGACGATGGAAGATAATCCGAAACAGAGGGTTTTGCACCTGCACCTGCTGTTTTATGAGATAAGAATATTGACTACGTGCGAAAAAAATATGAAAAAGATGTCAGCTATGTATTTTAAACAATACTCCTATTTGGATATGCTGTTTATTTATTTTTTAATGTGCAAGTTTTCAATTTATATCAGTTTTATTATATAGCAATAGCTTTTCCCCGTAATTCAGTTCGCATAGCAAATATGTTCCTGTAAATTATATACTTAAGACCTTAACCAAATCTAAGATTACCTCGATTTCTTCGTGACAGAAATAAGCCAACAGACAGAGCTACTTTCGCATTTATAATATTAGTACATATCATGAATCATGGTATTTTATTCTATAAACTTTTATTCAGCTACACCCACACAATCTATAATCCGTCGAGTGGCACCCACAACAGACTTCCTAACCGGCTCTAATCTCCAAGCAACATCAGTGTTGTCGAGAACGATGGCATCCCTCGCGCAGATGCACAAAACGGGTCCACATATCAAAAAGAGAAAATCAAGAAATCCGCTCAATGGAAATCCTTTCGCCAAGGTATGCTGACTATTTTACATACTTCTATTCTTTCATATCCGGTTACTATATTTAAAAAAAAAACAATTCGTTTTGCCTTATGCATGAATAAAAAACATTTAAAAAATGACGTTCCGTAAGTAAGTCATATCAAAATTATCGGTTACAGATGTAAAAAAATAATTCGTTAAATATAGAAACCGGGCTATAACAAACTCACTGGTGTTTTACTAATATTGTCCCTTCAGAAACACTCTCCATACTAAACTAACATTAAACAAAATTGGAAGAAAATAATTCTATAAAATGCGTGTATTAGGTTTTTTTTAATTATTAATTTACAATTTTCAGTTAAATGTCACTATTAATATGGTCAGGCGCGCTTGTGTGAATACCACTCATTAGTTTACCGCCTCATATCAATAATTTGTATCGTTGTGTGTGTATATCGTTTATCGTTTGTTTTGTAGAGTTAAGAAGCTAGGTAAGGAACAGGCAAATAGGACATTACATCTTAGATTCCAGTCTGCGATACAAATATAAAATTAAAAAAAAAATTTTGAAACACCACTCTCAACTTTAGGATGTAATTGTAACATATGAACAAGGGATGCCAAAACTTACTGCTATGAACAGCGCATTAGAAATATGCATAAAAGACAATGTGCACAAATATCTCTTATATTATGAAGGTTTTTATTTACCCATACGGAATATTAAGATATATATTTTTACATAGTCTCCTAACAATGTGTTTTACAAAACCTCGATTATTTAGCTAAATCGAGTAAATCTGTACCAAGCATATAAGCATCACTGAATATTCGTGTGTTTAATTTGTGTTTTTAATACAGTGCTTTACTTTGAAGTAAAATAACGTGAAAAACCTACAAGTGTATGTGTGTGTGTATTCACGAACAGTCAACGGAGCAACGTGATGAATTAAGCTCGAAACCTTCTCATTAAAGCATAACCCAGAACCCCTGTTATGTTTCCCTAAACAGGCTCTTACTTTTAGTTAAATAAGGAACATAATTTCAGGGTGTGATACTAAAAACCTTGATCAGAAAACCCAAGAAGCCGAACTCCGCTAACCGTAAATGCGTGCTCGTGCGTCTCTCCAGCGGGCGAGAGATGATCGCCTACGTGCCGGGCATCGGACACAACCTGCAGGAACACAATATCGTGCTCGTTAGAGTCGGCAGGTGAGTGATATGGTTCATCATGACAAATGGAGCAGTCGCCATAATACTGCAGCACATCTTGACTATAAATATACTTAGCTATAGATCTTTTTACAATTACAAAGGTGAGTGAGCCAGTGTAAATGCAGGCAAAAGATATATATCTCTGTTCCCATTATTGGTGCGTTGACGATGTAAGGAATAGTTAATATTTTTAAAATTCATGGGCGATGGTGACTACTTATCAACCTTGTGATTAGCTTTATAAGCGATCCATCAAACTAACCAAAAACCAAATGGATTAATATTAAACTTAACAAGTATCTGCTGCGTCTGCCACCAATAATGTATGATGAATTTGGGTTGGTTATCAATTTCAGAGTTAAAGATTGTCCCGGTGTGAAGCTGAAATGCGTCCGAGGTAAATTCGACTTGCCGCACGTCATCAAGCAGAAAGTATAGTAGTCTGTTATATCCAGTTGTGTAAGGTTATTTGTAGCGAAATAAATCTAGTTTAAGTACAGGAATTAGTTTTATTTTTAGATTTCTTAACCTAAAAATAACATTAATTAAGAAGCTAATATAACACTAATGTTCGCGCGGTGGATTATTGAAAATTTGAGTAGTACATATATGAATTTGCAAGTTTCGTACTGTTATTTTTTCACTCTTATTTCCATTTATTTATTGATATCATTCCGTGTGCATCTCAATAGCTAATAAACATAACACAAATCGTTTGATGAACAGAGGCAAAAAATATATTGAACGGTTTCGTATTTGCTTTTAAACATTTTATATTGATTATCTACAAATTAAAAATACACTAAACCCATTTAAAGTAAATATAAAAGTAAATTATGTATATCTATCGATCATCTTTGAATACACAATAAACACTCATTCTGAACCCGATTGGTCGGAAAGAAGCAAAAAGCGGCGCTTGCGCAAGCCGCACCCATTCTATTGTAACTTAATGGTATGTACTTAACTTTTTATTCAATGGGGACTTGAATGGGGTTAAGCTCGGTAGTCCACCTTATCTTTATGATACAAGATAGAAAAATCTATTGAAGATATTTGACTCGATATAGATATTGTTAGTGTAAACTTCAAATTGATTATAACTTTCTATGATTTTGTAACAAAACTAAAAGGTTTTAAATAATTAAAAGGTCAATTTATGTTTGGTCATTTATTAAATTTATTTCAACTTACAATTCTTTAGAGAATAATATTCTGCAAGTATACTATTTATAAGATTGCACAAACATCATTGCACAAACACCTTAGAGTTTAGAACTTATAGTTCAAAATAAAAAAAATTAAACACTATTATAATTCTAAATCTCTAAAGGAACGTCTGGTCACACACTATACACCTATTCGAAGACAGCAGACGTATGATCTTAGACAGGTATTTTTTCAAATAAGTGACCTTGAGTGAATTGTGGATCTCTCGTAGTTTTCTCCTGTCACGGCTCTGCTTTGCAGCAAAATTATTCCTCTCTCTCTGTTTTCTATAAAAATCGTCGGCGTTCTGATTAGTTTGCACGGCACGACGCATTCTCGGATAATTACCGAGCAACGACCCTCCGTTCTTTTCGGCCATTGCTCTGAGGGCTTCCCTCTCGAACGCAAGATAGTCCGGATCGTCTGATAGAGCGTCTACATCTATCATATAACTTGGACGCTTTTTTTTTTGTCTGATACCGGAGACTTGGGTGGCGAAAATACGCACGTACTCCTTGAGACACTCATCGATTGCGACATATTTGTACTCGAAGACGCAGGCGCTGGTTCAACAACGGGCACGTACATGGGCTGGACATACCCGATGTATGGGTACGGTTCAACACTGTGTTGCACTGTGCTTATACACGGATACGGTGGAAGCTCCGTTGGACGCTTTTTTTTTTTTGTCTGATCCCGGAGACTTGGGTGGCGATATCAAGCACGTACTTATATAATTATTAGTCGATTGCTGCAACCCGAAACTCGAAGGCCCAGGCGATGGTTCAACAACGGGCACGTACATGGGCTGGACATACCCGATGTATGGGTACGGTTCAACACTGTGTTGCACTGTGCTTATACACGGATGCGGTGGAAGCTCCGTATTTGTTTGCGATGTCGTTTCACGTGTACTATTCACAGATAGATCTAATGGTGAGTCCTCAGCGTATGGTGTCCAGAGAGCCATGATTACTTTAGTTAGTACGGTTAGTAGTTACGGTTGACTGCGAGTAACTAATGATGTTGTTGGTCGCCCCGGTCTTTTATTCTCGGGGGTGTGGTCTAATTGTGCAGGGCACCCCCACCCCGCTGCACGGGTTACTTCCGCTACCTGAACCAACGGGACACATCGGAAGAACAATGGGGTGACTTTCGGTCTATTATGAAGAGTTGCGTAGATTTTGCGTTTGCTATTAATTTGCTACTCAAGCTTGCTTGTTTTTGACACAATAGATAGAAAAATGTGAAGGTTGATTACAATGATATCATGATGTCACAATTTTCTGATACAATATCGCGAAATGTTTTCAAATAATTTCTTCATTTTATTGTATGTACGATGCTCTACGTGTTCTTTGGTTTCATACTGATATTAATTTAAGTAATTTATTATAACCATTGCAGAAAAAATTGTTGGAGAATATGATTTTAGTTGCAACATTCGATCAAATAGAAGTTAAACCATTCGTGAATAATGAAAGATAATTCGAACGATTCATAAATGTTATTCATGCAAGAACAGGAAGCAAATGACACCGTATGGCTCCTCTCCGGATGTAACTGTATTTAATTTTATATATATTAAGTTTTAGCCGACAACGCAGTCACGGAAAATTATGTACAACCTTGTAATACTCCAAGTATACTATTTATAAGATTGCACAAACATCATTGCACAAACACCTTAGAGTTTAGAACTTATAGTTCAAAATAAAAAAAATTAAACACTATTATAATTCTAAATCTCTAAAGGAACGTCTGGTCACACACTATACACCTATTCGAAGACAGCAGACGTATGATCTTAGACAGGTCTTTTTTCAAATAAGTGACCTTGAGTGAATTGTGGATCTCTCGTAGTTTTCTCCTGTCACGGCTCTGCTTTGCAGCAAAATTATTCCTCTCTCTCTGTTTTCTATAAAAATCGTCGGCGTTCTGATTAGTTTGCACGGCACGACGCATTCTCGGATTATTACCGAGCAATAGCCCTCCTTTCTTTTCGGCCATTGCTCTGAGGGCTTCCCTCTCGAACGCAAGGTAGTCCGGATCGTCTGATAAAGCGTCTACATCTATCATATAACTTGGGCGCTTTTTTTTTCGTCTGATACCGGAGACTTGGGTGGCGAAAATACGCACGTACTCCTTGAGACACTCATCGATTGCGACATATTTGTACTCGAAGACGCAGGCGCTGGTTCAACAACGGGCACGTACATGGGCTGGACATACCCGATGTATGGGTACGGTTCAACACTGTGTTGCACTGTGCTTATACACGGATACGGTGGAAGCTCCGTTGGACGCTTTTTTTTTTTTGTCTGATCCCGGAGACTTGGGTGGCGATATCAAGCACGTACTTATATAATTATTAGTCGATTGCTGCAACCCGGAACTCGAAGGCCCAGGCGATGGTTCAACAACGGGCACGTACATGGGCTGGACATACCCGATGTATGGGTACGGTTCAACACTGTGTTGCACTGTGCTTATACACGGATGCGGTGGAAGCTCCGTATTTGTTTGCGATGTTGACAAGGTTGACATACTCGTTCTCTGAGCTTGGGCCTTAATTTCGCAATTCTTTTCTTTAGATATGTCACTTGAAACTCGTGACGAACTTCTCTTAACTTTCGTCTGTCTCTGCTCTGTTTCGCCGCGTAATTGTTTTTTTCTCTCTGCTTCCTGTACGAGTCGTCAGCGTCTCGATTCCTCTGGACCGCTCGCCTCATTCTCGGATTATTTCCAAGTAAGCTGCCTCCATTCTTCTCGGCCATAGCTCGAAATGCATCCTGCTTGAAAAGGCTTGATACTCGGCATCATCAGACAGCGAGTCGACATCTAAGTCCTCTGATTGCGATGTTGAAGGTGCGTTTCTGTAGTTCCAACTCTCGACCGGAGATATTTGGGACGGCGGGATGTTGCACTCATAACAATTGTAAGATCTATTTTCATGTTCTAAGCTCGGTGGCTCTGATGAATATCTATAGTCAGGAACCTTGGAACCAGGTGTTGAGGTACTGTCTGGTGAGACTTCCTGTTTAACATTTGTAGTTAAGTCCAAAGGTTCCTCCGCGTAGGGGGTCCACAAAGCCATTTTTTAGCATGTGTTGTTTTCTGAACAAATAGTCAGTAAACACTGAATGCAATTTTCTAACGCGTCTGTCTCATTTGTGGGCGTAAAAGGGTGTTGTGGAAGGGGTAATCCTCTACCTGCGGGAGTCGTAACGGGACTGTAGGCGACATAAATATTAAATTTCCCCTTAAACAATAGGATTGTATTACTATTTTGCTGGGAGTAAGTCAAATATTACAGTTAGGAATGTCCAATGGAATAAAATAAGCAAAGAAATATAATTAGTAATTATTTAAATCAGTTACAGTCTCTTAATGTCATATATTTATAGCGGGATCAAAAAAATGTCCTTATGAATTGTTAGCGTTAACAAAGTCGCGTACGACATGTTTACTTAGTATAAATTACAGCAGCTTTTGAACTACAGCCGAGAACTTGAGTACATTTTGTTATTTGAGAACCTTTATTTGCCTTTTATACAATTTTATCTTAATTCGAAACCTTTGTTCTTTGCTCTTGTATAGACTGAGCGAGTTGTGTTCAATTTATCGCAATGCGGACGCTGTAAACAATAGTGACGTCGTCCGAGTTTTCTGCTTAACACGAAACTGACGCAAAAGCTATCAGTAAATAAATCTTAAACATCACTCCAAGAACAAATTAAACGTTGATATTTGTGAATTGAGTTTATTTTATTTATTTACTGAAATAATTACACCGTCAAATTATCACTAAGCACTTAAAATTAACAATTAAAAAATATATACTTACGAATTTATACGTCTTTAAAAAACAAACTTTCACATAAAAAATCAAAAATCAAAACTTCTCAACTAAATTTCGGTGATAAAAGTATGTGTGAGAAGTGAGCTATAAGAACGTAACATAAATGTTATATTTTTAAATACATAATTAGATAAGCATCTTTCAACCCGTCTGTGTTAGACAGTAACTTTCTGTCAAACACAGGACTTAAGTACCTAACTTAACAACCGCTAGGTAAAGACTCGACTTAAATAATTAATTAAGGAGAGAAGGTTTGGAACTCGCTTAAACATTACATACAGAAACGTTGCTCTTATACTATATTGAAATTTAATTCATATCGCATCCAAAGAAGCTTTACTTAAAGAACCATATAACAATAAATGTATTATTATTAGGTCCTTACATATGAAATTGGCGTTTTGTACGGGAGGAATATAAAGTTATTTTTTTTTTGTAAAATATATTTAATTAATCAAAATACTGTTGCTATTCATACACTTTTGCTATCTCATAGATCCTTTTACTAAAAAACACCATGGGGGCGAGAATCAATAAACTCTTTGAAGGCGGTTTGGACCTCCGCATCGGAGTTGAATTTTTTTCCTTGTAAGAAGTTGTCCAAATTCCGGAAAAAATGGTAATCTGTTGGAGACAGGCCCGGGGGGTACGGTGGATGTCGTAGACATTCTAATTGTAGCATTTAACTTAGTGGTTGTTAATTGTACAGTGTGTGTCTTGCGTTGTCGTGAAGCAGCAGTGGCCTAGAGCGATTGACCAATCTCGGTTGTTTAGTTGCTAGTTCTTCCTACATGGTTTGCAGTTGCTGACAATAGATATGCCGTAATTTTTATGCTTCCGAAAAAGAAAATTTAAATACAGAATAATATACTTTTTGAAATGATTACTATTCATTTAATTGCAGTAATTAAACCAAATTATAAAAAAAATATTTTTAAATACTCATTACTAATTTATTTTTGTTAATTTTCACGAAGTAACACATTTAAATATACAAAAGTCATTTATAGAAATTTGTGACAAAACCGTATTCAGTGTATCTCTTCGAAGTTATTTCAAATTGAAATTCATGGAATTTAAATCGTCTGCCGTCCAAAAAAACACTAACGGAAAATAAAATAGATATCAAACACACATTATTGTGAAACAGTTATACCATCCATCTTGAAATATGTCAACAATACAAAATGGTCGAACCGACCACTAAGTTTTGTAATGGGTTAACACAAATGGCAGGCGCGTGGGCATTCCGTGGGCACGTAACCTGTGCCATTATAATTCATTCTTTAACACAATATAATAAAACTTATATTACCTTAAATGTAATTCTAGCAAAGCATACGTGGCACAATCAATCTTTAACTCTATATAGAGTTCATACAATAGAGTTCATTTTGGATAATGTGTTCCGAAATAACAGATGCATCTTATTTCCGCGTTGCAACTGTATCAATCACACAATTCGGTAGTTATCGATTACTACATTTACTATACAATGAAGTAATAAGCAGTACGTGCAGAATACATCTTTATACATGTATTTATTATTAACAGTGCCCAACGGTTTAAGCCGCGTTAAGTTTATATTACACATTGAGCAATAACCTAAAGCCCAAGTCCTAAAGCCTAAAAATATTAACGGAAGAAAAATAACGCTTTTTATCACATTTCGAAAGAATTGCAATGACTTCCTGAAAATATTTTTTGTAATTATACTTATATAGGTATAGAACGGATTTGGATGATAATTTTAAAGACAAACAGTACATCAGAATATTCTCTATAATATTTTTTTTTTCTTTTTGGCGATTAGACCCGGCAAACTGAGAGACAGACACTACATTTTTATTTATTTTAGAAATTTTAAAAGAAAAGTTATAATAACTTTACATACTATTTACTCTTTTTTTTTTTTATATGCCCCGGGATGGCAAATGACTCTACTCCACCTGATGGTAAGTGGTAGTAGAGTCCAAACGCGACGACGGCCAGTACAGTCGGGAAGAATGTTCTGTACTAGCCGTCCCCGCCTTGCCGACCCGCAAGATGCCTCTTCACGCCTCGTTTGAAGGAACCCGGGTTGTAAGAGGAGGGGAACATGTGAGCTGGTAAGGAATTCCATTTTTTGGTAGTGCGACAAAGAAAGGAGTTGCCAAATTTCTTTGTGCGCGATGGAATTGATGTCACAGTTAGGCGGTGACATCGAGAACCAGCTCGCGTGGACTTAAGAAGGAAGGGGGAAGCAGGAATTAAAGAGAATAATTCCTCAGAGCACTCGCCGTGATACAGACGATAGAAAGCGCTCAGTGCTGCTATCTCGCGACGCAATTGTAAAGGTTCAAGGGTGTTTGTGACTTTTACGTCGCCAATAATGCGTACTGCACGTCGCTGCAACCGGTCCAAGGCCTCCAGTAGGTACTTAGCGGAGCCATCCCAAAGGTGCGAGCAATATTCAACGCAAGACCGTACCTGTGTTTTGTATAACAGGCACAGTTGTTGTGGCGTGAAAAAACGCCGCACCTTGTTCAGAACTCCGAGTTTTCGTGAAGCTGTTTTTATAATAGCCTCGATGTAAACCCTTGGACTAAGGTCGCAGCGAACGTCCATCCCCAGCATGGCGATTTTGCTTTGTATCATCAGCGGTGTGCCACAGAGGGAGGGATGAGGGTAAAATGGTGACTTTTTCGCTGTGAGAGCGCACACCTGTGTTTTCTTGGCATTAAACTCAACAAGATTATCAGAACCCCATTTGGCGATGAGCTCTAATGTCCTATCGAGTTCAATAACAAGATTCTCCCGCCTCTCCTCAGTTTCACTCAAAGATATACACAGGTAAGTTATATATATAGAGATATAATTACATTTTATGTGTTCTAATAAACATGTGTCATAGCATTACGTCACATATATATTGTCTACGAGCTATAGACTATAAGTATATACCTTTCTCAATAAATTAACCATATATTACTTTTTTACTCGAATCGGAGTTTTAGATAATTTTCGATATTTTTACATCAAATCACGTTAACTATTGCTTATTATTAGGGTAAAATCATAAATTATAAGCTTAAGTTGCCAACTACATCAATTATGTTTTGTTTCGGCTCCCTTCAATGCTTCTTAGATTCTCGGAGAATTTAAACAATGATGTCGTAAATTGCTAATGGCCAGCCTATATTTTATTCAAAAAAGAAGTGCGTCGGCGAATTTTATTACTACTTGTTTGCCTACTTCAATTTCCAGGTACTAGCGGTAAAAGAGTTATAGCTTCGAGAAGGCTTCTGCTGCCCGTTTTACATGTTGGTTCTTCAAAATAAATCTTTCATTACCTAATATTTTGAACATACGTCTGGACGGGCAGCTCCTATATATAAAGGTATGCGATGTCTAGAAAAGATAAGCTAAACTTATCCAATTAATTTTAAGTCGTGAATAGCTAAACTAAAAGGAATCGAATTTGATTACCAACTCATATTTATTGTTATTTCGTAATGCTATTTTTGTATTGATCTATATTAATCATCGATAATAAAATTTCACACGTGAATCTCGCTTAGAAACACATTGGCACGAGTCGTTTGCAAATATTATTTTAAGTTTCGGTCAAATGATTGCCACAGAAAGACACGCAACATTTTCAAAGCGATTACATAAAATAGCACTTTAAATATACAAAATCAAATCCAAATACAGACAATTATATTGTACAGTATATTTATAATAATTCCTAATTAAACAAATTTCGGATTATATTATTTTTGAAATATATAAGTATATTATGTAGAGGTCTTTACTTTTATTAATATAATCTAAATTATACATTATTCAAATTACTAAAATACCTTCTGTAGGTAGTGTATGTATAGATGGCGGTAATAAAATCTGTCAGTTTCCTGAATCGCGCTGTCTAGATTCGCTACTGAATATATATAATGTAAAGGTGATTTTGTTAAAATGATCAGACAAAATAAATTATAGTGTGAACAGTGGAAAGCTCTTCCTTAGTTTTATTTACCGTTTGATCCCCGATATTAGTTCGGCGTAAACAGGTAGGTATATTGTAATTTAAGTCGTGTAAGCTAGTCTCTACGCTAATTTAGTGCTTCCGTAGCAAATTAATTTATTATTATTTTTATGTAAACACCATTTTAAAAACAAATAAAATTTAAAAAGAGAAAACATTTTAAAATAAGTACTTTTAAAATAATGTCGAGCGTTTGGTGAAATTGCGAAATTACGAACCAGTTGAAACGTTCATCCGAATTGTATCATTTGCATTGTAATATTCGCAATGACACAAAGGGTGCAACCGTTTTCCCGTCGGGACGTTTTCTCTGAAACAGCTCTAATTTCTCTGAGAACAATAGCTGCGTTATCTTCTTCGCCTGCAATAAACCAAAAACTCGGCGGGAGATGAACAAAACGCTTTGCCGATTTGTTAGACATTTTGTTTATAACAAAAAGACATTTTAATAACCACTTATTGTTTTACGATACAATTATGTAAAATGTAGTTTGTACTTGCAAGTCTAAGACAAATAAGGTCGAAGCCGATGCCTTCTATTGTGTTTTGGTTGGGGCTTATTTGATATGAGACATGAACGAAATTGTTTTTGAATTGTAAGATTCGCATACCCATAGATATGATGAAATATGAAATATTGTTAACTCTTTTTTTATGGTTTTGTATATTATTATTTTCTTGTCTTTGTTTCTTTTTTAGTGAATAAAGTTATTTATTATTATTATTATTATTATTATCTAAATCGCTAATTAAATTTCATAATCGTAATAAATAATAGTCTTAGATTATAAATCTAAATAAACCTACATAAAAACGTACTTTTGTAAACGTTTCTTCATAGCTATATCTATATCTATATATTTACTTGCCGGTAGAGCTTTTGGGTGAGCAAGCCCTTCTGGGTAGATACCACACAGTCATCATATATGTAAGTACATATTCTTTGTAATTGAAATTTCCAGAAAGAAAACGTTAAAACCAAAAACGCGCAGTGCTTTCTTTTGCGATACCAGCGCCGTACACATCATTAATCCTTCGAGCTGTTTCTGCAGCGCTGGTGCCGCGGTAGAACTCGTACTCGTTAATATACCCATATTTCATGTTTTCCATTGTGCGGTAATAAGCGACGCCGCGTACGTAAAAATAATGAGGAAAAAACAAATGAATGACTGTTTTCAAGACTCAAATGTACCAGCTAAATGAATTTATAAATTTGAATTTGGATTCCTTAACCAAAGAGGAAATATGTGAGGAAATCGATGCTCATGCAAATAGACATGAGTCCAGAGATCTCTACCATAAAATTCGATCCATCACAAAGACACTTCCTTCCAAGACCTGGGTCATTGAAGATAGTGATGGTAGAGAAGTCAATGAGCTAAACCATATAACTGACATTTTCAAGAGATATTGCCAGTCCTTGTTCCAGGACAACCAGTCGAAAAACTTTCCTGATACAGAGCCCGGAAATGAAAACCTAGAGCCAGACATTCTTCGATCGGAAGTAAAAGCCGTCATTATGCATCTAAAGAAGGGGAAAGCCACAGGAAGAGACGCTATACCGATCGAAACTATAAGAGCCTTAGACGACATAGGTGTCAATATCTTCCACAACATATGCAACAAGATATGGCATTCAGGAACATGGCCAACAGAATGGTCTCACACGGCTTTCGTTCCTTTGCACAAGAAGGGTTCAACTAAGAAGTGTAGCAACTACCGCCTTATAGCCCTCATATCTCATGCTAGTAAAATCCTGCTACACATAATCAATGAACGACTGAAGAACTTTCTGTCCAAGGAAATTGCACCAGAAGAAGCCGGTTTTGTAAAAGGAAGGGGTACACGGGAGCAGATCTTCATTGTTCGCCAGATAATAGAGAAGCCTATTATATATATATATTATATTATGTTTGCTTTGTTGACTTCTCAAAGGCATTTGACTCAGTAAAATGGCCCAAACTATGGAGGGTGTTACTGGACATGGGTACACCGAAACACTTAGTTCATCGTCTTAGGCGTCTTTTAGAAGATGGGACTGCATCCGTGCGGACGGATGATGTTTTATTTGAAGACTTTCATCCCAGCGCTGGAGTCCGCCAAGGATGCATAATATCACCGCTCTTGTTCAATGCTTACACAGAACTGGTAATGCGCACTGCGCTTGAGGACTGGAGTGACGGTGTTGCAGTTGGTGGGCGCAATATTACAAATTTGCGCTATGCCGACGACACGACCCTGTTTGCGTCTGACGCAGTTCATATGGAAGAATTGCTTCTTAAAATGGAGCGCATATGCCAAGAATTCGGATTAAAGCTTAACCGCAGTAAAACGAAGATGATGATTGTAGACCGGGCAAAAAAAAACTCGCCTGAGATCACTCAGATTGCGAACTGTGAGGTCGTCCGATCCTATATATATCTGGGAGCTTTAATATCGAATAATGGCGGATGCGTAGATGAGGTCAAGCGACCTATGGCAATTACGAGAACTGCAATGGAGAAGCTGAAGAAAATATGGAGGAACAGAAACATTACCAAAGCAACCAAGATCCGGCTCGTAGAAACGCTTGTTTTCCCCATATTTCTATACGCTGCGGAGACGTGGACTTTGCGGCAGGTCGAAAAAAAGAAGATCGATACTATGGAGATGTGGTGCTGGAGACGAATGCTAAGATTTTCGTGGACCGAATTTCGCACCAATATCGCCATTCTTCAAGAACTCGGCATCAAACAGCGTCTTTCGGCGCTGGTTCGAAAGCGCATACTAACTTTTTTTGGACACGTCTCCCGGCAAGGAAATAACTCCATAGAGCGCCTTGTCATTCAAGGCAAGGTGGATGGTAACAGATTACGTGGAAGGACGCCCATGCGATGGACCGACCAAATAAAAACAACTGTTGGCGGTCCCTTGCATGAATGCACGAGGCTTACCACTAACAGGGACATATGGCGAAGGCTCGTGAGGCGAATAACATCTGCGCCGAATAATTCATGATACTTCATGGCGACCACGACCGCTCTGACAAGAGTGTCACGACGAAGAAGGAACCGAAAAGGAGATATATCAGATCAAAGTGGTCAGTACGACAAAACGCTAATTTCATATGTAAGGACCTATTATTATTTATTATAGAGGATATTATGGATACCAAGAATATATTAAAGCTATGAATATTATACTAATAAAATATAACTTTTTGTGCTATTATGTACAGTACACAGTTTTGTCATTACAGTAGCTTTATGATGATAGCCGAAATGACTGAAATATGACGTCAGCTCATTTATCTTTCCGCATTTAGTAGTGAATATTTTAAATTTTGCTGATTAATAAATTTAAATCACATGTTAAAAATAGGCATATATTACAATACGAGTTTTTTTTTTATTATATATGTGCCGGGATAGCAAATGACTCTACTCCACCTGATGGTAAGTGGTAGTAGAGTCCAAACGCGACGACGGCCAGTACAGTCGGGAAGAATGTTCTGTACTAGCCGTCCCCGCCTTGCCGGCCCGCAAGATGCCTCTTCGCGCCTCGTTTGAAGGAACCCTGGTTGTAAGAGGAGGGGAACACGTGAGCTGGTAAGGAATTCCATGTTTTGGTAGTGCGACACAGAAAGGAGTTGCCAAATGTCTTTGTGCGCGATGGAATTGATGTCACAGTTAGGCGGTGACATCGAGAACCAGCTCGCGTGGACTTAAGAAGGAAGGGGGAAGCAGGAATTAGAGAGAATAATTCCTCAGAGCACTCGCCGTGATACAGTCGATAGAAAGCGCTCAGTGCTGCTATCTCGCGACGCAATTGTAAAGGTTCAAGGGTGTTTGTGACCTTTACGTCGCCAATAATGCGTACTGCACGTCGCTGCAACCGGTCCAAGGCCTCCAGTAGGTACTTAGCGGAGCCATCCCAAAGGTGCGAGCAATATTTATAACGAAGCAGTTTTTATAATAGCCTCGATGTAATCCCTTGGACTAAGGTCGCAGCGAACGTCCATCCCCAGCATGGCGATTTTGCTTTTTATCATCAGCGGTGTGCCACAGAGGAAGGGAAGAGGGGAAAATGGTGACTTTTTCGCTGTGAGAGCGCATACCTGTGTTTTCTTGGCATTAAACTCAACAAGATTATCAAAACCCCATTTGGCGATGAGCTCTAATGTCCTATCGAGTTCAATGACAAGATTCTTCCGCCTCTCCTCAGTTTCCGTCCGCCCAGCCACTGCGCGTCCGTGATATCCACCATGCACTGTACTATCGTCTGCATAGCAATGTATGTTCCCAACAGAGAGCATATCATTGATATGCAAAAGAAAGAGTGTAGGAGATAGCACAGATCCCTGGGGGACCCCAGCATTCACTACATAGAATTGTGAAGCGCAACCATCTACTAAAACACGAAGGCTACGCTTGTGTAGGAAGCTGGCAATCCTGGTGCATAGCTGAGCAGGCAGACCATATGCCGGTAGCTTGGAGAGAAGACTTCTGTGCCAGACCCTGTCGAAAGCCTTGGAGATATCGAGGCTGACAGCCAACGATTCTCCATGCTTGTCGATAGCTTCACCCCAGAGGTGTGTTAGGTACGCTAGAAGATCACCTGTGGACCGTTTTGGTCGATACCCGTACTGACGATCATTAATTAGACAGTGATCTTCTAGGTAATGGATCAATTGGTTGTTAAGAATCCGTTCCATCACCTTACAAATTACTGAAGTGATAGCTATTGGTCGATAATTTGCCGGGTCAGGCCGATCCCCTTTTCTGGGAACCGCTTGCACATTAGCTCTTCTCCAAGCCTCCGGCACACATCCCGAAGAGAGAGAAAGTTGGAACAGGCGCGTTAACACAGAAGACAGCTCCGCCGCGCACTTCTTCAGCACTATGGCTGGTATTCCATCGGGACCGCTAGCTTTCCGTATATCAAGTGATTGCAGCTCCGCACGCACATCACGTTGCCTGATTTTGATGTCAGGCATCGTGTGGCCATATGAAGGTATTGTTGGTGGCAGCGCACTACAATCATCGATCACGGAGTTGTCGGCAAAGAGTTTAGCCAGGAGATCGGCTTTCTCCTGCGGACTGTGAGCTAGCGATCCGTCCGGATTTCTGAGCGGTGGCAGCGAAGGTTGGCAGAAATTGTTTTGCTATGCGAGGAATCCTAGGATGCGAAATAAGGTCATGACCAATCTGTACAATGCGCTGTGCATCCGCTCTCGTGTATGCCTTCCTACAGGACTTGGAATTTTTATTGTAGTTTGCTTTCAGTGAGTCAATGTTAGATGCCCCGCTAACGCAGCCGTTGATCCACGCGCGATATGCCGCCTGCTTAGATGATACAGCGTCGGCACATTCACGAGTTAACCAACGGTTACGCGTACCCCTACTGATGAGATCTGAGCTAGGAATGTAGTATTCCATTCCTAACATGATCTCATCAGCAACAGCAGCGGCACTAGCTGTCAGGTCATTCCCACTGAAGCAACGTTCCTTCCATGGGACTGACGCATAGTAATCGCGCATACCGTCCCAATCTGCCGACTTATAGTGCCAAACGCGACGTTTGCATACCGCATATATTTAATTGTATTTACTTCATATTCCATCGATTTCCTTACAATAAAGTTAAAAGTAAATTTGCACAGCAACAATATAACAGTCTCGTACCTAGATTTTATAAAAAATACTCAATTTTCATGAATAAAGGACATTAATAACTACCAATTAAAAGGCAAAACTAAACCATGGTTGAAACAACTTAATTATGAAGACGTTGAGAAACTATTAACTACCTCATAAATGAACATTCACATCACACGCTCAATTATAGCACACATACACACATTTATGCAGTCACGCGCACACGGTTTGGATTAACTTACAATAATTAGTAATAAGACCCTTTGTAATACTTTTTAATAATTGAATGGGATGGAACTGACTTCTGACGCACGGGTAACGCCAGTTCAGGAGTCAGGGCTACTTTTTATAATATGTATGTATTGGATAACAATAAAGTTTTATTATTAATATACCTAAATAAAAAAAACTAACTTGGTGGAAAAGAGTACTTAACTATTGAGTTTGTTGTCAGTTCTTCTCGTTAGAATCTATATTCAAAAATATTATTTCGGATAAAGATGCTGTATGTATAAGAAGGCATAATGCATGTCATTTTTTGTAGAGTATGGTCAGTGCCCACACTTAAAGGATTAATATTCGCAACACAGGCAGGTGTTACCGTTGACTGATGTTGCCTCATAATTTTAATATCTAATGTAAATATCACACCGCGTCTTATATAATATAATTTTGTGACAGCGGTCGCTATGTTATCTAATACTGGAAGGCTTTTAACGTGTAGTTACTGAAATTCCGTAGGAGCTAAAGAATAAAACATTGCAATCAAATAACCAATTAGAATATCCGATTGGCCAAGATATATATCTACGAATTAATTACATACATTCAGGTACACGAGTATGCTCACAAAAAGGTTTGAACTAATAAAGAGTTCTTAATAATTAGCATTAAGATTTTATTGTACGATAGCGTTGTAAACGACAATGAATATTTTATTATTCATTTAATTAATGTGACAAAAGCTTCATGTTTCACATAAGTAAGGAGGAAAGTTTAAATATTAGTATATGTAGGTAGCTTAATAACTAACGTTTTAAAAATACCTATTAATCATAAAAGATTGAAGATGGCCCAGTCGTTACAACACCTGCACCTGAGCCGAGCATTGGGACGTTTTACAGGCTGTTACTTCGTTATCACTTATTTAATTAGAGTTCAAGATAGCTTCTATTTGGACTAAAGTTGTGTATAATTCTTCGTAAGAGATGTTACAAAGGCCCAACACTCTAACTAAATGATGTTTAGTTGATTTTACGCCAGCCTCCGCAAGACCAGCAAAATGAGGGGAGTATGCCGGGATAAAATGAAAGTTTATCCCGGCAAAATGAAAGTTTATCCCGGCATGATTCGGTAACTGAAGAGATGTCATAAGTCCTTTGACATCTCTTCAGTTACCGAATCACAATTTGTTTTAAGAAAGCTCGAAAGGTCATTGTATGCACCGACAAATGAACGGCCGTTATCGGAATATATATTTTTCGGCTTTCTTCTACGTGAGATGAACCTTTTTAAAGCTAAAATAAATGTATTACTAGATAAATCACCTACTAACTCGAGGTGAATTGATTTTGTTGTAAAACAAATAAATATGGCAATATAAACTTTAACTAATTTTGTACCTCGACCTTGTCGAACTGCTGATTGGATTGGACCTGCATAATCCAAACCAATATTTTCAAAAGGAAAACCACCTAGAAGTCGCTGCTGTGGTAAGTAACCCATAGTGGGAGTAACTGTTTCACCTCTGAATCGACAGCACCGCGTACATTGTAAGTAACATTTTCGAGCTAAATTCCGTCCTCTAATAGGCCAATATATTTCTCTAATAGAAGATAATAATAATTGAGGGGCAGCATGAAATAACCTTTTATGTTCATATTCAAATACTAACACTGTAAACCGATGATTGGAATGTAGAAGAATAGGATGCTTTTTATCATACTGATAGTTTGAATTTTGGAGTCGACTACCGACACGCATGATATTTTGGTCATCTAAAAATACTTTGAATTTATTTAGTGGACTTTTTTTAGGCAACTCCTTTTTATTTATTAATAAAGTATAATCTATAAATGATTCACTTTGAGATGCCCGAATTATTACATTAAAAGCTCTTTGTAAGTCTTTACTACTAAAAGGACCAATATTCTTTATCTTTTTGCATTTCAGATCAACAAATCGTAAAACCCAAGCTAAAGTACGCCTAAGCCGTAGAAAATTAGAAAAAGAGTTAAAATTAATTAATCTATTTAATTCATCATTGTTGGCCAAAGCATGTAAAATAGTAATATTTGATTTCATTTCCGGTAGTGTATCATCATCTGTATGTAAAGGTTTAGTTGGCCAACATGACATATCTTTCATCAAAAATTCTGGTCCGGACCACCATTCTTTCAAATTCCGTATTAACTTAAATGCGACACCACGTGAAATATATTCCGCGGGATTTTTATCGGTAGGAACGTGTCTCCACTCACAACTGGGTGTCTTATCTAAAATTTCTGCAATTCTGTTCCGGACAAAGGGTTGAAGCTTATTTGGCAACATTTTTAACCAGCCTAGCACTATCATAGAGTCACTCCAAAAAAAGATTCGTGCTGCTCGTACTCGTAATGAGGCAACAACCTTTTCATATATACGAACTCCTACCAGGGCACCACAAAGTTCCAACCTCGGAATAGTTGTGGGTTTAAGCGGAGCAACTCGACCTTTAGCTACTAATAAACGCACTAATACATCACCCTCATCACTAACGCTACGTACGTATAGGCACGCACCGTAGGCTCGTTCAGACGCATAGCAGAAAATGTGAAATTCTAAAAACTGGTATGAATCAATAATAACACGTCGTGGAATCCTAATTTTATTTAATTCCGGTAAATCAACAATCAATTCGAACCAAAGTTTATTAACTTCCGGAGGCAGTTGTTCATCCCAAGACAGTTTGTGTAACCATAATTTTTGAAGCAACATTTTCATTGTCATTACACAAGGACTTAGAAGGCCTAGAGGATCAAAGATCTGTGAAATAACAGAAAGCATTTCACGTTTACTATTACTGTCGATAACTGAAACTGATATAATAAGAAGATTCTGTGGTCAGGATAGCAGAGTACCCAGTGGTAAACTCGTAAAGATCTTGATGATTATTAATTCCCAACACTCTAAGGTAGTATTTAACGTAAAATAATTTGCTTAAGGTTAGTATATCTTTGTTAATACTGTAACGTGAATAAAATTCTACGAATATTATTATAATAAAGTTAATTTAACTTAATCAAGCCTAGTTAAATTATTTTATTAATTATGTTGTAAAGATCTATCAAAGAGTAGTTATCAAAGAGTATAAAATAACTGCATTATAAACGCTTTGTTAGGTCATAAAGATTAATTGCAACATCACTTTACGGTTATAATTTATTAAGATTTCAGTTTATTTAGCTTTATTAATATTGAAGTTAAGGTAATTTTGTTAAGTTCTTAGAGCACGTGCTAACTTGTAACCTGTAGTTATTTAAATTTTATTTGTTGTACTGTTAAATCTTTAAAATATTGTCGTATTGCTTATTATTACAGTCTGTAACTAGTATAAATTGTTGATTTGTATAAATTCTCACTTTGATTTGTATAAATTCCAGATTGTTACACCAGCCTACGCAATGCCTGAGGATAAGGAGCTTACTAGGAAACGTGCGAGTTACAAAGGAAGGTTAACTTTCTTTTCTAACTATTTAAATTCATTGGATCCTTCAACTTTGAGCACCTCTGAGGTTAGTGAGTTACAGTTGCGTTTTAGTAAGCTCGAGGCTATGTATGAACAATACGATGAAGTGCAGGTGTCATTAGAATGCAATACTGACAATATGGATAGTCAATTGTCAGAACGTAGCGAGTTTGAATCCTTTTATTATAAGTCTATATCTCGAGCTCAAGAAATACTTGCAAATCATAAGAAAAAGGATCAAGAATCAATCATAAATTTGTAAAGTTACCAACGATTCAATTACCAAAATTCAACGGATCCTACACAAACTGGCTAGAGTTTCATGACACTTTTGTGAGTTTAATACATGTCACGGTCATAAGACAGGACGTGCTGCCGCTGTCAAGAAGAGCACGAGCGGTGTGAACTATATTGTTTCCCCCCATCACATTTACTAATGCGGTCGAAAGTAAAACACTGTGTTCAATTTTTGCCGTTAACGATAAGTTTGCGCTTTGATTTGATTGAGCGGACATAGTTGCATTATTACCAGTATCATTACCATTAACAGTTTTGTGAACAGAGGGAGTATTTTTAAATTTTGAATGTTCAGAAACGTGTACAAGAGTGTGGTGTTTGCGACGACATATTTTACAGCCTGCCTTCTTACAGTTGTTGGCATAATGACCCACAGACAAACAATTAAAGCATACCTTATAGCTAGGTAAAATTTGCAAACGTGCTTCACATGACAGTGCCAAAAATTCAGGACACGAACTCAATTTATGGTCACCGCTACACTTTTGACACTTTTTAGGTTTAAATAAAGCAGAACTTAAATTATTTTTATCATCACCAGAGTTACCTTTATTGTTGTAATCTTGTACAATCATTGTCTTGACTTTAACATTTTTTAATGTGTTTGCATTTTTATTAGCTGAGGAATTTGAAAGTTCTAATGTTTCTATTATATCAGCTCGATTCTTAATAAAAGTTAAAAATATGGAAAACGTAATTTTTGAATTCTTTTCGAGATTGCCTTTGTACTCCTCCCATTCACGATACGTTTTACTGTCTAATTTATGTGTAATAATATAGATTAAAAGAGTATCCCACTGATTAACAGGTTCACCTAGTGATTCTAATGCACGCAAATTTTTATTTATCTGATCTATTAATTTTTTCAATGTTACTGACGACTCCTTATGAATGACATCCATATTAAATAATGTTGATACATGATGTTGAGTTAATAAATGCTTATTATCAAATCGATCACAAAGAAGTTGCCAAGCCACAGAATAATTCGCAGCAGAAAACTGAATTGAGTTAATTACCACAGCAGCAGATCCTTCTAGCGAGGATCTTAAATAATGAAATTTATTAATATCATTCATGTCATCATTTGAATGTATTAAACTCACAAAAGTGTCATGAAACTCTAGCCAGTTTGTGTAGGATCCGTTGAATTTTGGTAATTGAATCGTTGGTAACTTTACAAATTTATGATTGATTCTTGATCCTTTTTCTTATGATTTGCAAGTATTTCTTGAGCTCGAGATATAGACTTATAATAAAAGGATTCAAACTCGCTACGTTCTGACAATTGACTATCCATATTGTCAGTATTGCATTCTAATGACACCTGCACTTCATCGTATTGTTCATACATAGCCTCGAGCTTACTAAAACGCAACTGTAACTCACTAACCTCAGAGGTGCTCAAAGTTGAAGGATCCAATGAATTTAAATAGTTAGAAAAGAAAGTTAACCTTCCTTTGTAACTCGCACGTTTCCTAGTAAGCTCCTTATCCTCAGGCATTGCGTAGGCTGGTGTAACAATCTGGAATTTATACAAATCAAAGTGAGAATTTATACAAATCAACAATTTATACTAGTTACAGACTGTAATAATAAGCAATACGACAATATTTTAAAGATTTAACAGTACAACAAATAAAATTTAAATAACTACAGGTTACAAGTTAGCACGTGCTCTAAGAACTTAACAAAATTACCTTAACTTCAATATTAATAAAGCTAAATAAACTGAAATCTTAATAAATTATAACCGTAAAGTGATGTTGCAATTAATCTTTATGACCTAACAAAGCGTTTATCATAATGCAGTTATTTTATACTCTTTGATAAATACTCTTTGATAGATCTTTACAACATAATTAATAAAATAATTTAACTAGGCTTGATTAAGTTAAATTAACTTTATTATAATAATATTCGTAGAATTTTATTCACGTTACAGTATTAACAAAGATATACTAACCTTAAGCAAATTATTTTACGTTAAATACTACCTTAGAGTGTTGGGAATTAATAATCATCAAGATCTTTATGAGTTTACCACTGGGTACTCTGCTATCCTGACCACAAAATCTTCTTATTATATCAGCGTCCAAGTTATCCTCTGGATGACGCAACAAAATCATGCAGTGATTCCCAGCTGCGTATATAATATTTATTGATGTCCAACAATTTAATAAATCCTTGATAAATTTTCTTTAATTTGAACTGGTTTTTTCACATCCAGGCTCGAAACGGACCATGTTGTGCATTTTGATAGTATTTAACGAGGAGATATTAAAAAAGGCGTAGTTTAGTTGCAATGAAAATTTTATTGTGTTACATATTTTTATGACAGGGTAGGTAAATAAACAAAGTGCCTTATATCTAAATCGTTCCGTAACGTCCATATACTAAATTGCTTCACAGTTTTAACAGGCGCTTGCGCCAACAATGATTTCTTTTTTTAATTTTTTAAAACATATTATACATGCAGCACCGTCGGTCTGTTCTGTCATCCTTATGTCAAAACTCAAATGCCAAAATAAATATAGAATTTGAGGTTATGTTATGAAAAAAAATCACGTACTTATTGGAATTTTATAAATAAAAGTACTAAATAATATTAAAATAGTGCAAAGGTAATTGAAAATAATTGTTTCCGTGTTCATACTAATAATTTAGTAGTGCACAAGTGTGTATGCAAACACAGGTGCACTCTCTATTCTCTAACTCTCATAATCCAATGGGACGGCAATCCAACACAACCGGAAAGAGTTCTGTCGCAGGACCAATGGCTTTACGTGCTTTCCGAGGCACTGGAGTGTACATTTCTAACTTCCAAACTCCAGGCTGCTACTGAGAAATTTCTGACAGAAAAACTCAATAACTTTTTATTGTCCCGACCTGGGAATTGAACCCAAGACCTCCGGGTCTGCGGCCTTACATTAAGCCAACAGACCAACGAGGCAGTCATGACCTATGTGGAAATTATATAGATAATAAATTATATTACTTTAAATTGCAACTAACATTTAAAAAGTATTTATAAAAAAAAAATTGTTTTTCTCATTTAGATGTAAGGTATAAAAAAGCAAACAGTTATATAGGCTTCGTCCTTCCTTGGGGCTCAAGCTTGCTGCCTACTAAATTGCATCAAAATCGGTTCGGCTAAGTTAGCCATGAAACAGAGAGATAAACATTTATAATATTAGTGAATATAAATTCAATTAAATAAAACCAATAAATAGAATATGATAATAATTATTATTGGCTCTAATGTTGAAAAGGACTTAACCTTTTTTAAGTGATTAATGCCAGTTAGTGATAAATTGTGTTAGTGGACTATTGATACTTTTCACTGGTGGTAAGGCTTTGTGCAAGCTCGTCTGGGTAGGTACCACCCACTCATCAGATATTCTACCGCAAAACAACAGTACTTGGTATTGTTGTGTTCCAGTTTGAAGGGTGAGTGAGTCAGTGTAATTACAGGCACAAGGGACATAACATCTTAGTTCCCAAAGTTGGTGGCGCATTGGTGATGCAATTGTTAAAATTTCTTACAATGCCAATGTCTATGGGCGTTGATGATTACTTACCATCAGGTGGCCCATATGCTCGTCCGCCTATCTATACTATAAAAAAAAGACTTTCCCTTAAGACACGAAGTTACCGAAAGTTCACATAAAATTACTTATTAATGTTTTAGACCAGATCGTAATACAGCTGTGATCTAGATTAATGGGGACTTTAATAGAAAAAAATTAATAACACTAAGAAGCAACTGAAAGCAATTCTTCAACAATATTGATCTCAATGTAACTTATACAACAGTTTTTTATAGAATAATTTTTAGATTAAGAAAAATCTTTAGAGTAATAATCACCTATCGTCCCTGACAGAGAGACACGTCTCCGCAGCGTGTGCTGTCAGAAATTGTATAATCATTTTATTTAAAGACAAAAAATACAGATTAAAAAATTTATGTATGTAAATTTTTTTTATAAATACATATTGTTGCGCATTTCAAATCCCCAATGTAAGCCCCTTATAAATAACATCGTACGTAAACAAATCCGATAGTAAATAGGAAATCGTATATAACTGTCAATTTAGCGAACATGTAATTTCGATACGCGAAATCGACATCCGCATTAATTTTGGCAGCTGCCTAGATTTTGTGGGGAAAATGCTTTTCTATGCCATAAAGAACAGGAGTTGTTTTGGTATGGTTATCAATCGTAGTTTGGGGATTGCGATCGCGTCTGTCTTTTGCGTGGAACCCTTCCGCGTGGACCCGGATTATGTCCACTGGGACATGTACGGATAGCAAAGCAATGTCTACAAATAAGCCATTATTATTGTTTGTCATATAGTTCCATCTAGTTCCTGAATCACTGATTAAACTTATTTTATAATAATATATGTATAATAAAAATAATTTGTCGTTCAATAGGCGACGAATGAGCGTAAAGTATTTAGTCAGATTGCTCATCAAAAAACATATATACATAATAATAATAAATCACTGAACTGATTTTGATGAAATTTTGTATGAAGCAACCTTGAAACTTATGGGCTTTTTATACCTAACACTGCCCCTTACCCCTACCGCGACTGGCAGACAGGGCCCCTTGTTATTTCGTATTTATAATATTCAATCAACAGCCAATCGTTGTCCACTGTTGAACATAGGCCTCTCCCAAGGTGCGCCAAAGCTCCCTGTCCTCCGCCTTCCGCATCCAGTTGGTGCCCGCCACCTTCTTAAGGTCGTCGGTCCACTTGGCTGGAGGGCGCCCTACGCTGCGCTTGCCGATTCGCGGTCTCCACTCTAGGACTCGTCTGCTCCAACGGCCATCGGTCCTACGACATACGTGACCAGCCCACTGCCACTTCAGCCTGCTAATTTTGCAAGCTATGTCGGTGACTCCGGTTCTTTTCCGGATAATCTCATTTCAGATCTTATCCTTCAAAGATACTCCGAGCATAGCTCGCTCCATAGCACGCTGAGCGACTTTGAATTTGTGGACTAGTCCCGCAGTTAGTGTCCACGTTTCGGCACCGTATGTCATGGCAGGTAAGACGCATTGGTTGAAGACTTTCGTCTTCAAAGATTGCGGTATAGACGACTTGAGGACTTGACTTTTTATTGTTCGGTTTAAGGCCTTATCTGACAAAAACGATGGTAGTTCTCGTCGTTTTCTCATGAGCTCGAGTGTCTCAGCAGAGAGTTTTGGTGCGTTGTCTCTTCTCGGTGGCGGAAAACACTTGCGGGATGTGTTTTGCAGTATTTTGACCAGCGTGTCGGTTCTCTTATCAATGCTGCTTATGGTTCCCAACGCGGTGAATTGATTTTGAAGTTCCATTTGGAACTTTTCGGAGCCTTGAGCAGCTTGGAGCATGGTAGGTCGGAGAGTAGACCTCATCATTCTCGATATTTCGGCTTTTAAGTTGATATTTAGAGTGCCTCGAACCAAGCGGTGATCACTTCCGGCATTAAACCTGTTGATCACTGAAACATCTCTAAATATGTGCCTTTTATTCGAAATGATAAAGTCTATCTCGTTCCTTGTCACGTTATCGGGGCTTCGCCAGGTCCACCTCCTCTGAGGCTTCTTTTGAAAGAAAGAATTCATCAAAAAAAGCCCCTGCGCTTCGAGAAAGTTTACCAGCATTTGCCCCCTGTGATTTCTGCAGCCCAAGCCGTAAGGTCCGACTTTCGATTCACCGCTATCTTGTACTCCCACTTTAGCATTAAAGTCTCCCATAACAACATTGTAGTGGGCCTTCGAGGTGTCGTTGAGGGCCTTTGCGATGTCCTCGTACATCGCTTCGACCACATCATCAGAGTATGTCGAAGTTGGCGCATATACCTGTACGACCTTCAGGGAGTACCTGTCGGAAAGTTTTAGGACAAGGTACGCTACCCGGTTCGACACACTACTGATTTCCACAATGCTGCTAATGAGATCCTTTTTGACTAGAAAACCGACACCACCCTGGGAGAGGTTATCACCTTCGCGGAAGTAGAGTAAGTTACCGGACTCTAGAGTTATCGTGTCCTCCCCCTGTCTTCGGATTTCAGATAACCCCAGTAATGCCAGTTTATATGACTTAACTCTACTTCTAATTCGGCGAGGTGATGGTCCAGCCTCATCGAGCGTCCATTATACGTTGCCATGTTCAGTCGTTTTATACGGTAGCCTGCCGTGAACCGGTGATTCTTAGCACCCCCTGCCCTGCCGATACCGCGACCGCTACCTTGGTCGGGCCTAGCGGGCTTGCCGGTAACTGGAGGCCTTTTTTTGGGCGCATCTGCCATTAATGGAGGGGTTTGCCCATACTCGCCGCGCTGGGCAGGCGTGTTGGCGAGCGCAGTAGGGGGGGTAAGATGTTTATGTGAGGGGGGACGCTGCTGCCCATCCCCCCTTTTCCCCGTCCCTCAGTCGCCTCTTACGACACCCACGGGATGAGATTGAGGGAGTACTATTCTAAGCCGGTACTCCACGGCAAATTTATTTATAATATTAGTATAAATAAATTAGCAATTGAAATGATCTTGTGGAAATTTGATTTTTTTTTAATTTGATCAAGTACAAGGATTAAATAGTAGCTGGCTATAGTTTTTTTTTCAATATTAGTAAAGTCTAAGCATCGAAGCGAAGCGTCCAAGCAGAGAAATAATGTATTATGCTAACGCTACACGATTCGAAGCTTAAATAAGGGTTGTGAGGATGGCATGAGTCAGCGCTGACCGCTGATGAAGATCTCATTCACACCTCGGCTTTGTGCATATTGTCGCACGTTGCTTGCACATTCGGGATTACTACACCGAACTCCGAACACTGCTTTACCGGACAATGACTCGGCTATTTCATGCAAATTTTTGTATAACTGCTCCTTTGAAATGTTGTCTTGTATTAAAATAGCACAAAAACTTGTGATTGAAAGTCAAACACAGTAAACTATAATATCTGTTATTTTAAATGGCATGAAGTAAATAATAAAGCAAAACCATTTCAAAACAAAATAAATTGGTCGCAATTTCGTCGTCGCAAATTTTTCCAAATGCACATTCCACTTCGAATTTTTATCTCGTCGAAATAAATTTCATATCACAAATAAACTTATTTAGAAAATCAACAGGTTAATAATAACAAATCTTAAATATATATCTAAACATTCCAAATTTGAAAATCTTTAGTCAATATATAAGCGTTACTTATTGACTGTCATTAATTTACCACCGGTTCGGAAATAAACACCTCAGGCCTAAGAAGAAACGGCGAAAGAAACTCTGCGAGATATTTTATAACTCACATTTTAAAATAGACAATAAACAATAACAGAATTACATTTTTTCTTTCGAAATAACCCGGAGGCGATTGTTTCATTCCCAAAGTGTGCTATACTTATTGGTAACTTCAGGTTACAAATATAAAAAATTGGTAGAGGAAAAACAAGACTATTAAATATTTGAAACGGACCAGCAAGCCTAATACCAGATATAACGACTCAACCGGCTTTAGTTAAATTAAAGTAATAATACTAAACTAATAATAAGGGAATTTAAATTAGCATTGAAATTAAAAAAAAAAACATATAAAAATGGACAAAAATATAAGTATAAATACTATACCAATTGATATGCATTATGTTGTCCTGAAGTATCATGCAAGTATTTTACATAAGCATTTTATTGTATTTTCGGTATAAATATTTTACTATCCGATTGTTTTTTCGGCAAAAATATTTTCAGTTTACGTATATATGTTATACGTTGTTATGGCTGTATTTTCTACGAGCTAAAAATCGCTTACGAGCTGATATCAAAATTTTACACCGGCATTTATAATGTTTTACAAATTCTTGTGCGAAGATGGTTTTAAGTCTTTTTTTATATATGTAGATGTTGTAGTAAAAACAGTTTTCATGCTTTACAAATTAATTGATTATTTGTAAATTTACATATTTTAATAATGTGATAAATCCTAAAACATTACTAATTATTTTTTTGATATATTTATCGCATGATACTAAAAGTAATGATTGTTGACCGGACGCTACGTGGGATCTTCCCATATTAATCTTTCTCATAGAAAATACGAGTAGCAATGAATCAATTGTGTCTGTTTTGATCGCTCCGCCGCAGATCCTTTAGCGTTAAAGACGCGGAAATTTTGCTCATTCTTAAAATTCGAATCTTTGAGCAGAAGTAAAACTTTCTAGCACTTTTCCTTTATAGGTATAGAATTCTTTGATCTAAGATTTCACTTGCTCGATGTGTGTTTATAATAATACTTCTCAAACGTGATGATGAAGGATAAAAATTGTATAGGAACGCTTGTGTTAGTTATAATTCTATTTATAATAACTATACCTAACCAATCCATGGTAGACCAGCGTATTTTTTTATATAGGTATGACGAGTATATGGGCCACCTGATGGTAAGTGGTCACCAACGCCCAGTGATATTGGCATTGTAAGAAATGTTAATCATCGCTTACATTGCCAATGCGCTACCAACGTTGAGAACTGAGATGTTATGTCCCTTGTACCTGTAATTACTGACTCACCCTTCAAACCAGAACACAATACCAAGTACTGCTGATTTGCGATAGAATATCTGATGAGTGGGTGGTACCTACACAGACGAGCTTGCACAAAGCCCTACCACCAGTAAATACATGAAATATTGGAGTATACTCTACCTGGCCTGGTGAAGTATACTCCATACCTTCTCCATAATTGGCAGTAAGACATTTAAGATCTGTTACTTCATTTTTATATATAATACATATTTAAACAATATAGATTATGAATATTTAACATTATACTATCAATTCGTTAATGTTACGAAAATATATCATAAGTTTTCTTCTAGAAGTCTTAAGAATCCTTCCAAGAATTATTATTATTGTTGATAACAATGTGCAGTTATTTGCAATAACCGAACGCATTGTATGAGATGTTGAATTGACAATTGCGATAAAGTTGTACCATTTGTGAGTGGTATTAAAGTTATTCTTACACAAATATGATTTACAGCGTTTCTGGGAACAGACAATGCTCCCGTAGCCCAACTCTTCCCTATTGTCGCCTGTGGACTTTTTTTTCTAAATAATTTCGAAGCAACGTTGTCAGAAAGGATAATTTCAAATCTATGTGTCCGTCGTGTGCGGACAATGCCCACTATTAGCGGATTATAATCCGCAAAAAGAGCAGGTACTGTTTCAGACACAGTCCAAGTTTAGTGTATACGCGTTTTGTAAATGACGCTCTGTATAAATATTTTTGATGAAAAAAAATGACTTCAATTCTTTAATTTTATACGACCGATTTATTGATCGCCAGTTCACTTTTCAAAATAACATAGTCCCATCGATAAATCAGCCCCAAATCAACAAATTCAGGATAAAATAGGTACGTTACAAATTCTTGTATTCTACTCAAATCAAATCTTATACCTACAAATGTATTTGTACTATTGTCAATTGTCGCTTTGATTTAATTGCATATGAAATCAACAAATCTTAAAACACGTTTAACAAGTGTTCAGCTCGTAACTTGTACCGATATTATAATATTTGCTTGCGCTAGACAGATGCGAGCCTCCCTCCCGGGAGACACTTGGCGACGATTTTCTCAAACAATAACATTCAGCCGGACACTACGTGATATTGCCTTCGACTCTACTATACGTTTGTTATTTTAGTTGTTGCTCAAATAATTTTAACTTCTGAATATGTTTCGGGTTCCTGGAATATTTTTAATTTGCAAAAAATAACATCTATTTTAAAAATAACAAAACAATCTATAATAATCATTTGTTGTTCTGACTAGGTAACTAGGGAAAAAAAATCTTGACTTTATATATGTACATATAATAAAACTGCAACGGCGATATATATACGTTAAATTTATACATTACAATGTCATTAAAACCGAGCCGTTAAATTGCAAGAAATATTAAATACAGTAACAACTTATAAATGCCCCACTGCTGGGTTAAGGCCTCCTCTCGCTTTTTGAGGAGGAGGTTTGGAGCTTAAAAAACTTTAGTATTTTTCAAAACCGATAATTTGTTAGTATTATGAAACTTGTTAAAGCCCGTTATCGATAAAGCGGCAAGTAACATCAACAAATATATTATAACCAGGAAAAGTTTATCAATATCCAAACAAACAACAGTTGATTTAACCGTATCTATAAAAATGTATACAAATCCAAAATAGTTGTTTAACGGACCACACTTGATGTTCCCGCTGCATCGAATCGTACAACACCTTGGACTTGTCAATCATACCTTTCAAGAACCGCTATAAAGTACACAACGCCCCACGAGACCATGTGAACATTTGATCACAGCCCACACAATTGATACAATTGCGAGAACGCCTTCAAAACCTTGATTTTAACAATATATTCGCGGTTAACAGTACACATTTAGCCTTTTCGTCATGCATATTTTCGATATCCTTATGTCTTTGTGTTAGAGTTCAAATTACAGTAAAATATCTAGGTTACATGACGATGGAAGATAATCCGAAACAGAGGGTTTTGCACCTGCACCTGCTGTTTTATGAGATAAGAATATTGACTACGTGCGAAAAAAATATGAAAAAGATGTCAGCTATGTATTTTAAACAATACTCCTATTTGGATATGCTGTTTATTTATTTTTTAATGTGCAAGTTTTCAATTTATATCAGTTTTATTATATAGCAATAGCTTTTCCCCGTAATTCAGTTCGCATAGCAAATATGTTCCTGTAAATTATATACTTAAGACCTTAACCAAATCTAAGACTACCTCGATTTCTTCGTGACAGAAATAAGCCAACAGACAGAGCTACTTTCGCATTTATAATATTAGTACATATCATGAATCATGGTATTTTATTCTATAAACTTTTATTCAGCTACACCCACACAATCTATAATCCGTCGAGTGGCACCCACAACAGACTTCCTAACCGGCTCTAATCTCCAAGCAACATCAGTGTTGTCGAGAACGATGGCATCCCTCGCGCAGATGCACAAAACGGGTCCACATATCAAAAAGAGAAAATCAAGAAATCCGCTCAATGGAAATCCTTTCGCCAAGGTATGCTGACTATTTTACATACTTCTATTCTTTCATATCCGGTTACTATATTTAAAAAAAACAATTCGTTTTGCCTTATGCATGAATAAAAAACATTTAAAAAATGACGTTCCGTAAGTATTGAAGTCATATCAAAATTATCGGTTACAGATGTAAAAAAATAATTCGTTAAATATAGAAACCGGGCTATAACAAACTCACTGGTGTTTTACTAATATTGTCCCTTCAGAAACACTCTCCATACTAAACTAACATTAAACAAAATTGGAAGAAAATAATTCTATAAAATGCGTGTATTAGGTTTTTTTAAATTATTAATTTACAATTTTCAGTTAAATGTCACTATTAATATGGTCAGGCGCGCTTGTGTGAATACCACTCATTAGTTTACCGCCTCATATCAATAATTTGTATCGTTGTGTGTGTATATCGTTTATCGTTTGTTTTGTAGAGTTAAGAAGCTAGGTAAGGAACAGGCAAATAGGACATTACATCTTAGATTCCAGTCTGCGATACAAATATAAAATTAAAAAAAAAATTTTGAAACACCACTCTCAACTTTAGGATGTAATTGTAACATATGAACAAGGGATGCCAAAACTTACTGCTATGAACAGCGCATTAGAAATATGCATAAAAGACAATGTGCACAAATATCTCTTATATTATGAAGGTTTTTATTTACCCATACGGAATATTAAGATATATATTTTTACATAGTCTCCTAACAATGTGTTTTACAAAACCTCGATTATTTAGCTAAATCGAGTAAATCTGTACCAAGCATATAAGCATCACTGAATATTCGTGTGTTTAATTTGTGTTTTTAATACAGTGCTTTACTTTGAAGTAAAATAACGTGAAAAACCTACAAGTGTATGTTTGTGTGTATTCACGAACAGTCAACGGAGCGACGTGATGAATTAAGCTCCAAACCTTCTCATTAAAGCATAACCCAGAACCCCTGTTATGTTTCCCTAAACAGGCTCTTACTTTTAGTTAAATAAGGAACATAATTTCAGGGTGTGATACTAAAAGCCTTGATCAGAAAACCCAAGAAGCCGAACTCCGCTAACCGTAAATGCGTGCTCGTGCGTCTCTCCAGCGGGCGAGAGATGATCGCCTACGTGCCGGGCATCGGACACAACCTGCAGCAACACAATATCGTGCTCGTTAGAGTCGGCAGGTGAGTGATGTGGTTCATCATGACAAATGGAGCAGTCGCCATAATACTGCAGCACATCTTGACTATAAATATACTTAGCTATAGATCTTTTTACAATTACAAAGGTGAGTGAGCCAGTGTAAATGCAGGCAAAAGATATATATCTCTGTTCCCATTATTGGTGCGTTGACGATGTAAGGAATAGTTAATATTTTCAAAATTCATGGGCGATGGTGACTACTTATCAACCTTGTGATTAGCTTTATAAGCGATCCATCAAACTAACCAAAAACCAAATGGATTAATATTAAACTTAACAAGTATCTGCTGCGTCTGCCACCAATAATGTATGATGAATTTGGGTTGGTTATCAATTTCAGAGTTAAAGATTGTCCCGGTGTGAAGCTGAAATGCGTCCGAGGTAAATTCGACTTGCCGCACGTCATCAAGCAGAAAGTATAGTAGTCTGTTATATCCAGTTGTGTAAGGTTATTTGTAGCGAAATAAATCTAGTTTAAGTACAGGAATTAGTTTTATTTTTAGATTTCTTAACCTAAAAATAACTTTAATTAAGAAGCTAATATAACACTAATGTTCGCGCGGTGGATTATTGAAAATTTGAGTAGTACATATATGAATTTGCAAGTTTCGTACTGTTATTTTTTCACTCTTATTTCCATTTATTTATTGATATCATTCCGTGTGCATCTTAATAGCTAATAAACATAACACAAATCGTTTGATGAACAGAGGCAAAAAAAATATTGAACGGTTTCGTATTTGCTTTTAAACATTTTATATTGATTATCTAGAAATTAAAAATACACTAAACCCATTTAAAGTAAATATAAAAGTAAATTATGTATATCTATCGATCATCTTTGAATACACAATAAACACTCATTCTGAATCCGATTGGTCGGAAAGAAGCAAAAAGCGGCGCTTGCGCAAGCCGCACCCATTCTATTGTAACTTAATGGTATGTACTTAACTTTTTATTCAATGGGGACTTGAATGGGGTTAAGCTCGGTAGTCCACCTTATCTTTATGATACAAGATAGAAAAATCTATTGAAGATATTTGACTCGATATAGATATTGTTAGAGTAAACTTCAAATTGATTATAACTTTCTATGATTTTGTAACAAAACTAAAAGGTTTTAAATAATTAAAAGGTCAATTTATGTTTGGTCATTTATTAAATTTATTTCAACTTACAATTCTTTAGAGAATAATATTCTGCAAGTATACTATTTATAAGATTGCACAAACATCATTGCACAAACACCTTAGAGTTTAGAACTTATAGTTCAAAATAAAAAAAATTAAACACTATTATAATTCTAAATCTCTAAAGGAACGTCTGGTCACACACTATACACCTATTCGAAGACAGCAGACGTATGATCTTAGACAGGTATTTTTTCAAATAAGTGACCTTGAGTGAATTGTGGATCTCTCGTAGTTTTCTCCTGTCACGGCTCTGCTTTGCAGCAAAATTATTCCTCTCTCTCTGTTTTCTATAAAAATCGTCGGCGTTCTGATTAGTTTGCACGGCACGACGCATTCTCGGATTATTACCGAGCAACGACCCTCCGTTCTTTTCGGCTATTGCTCTGAGGGCTTCCCTCTCGAACGCAAGGTAGTCCGGATCGTCTGATAGAGCGTCTACATCTATCATATAACTTGGACGCTTTTTTTTTTCGTCTGATACCGGAGACTTGGGTGGCGAAAATACGCACGTACTCCTTGAGACACTCATCGATTGCGACATATTTGTACTCGAAGACGCAGGCGCTGGTTCAACAACGGGCACGTACATGGGCTGGACATACCCGATGTATGGGTACGGTTCAACACTGTGTTGCACTGTGCTTATACACGGATACGGTGGAAGCTCCGTTGGACGCTTTTTTTTTTGTCTGATCCCGGAGACTTGGGTGGCGATATCAAGCACGTACTTATATAATTATTAGTCGATTGCTGCAACCCGGAACTCGAAGGCCCAGGCCATGGTTCAACAACGGGCACGTACATGGGCTGGACATACCCGATGTATGGGTACGGTTCAACACTGTGTTGCACTGTGCTTATACACGTATGCGGTGGAAGCTCCGTATTTGTTTGCGATGTTGACAAGGTTGACATACTCGTTTTCTGAGCTTGGGCCTTAATTTCGCAATTCTTTTCTTTAGATATGTCACTTGAAACGCGTGACGAACTTCTCTTAACTTTCGTCTGTCTCTGCTCTGTTTCGCCGCGTAATTGTTTTTTTCTCTCTGCTTCCTGTACGAGTCGTCAGCGTCTCGATTCCTCTGGACCGCTCGCCTCATTCTCGGATTAATTCCAAGTAAGCTGCCTCCATTCTTCTCGGCCATAGCTCGAAATGCATCCTGCTTGAAAAGGCTTGATACTCGGCATCATCAGACAGCGAGTCGACATCTAAGTCCTCTGATTGCGATGTTGAAGGTGCGTTTCTGTAGTTCCAACTCTCGACCGGAGATATTTGGGACGGCGGGATGTTGCACTCATAACAATTGTAAGATCTATTTTCATGTTCTAAACTCGGTGGCTCTGATGAATATCTATAGTCAGGAACCTTGGAACCAGGTGTTGAGGTACTGTCTGGTGAGACTTCCTGTTTAACATTTGTAGTTAAGTCCAAAGGTTCCTCCGCGTAGGGGGTCCACAAAGCCATTTTTTAGCATGTGTTGTTTTCTGAACAAATAGTCAGTAAACACTGAATGCAATTTTCTAACGCGTCTGTCTCATTTGTGGGCGTAAAAGGGTGTTGTGGAAGGGGTAATCCTCTACCTGCGGGACTCGTAACGGGACTGTAGGCGACATAAATATTAAATTTCCCCTTAAACAATAGGATTCTATTACTTTTTTGCTGGGAGTAAGTCAAATATTACAGTTAGGAATGTCCAATGGAATAAAATAAGCAAAGAACTATAATTAATAATTATTTAAATCAGTTACAGTCTCTTAATGTCATATATTTATAGCGGGATCAAAAAAATGTCCTTATGAATTGTTAGCGTTAACAAAGTCGCGTGCGACATGTTTACTTAGTATAAATTACAGCAGCTTTTGAACTACAGCCGAGAACTTGAGTACATTTTGTTATTTGAGAAGCTTTATTTGCCTTTTATACAATTTTATCTTAATTCGAAACCTTTGTTCTTTGCTCTTGTATAGACTGAGCGAGTTGTGTTCAATTTATCGCAATGCGGTCGCTGTAAACAATAGTGACATCATCCGAGTTTTCTGCTTAACACGAAACTGACGCAAAAGCTATCAGTAAATAAATCTTAAACATCACTCCAAGAACAAATTAAACGTTGATATTTGTGAATTGAGTTTATTTTATTTATTTACTGAAATAATTACACCGTCAAGTTATCACTAAGCCTTAAAATTAACAATTAAAAAATATGTACTTACGAATTTATACGTCTTTAAAAATCAAAGTTTCACATAAAAAATCAAAAATCAAACCTTCTCAACTAAATTTCGGTGATAAAAGTATGTGTGAGAAGTGATCTATAAGAACGTAACATAAATGTTATATTTTTAAATACATAATTAGATAAGCATTTTTCAACCCGTCTGTGTTAGACAGTAACTTTCTGTCAAACACAGGACTTAAGTACCTAACTTAACAACCGCTAGGTAAAGACTCGACTTAAATAATTAATTAAGGAGAGAAGGTTTGGAACTCACTTAAACATTACATACAGAAACGTTGCTCTTATACTATATTGAAATTTAATTCATATCGCATCCAAAGAAGCTTTACTTAAAGAACCATATAACAATAAATGTATTATTATTAGGTCCTTACATATGAAATTGGCGTTTTGTACGGGAGGAATATAAAGTTTTTTTTTTTTTTTGTAAAATATATTTAATTAATCAAAATACTGTTGCTATTCATACACTTTTGCTATCTCATAGATCCTTTTACTAAAAAACACCATGGGGCGAGAATCAATAAACTCTTTGAAGGCGGTTTGGACCTCCGCATCGGAGTTGAATTTTTTTCCTTGTAAGAAGTTGTCCAAATTCCGGAAAAAATGGTAATCTGTTGGAGACAGGCCCGGGGGGTACGGTGGATGTCGTAGACATTCTAATTGTAGCATTTAACTTAGTGGTTGTTAATTGTACAGTGTGTGTCTTGCGTTGTCGTGAAGCAGCAGTGGCCTAGAGCGATTGACCAATCTCGGTTGTTTAGTTGCTAGTTCTTCCTTCATGGTTTGCAGTTGCTGACAATAGATATGCCGTAATAGTTTAGCCAGATTTTAAAAAGCTGTAGTGAACGACACCGGCGCTAGTCCACCAAACACTCACAAGTAACTTTTTCTGAGTCAATTTTCGTTTAGGGTAGGATTTGGCTGGGTTTCCAGGGTTCAGCCATAGCGACGAGCGCTTCCGATTATCGTACAGTATCTACTTTTCATCACAAGTAATGATTCGATTTAAAATCCCTTCATTATTGTGTCGGTTGAGCAAAGTAACACAGCAGTCTACGCGTGTTTGCAAGTTCGATTCACTCAATTCATGAGGTACCCATCGTTCAAGTTTTTTTACTTTCCCGATTTGCTTGAAATGAATTAATGCAGTTTTATCACTTACCCCGAAGACTGCAGCTATCTCTGAAGTGCTTTGTGATGGATCCGCTTCCACAATAGCCTTTAATTCTTCATTTTCAACTTTTGTCTCCGACCGTCCACGGGGTTAGTTCTGAAGGTCGAAATTTCGTTATCGGTTATTGAAAATTTGAAAAAATACATATCGGAAGCTAAAGTTCAATAAATGACAATATTTAAAGTAATGCATCAACCCAAATAACTGGTTTTTCATATTTTTGAATAATCTTTTGACCAATTGTAGATGCGTCTCACTTGAAACGTTTAAGGTATTATAACCCTTTCCTGTCACGGGATCAATGTAGGACCACCGTCGGTTTTTATTTATATAATTGCAAAATTTCGACCGGAAGTTACGAGAAAGACGCATCAGTTGGTCCCCTGGTGACGCTTCGATGACTTTTATCAAAGCACGCGCTGGACATCATTATCTGTTATGGGAACTCACCATTAGGGCCTTTAAAAAAATTAAATAAGTTTAATTTGAAAGGGACTATTAAGCTTTATGCTTCCGAAAAAGAAAATTTAAATATAGAATAATATACTTTTTGAAATGATTACTATTCATTTAATTGCAGTAATTAAACCAAATTATAAAAAAAAATATTTTTAAATACTCATTACTAATTTATTTTTGTTAATTTTCACGAAGTAACACATTTAAATATACAAAAGTCATTTATAGAAAGTTCGTGACAAAACCGTATTCAGTGTATCTCTTCGAAGTTATTTCAAATTGAAATTCATGGAATTTAAATCGTCTGCCGTCCAAAAAAACACTAACGGAAAATAAAATAGATATCAAACACACATTATTGTGAAACAGTTATACCATCCATCTTGAAATATGTCAACAATACAAAATGGTCGAACCGACCACTAAGTTTTGTAATGGGTTAACACAAATGGCAGGCGCGTGGGCATTCTCACGTAACCTGTGCCATTATAATTCATTCTTTAACACAATATAATAAAACTTATATTATCTTAAATGTAATTCTAGCAAAGCATACGCGGCACAATCAATTTTTAACTCTATATTATTACAATAGAGTTCATTTTGGATAATGTGTTCCGAAATAACAGATGCATCTTATTTCCGCGTTGCAACTGTATCAATCACACAATTCGGTAGTTATCGATTACTACATTTACTATACAATGAAGTAATAAGCAGTACGTGCAGAATACATCTTTATACATGTATTTATTATTAACAGTGCCCAACGGTTTAAGCCGCGTTAAGTTTATATTACACATTGAGCAATAACCTAAAGCCCAAGTCCTAAAGCCTAAAAATATTAACGGAAGAAAAATAACGCTTTTTATCACATTTCGAAAGAATTGCAATGACTTCCTGAAAATATTTTTTGTAATTATACTTATATAGGTATAGAACGGATTTGGATGATAATTTTAAAGACAAACAGTACATCAGAATATTCTCTATAATATTTTTTTTTCTTTTTGGCGATTAGACCCGGCAAACTGAGAGACAGACACTACATTTTTATTTATTTTAGAAATTTTAAAAGAAAAGTTATAATAACTTTACATACTATTTACTCTTTTTTTATTTTATATATGCCCCGGGATGGCAAATGACTCTACTCCACCTGATGGTAAGTGGTAGTAGAGTCCAAACGCGACGACGGCCAGTACAGTCGGGAAGAATGTTCTGTACTAGCCGTCCCCGCCTTGCCGACCCGCAAGATGCCTCTTCACGCCTCGTTTGAAGGAACCCGGGTTGTAAGAGGAGGGGAACACGTGAGCTGGTAAGGAATTCCATTTTTTGGTAGTGCGACAAAGAAAGGAGTTGCCAAATTTCTTTGTGCGCGATGGAATTGATGTCACAGTTAGGCGGTGACATCGAGAACCAGCTCGCGTGGACTTAAGAAGGAAGGGGGAAGCAGGAATTAAAGAGAATAATTCCTCAGAGCACTCGCCGTGATACAGACGATAGAAAGCGCTCAGTGCTGCTATCTCGCGACGCAATTGTAAAGGTTCAAGGGTGTTTGTGACTTTTACGTCGCCAATAATGCGTACTGCACGTCGCTGCAACCGGTCCAAGGCCTCCAGTAGGTACTTAGCGGAGCCATCCCAAAGGTGCGAGCAATATTCAACGCAAGACCGTACCTGTGTTTTGTATAACAGGCACAGTTGTTGTGGCGTGAAAAAACGCCGCACCTTGTTCAGAACTCCGAGTTTTCGTGAAGCTGTTTTTATAATAGCCTCGATGTAATCCCTTGGACTAAGGTCGCAGCGAACGTCCATCCCCAGCATGGCGATTTTGCTTTGTATCATCAGCGGTGTGCCACAGAGGGAGGGATGAGGGTAAAATGGTGACTTTTTCGCTGTGAGAGCGCACACCTGTGTTTTCTTGGCATTAAACTCAACAAGTTTATCAGAACCCCATTTGGCGATGAGCTCTAATGTCCTATCGAGTTCAATAACAAGATTCTCCCGCCTCTCCTCAGTTTCACTCAAAGATATACACAGGTAAGTTATATATATAGAGATATAATTACATTTTATGTGTTCTAATAAACATGTGTCATAGCATTACGTCACATATATATTGTCTACGAGCTATAGACTATAAGTATATACCTTTCTCAATAAATTAACCATATATTACTTTTTTACTCGAATCGGAGTTTTAGAACATTTTCGATATTTTTACATCAAATCACGTTAACTATTGCTTATTATTAGGGTAAAATCATAAATTATAAGCTTACGTTGCCAACTACATCAATTATGTTTTGTTTCGGTTCCCTTCAATGCTTCTTAGATTCTCGGAGAATGTAAACAATGATGTCGTAAATTGCTAATGGCTAGCCTATATTTTATTCAAAAAAGAAGTGCGTCGGCGAATTTTATTACTACTTGTTTGCCTACTTCAATTTCCAGGTACTAGCGGTAAAAGAGTTATAGCTTCGAGAAGGTTTCTGCTGCCCGTTTTACATGTTGGTTCTTCAAAATAAATCTTTCATTACCTAATATTTTGAACATACGTCTGGACGGGCAGCTCCTATATATAAAGGTATGCGATGTCTAGAAAAGATAAGCTAAACTTATCCAATTAATTTTAAGCCGTGAATAGCTAAACTAAAAGGAATCGAATTTGATTACCTACTCGTATTTATTGTTATTTCGTAATGCTATTTTTGTATTGATCTATATTAATCATCGATAATAAAATTTCACACGTGAATCTCGCTTAGAAACACATTGGCACGAGTCGTTTGCAAATATTATTTTAAGTTTCTGTCAAATGATTGCCACAGAAAGACACGCAACATTTTCAAAGCGATTACATAAAATAGCACTTTAAATATACAAAATCAAATCCAAATACAGACAATTATATTGTACAGTACACTGGTGGTAGGGCTTTGTGCAAGCTCGTCTGGGTAGGTACCACCCACTCATCAGCATATATATACATATTCTAACGCAAAACAGCAATACTTGATATTGTTGTGTTCCGGTTTGAAGGGTGAGTGAGCCAGTGTAATTACAGGCACAAGGGACATTAAATCTTAGTTCCCAAAGTTGGTGGCGCATTGGTGATGCAATTGTTAAAATTTCTTACAATGCCAATGTCTATGGGCGTTGATGATTACTTACCATCAGGTGGCCCATATGCTCGTCCGCCTATCTATGCTATAAAAAAAAGACTTTCCCTTAAGACACGAAGTTACCGAAAGTTCACATAAAATTACTTATTAATGTTTTAGACCAGATCGTAATACAGCTGTGATCTAGATTAATGGGGACTTTAATAGAAAAAAATTAATAACACTAAGAAGCAACTGAAAGCAATTCTTCAACAATATTGATCTCAATGTAACTTATACAACAGTTTTTTATAGAATAATTTTTAGATTAAGAAAAATCTTTAGAGTAATAATCACCTATCGTCCCTGACAGAGAGACACGTCTCCGCAGCGTATGCTGTCAGAAATTGTATAATCATTTTATTTAAAGACAAAAAATACAGATTAAAAAATTTATGTATGTAATATTTTTTTTTTATAAATACATATTGTTACGCATTTCAAATCCCCAATGTAAGCCCCTTATAAATAACATCGTACGTAAACAAATCCGATAGTAAATAGGAAACCGTATATAACTGTCAATTTAGCGGACATGTAATTTCGATACGCGAAATCGACATCTGCATTAATTTTGGCAGCTGCCTAGTGTTATCAATTAATACTTCCGGTCCTACATATACGGCTAGTTCGGGTACATCTTGATGATTATTTATAAGTATAGATTAAAACTTCTGTTTAACAATTTAATTAGTAATTTCATAATCAAATAAATATTTGATTCATATTTGTTTATACTTGGAACATTTTATTATATATGTCGCAACCGGGTGAATTATTTCGGTCAACGCCATCTAGTGGTATACGTTCGAGACTACGTTATGGAATCGTTTCCGGAACGCCAGCGCCACGTAGCGGCACTCGATGGAGTTTGTGTAAGCATGCGCCAGAGGGGAACGCATCGGTGAAGAGGACGACGACGATCTGAAGACACGGTAGGACGACACCACCCTCAAAAAAAGGAAAATCGTAAGGACTTATAGCCACCGGGTCATAACGACCCTGGCCCTCTGGGCCAAAATAAACTGACACGACGGTTGGACCATCGGGGAGGACCAGCCCGGGTAGGGGGGGCAACCCTGAGGCCCGTACCCAGACTGGCCTAGGCCAGCCATGAGGACCATTGATTGAGGGGAACGTCGGACATCACTACTCTCCGAGCGTTCGGCGCGTGCGGTCACAGAACCATCGCGCATTCCGGTCACCTACTTAAACTGTGTTACTAAGTCATTATACTGTGGTTGATTGTACAAGTGTGTTTTCTTGATCCTTCGTCACCCACCGATAGACGCCCACATAAGAAAACCATGAACTATAACTGTGGTGATGGCCCTCCGCCGTCATATATTATTCTATTTATTAATGGCGCCTTCTGCTTGTCAGCTTCCGGCGCAATTAATAAAGTGCTTATTGTTTATTTATATTTTCTCAAATTATGTCGATTAATCAATGTTATAATAATTTTGTTTTATTATGTATAATGTAAGGATTAAGCTACTAGAATCTTATTTTACTGATCTGGCTAGGTTATCTGCTGCTTATCAACTTCCGGTGTAATATATTAATCTTTAATATTTAATGTTACATAATCCTGTATTATTAAATAATATTTGTGCGTAAATAATCATTAGAATAATTGAGATAAACAATGTTTAATATTATCTTTTAAGTTTGTAAATTTAGTATTAAATTAGGTCAAGATGTTTTTGTATAAATACCGCCAGTTTTAATATATCGGGCATTGGTATTGTAACCGTTGTAACGAGCATTACAAGTGTTTTCTTATATAACATATCGTTATTTTCGCCGCCACCCTGGTAATCCACCTTCTATACTAGATTTTGTGGGGAAAATGCTTTTCTATGCCATAAAGAATAGGGGTTGTTTTGGTATGGTTATCAATCGTAGTTTGGGGATTGCGATCGCGTATGTCTTTTGCGTGGAACCCTTCCGCGTGGACCCGGATTATGTCCACTGGGACATGTACGGATAGCAAAGCAATGTCTACAAATAAGCCATTATTATTGTTTGTCATATAGTTCCATCTAGTTCCTGAATCACTGATTAAACTTATTTTATAATAATATATGTATAATAAAAATAATTTGTCGTTCAATAGGCGACGAATGAGCGTAAAGTATTTAGTCAGATTGCTCATCAAAAAACATATATACATAATAATAATAAATCACTGAACTGATTTTGATGAAATTTTGTATGAAGCAACCTTGAAACTTATGGGCTCTTTATACCTAACACTGCCCCTTACCCCTACCGCGACTGGCAGACAGGGCCCCTTGTTATTTCGTATTTATAATATTAGTATAAATAAATTAGCAATTGAAATGATCTTGTGGAAATTTGATTTTTTTTTTAATTTGATCAAGTACAAGGATTAAATAGTAGCTGGCTATAGTTTTTTTTTCAATATTAGTAGTCTAAGCATCGAAGCGAAGCGTCCAAGCAGAGAAATAATGTATTATGCTAACGCTACACGATTCGAAGCTTAAATAAGGGTTGTGAGGATGGAATGAGTCAGCGCTGACCGCTGATGAAGATCTCATTCACACCTCGGCTTTGTGCATATTGTCGCACGTTGCTTGCACATTCGGGATTACTACACCGATCTCCGAACACTGCTTTACCGGACAATGACTCGGCTATTTCATGCAAATTTTTGTATAACTGCTCCTTTGAAATGTTGTCTTGTATTAAAATAGTACAAAAACTTGTCATTGAAAGTCAAACACAGTAAACTATAATATCTGTTATTTTAAATGGCATGAAGTAAATAATAAAGCAAAACCATTTCAAAACAAAATAAATTGGTCGCAATTTCGTCGTCGCAAATTTTTCCAAATGCACATTCCACTTCGAATTTTTATCTCGTCGAAATAAATTTCATATCACAAATAAACTTATTTAGAAAATCAACAGGTTAATAATAACAAATCTTAAATATATATCTAAACATTCCAAATTTGAAAATCTTTAGTCAATATATAAGCGTTACTTATTGACTGTCATTAATTTACCACCGGTTCGGAAATAAACACCTCAGGCCTAAGAAGAAACGGCGAAAGAAACTCTGCGAATTATTTTATAACTCCCTTTTTAAAATAGACAATAAACAATAACAGAATTATATTTTTTCTTTCGAAATAACCCGGAGGCGATTGTTTCATTCCCAAAGTGTGCTTTACTTATTGGTAACTTCAGGTTACAAATATAAAAAATTGGTAGAGGAAAAACAAGACTATTAAATATTTGAAACGGACCAGCAAGCCTAATACCAGATATAACGACTCAATCGGCTTTAGTTAAATTAAAGTAATAATACTAAACTAATAATAAGGGAATTTAAATTAGCATTGAAATTAAAAAAAAACTTATATAAAAATGGACAAAAATATAAGTATAAATACTATACCAATTGATATGCATTATGTTGTCCTGAAGTATCATGCAAGTATTTTACATAAGCATTTTATTGTATTTTCGGTATAAATATTTTACTATCCGATTGTTTTTTCAGCAAAAATATTTTCAGTTTACGTATATATGTTATACGTTGTTATGGCTGTATTTTTTACGAGCTGAAAATCGCTTACGAGCTGATATCAAAATTTTACACCGGTATTTATAATGTTTTACAAATTCTTGTGCAAAGATGGTTTTATGTCTTTTTTTATATATGTACTTGTAGTAAAAACAGTTTTCATGCTTTACAAATTAATTGATTATTTGTAAATTTACATATTTAAATAATGTGATAAATCCTTAAACATTACTAATTATATTTTTGATATATTTATCGCATGATACTAAAAGTAATGATTGTTGACCGGACGCTACGTGGGATCTTCCCATATTAAACTTTCTCATAGAAATGATATGTCCCTTGTGCCTGTAATTACTGACACACCTTTCAAACCAGAACACAATACCAAGTACTGCTGATTTGCGATAGAATATCTGATGAGTGGGTGGTACCTACACAGACGAGCTTGCACAAAGCCCTACCACCAGTAAATACATGAAATATTGGAGTATACTCCACCTGGCGTGGTGAAGTATACTCCATACCTTCTCCATAATTGGCAGTAAGACATTTAAGATCTGTTACTTCCTTTTTATATATAATACATATTTAAACAATATAGATTATGAATATTCAACATTATACTATCAATTCGTTAATGTTACGAAAATATATCATAAGTTTTCTTCTAGAAGTCTTAAGAATCCTACCAAGAATTATTATTATTGTTGATAATAATGTGCAGTTATTTGCAATAACCGAACGCATAGTATGAGATGTTGAATTGACAATTGCGATAAAGTTGTACCATTTGTGAGTGGTATTAAAGTTATTCTTACACAAATATGATTTACAGCGTTTCTGGGAACAGACAATGCTCCCGTAGCCCAACTCTTCTCTATTGTCACCTATGGACTTTTTTTTCTAAATAATTTCGAAGCAACGTTGTCAGAAAGGATAATTTCAAATCTATGTGTCCGTCGTGTGCGGACAATGCCCACTATTAGCGGATTATAATCCGCAAAAAGAGCAGGTACTGTTTCAGACACAGTCCAAGTTTAGTGTATACGCGTTTTGTAAATGACGCTCTGTATAAATATTTTTGATCAAAAAAAATGACTTCAATTCTTTAATTTTTTACGACCGATTTTTTGATCGCCAGTTCACTTTTCAAAATAACATAGTCCCATCGATAAATCAGCCCCAAATCAACAAATTCAGAATAAAATAGGTACGTTACTAATTCTTCTATTCTAGTCAAATCAAATCTTATACCTACAAATGTATTTGTACTATTGTCAACTGTCGCTTTGATTTAATTGCATATGAAATCAACAAATCTTAAAACACGTCCAACAAGTGTTCAGCTCGTAACTTGTATCGATATTATAATATTTGCTTGCGCTAGACAGATGCAAGCCTCTCTCCCGGGAGACACTTGGCGACGATTTTCTCAAACAATAACATTCAGCCGGACACTACGTGATATTGCCTTCGACTCTACTATACGTTTGTTATTTTAGTTGTTGCTCAAATAATTTTAACTTCTGAATATGTTTCGGGTTCCTGGAATATTTTTAATTTGCAAAAAATAACATCTATTTTAAAAATAACAAAACAATCTATAATAATCATTTGTTGTTCTGACTAGGTAACTAGGGAAAAAAAATCTTGACTTTATATATGTACATATAATAAAACTGTAACGGCGATATATATGCGTTAAATTTATACCATACAATGTCATTAAAACCGAGCCGTTAAATTGCAAGAAATGAAATCGATTCACAATCTACCGTTTAATTATAATATCACTAGTGAAATTATACCTGCGATATAAATATAAGATAGGTTATTGAGGATGCTCAAAATGAACCACAAATTGTTTCTCTGAAAATACAAAGAAACGACATTTAAAGTTCACTAATATCGCCTCCTCTATTATATCTCTTTATTTTCTTACAAAATCAAAGTTCAAAATAATCTAAACATTATCCGTCATTCTGTCATTCAACCATCAAATGCGCGGCAAACGGACTTTTAGTTACAGATTAAAAACGCGCGGAGCGCAGCAAATTTGGAATAATGAAATGTCATTTCATTACATCTCCCCCCCTAAGAGCGAAAATTCTAAATAATATAATCTACTATAAACGAAAATTTTAAATAATCTAATCTACTATAAACGAAAATTCTAAATAATATAATCTAGAAGTTATCTTCATATTCGTTTTCTTCTACCTCATCTGCTGTGATAGGTTGTAATTTTGTTATGTGAAATAAAGTTGATTCTGTTTTCTTGTTGCCAGTGTCAATCCTATAAATGTATTTGATATTTTCTCTATTATCTTGAAGGGGCCTATTTTTAATTCGTCTAATTTTTTCTATTCAGTCTATTTCCATTTTCTACATATACACTGTCTCCTATCTCAAACTCTTGCATTTTCCTATTTCTATCAAATATTTTCTTATTGTACTTATGGGATTTTATTGTATTCTCTAATGCTAATCTTCTATCAGCAATCCACTTGTCTTCGGTTTCTATTGTTTTAATTTCATTTGGTAGAATACTAACATTGGTTCCGTCCAGTAAATATTTTGGTGCAAAACCTGTAACAGAGTGGTCTGTTTCATTATATTTCTCTATACATTCTCTTGCTATTGTTGTCCATGTTCTCTTATTATTTTTCTCATTTATTTTACATCTTATTTTATTTACAATTGTTTGGTTTAATCGTTCGTTCAAGCCGTTCGAGAATGGTGTATTCACAGCTGTAAAAATTAGTTTAATGTTATTCTCCTGCAAATGTTGTTTAAATTCTATTGAATTGATGCCTGGATATTGATCTGTCAGAATTATTCCAATCTCATCTGTCTCTAGTACTTTCTTTGTTAATTTTATAAAGTCACTTGCGTTCTGTGTTTTTGAAGTTGTAATAAAAGCATATCTTGTGTAGTGGTCTACTAAAAGGTGTAAGTATTTTTTTGTGGACCTAGATCCCCCGAAGCCACCTATAGTATCCATTGACATTATCTCAAATGGTTTTGTCGCTGGTCCCAGTTGTGACATTAACCCAAATTTTCCTTGACATCTTGATTTATTTTTTATGCATATTTCACATGTTTTACAAATATTTATTATATTTTTTGTTAGGTTTTTAGCTGTATATATTGGACTTATTTTTTTCTGTAATTGTCTAATTCCAATATGACAATAGTCTTCATGCACCTTTTTTATTAATTCTTTACTAAATTTTTCTGAGAGTATAATCTTTTCATGTTTCTTTATTTTTTTATAATAGATTTTATTTTTTTGTAGTAAATTTTGTTTCTTTTCTTTTATTGTTTCATTTTTCTCTTGATCTTCAACTATATCTTTCATTTGTATTAAATTAACTATTTTCAATATTTCCTCCTTGTTATCTTCTGATTCTAATACAGGGTTTCGGCTCAAACAATCTGCTTCTATATTTTCTTTACCAGGTATATATTTTACTGTAAAGTCATATTGAGATTAGTAATATGTGAGGTCACCCAATTCTTCATCTGTCCTGCATTTAATATTCATGTTTTCTAGAGGTTTGTGGTCAGAGTAAATAGTGAAATGTTTTCCAATTAGCCAATGTTGCCAGTATTTAACCGCTTCTTTCATAGCAAAAAATTCCAAATAAATAGCCTTTTTCCGTTTTTGAGATTCGTTTAGTTTTTTTGAAAAATATGCAACTGGTTTGTTTTTTTTTTTTTTTTTATAGAATAGGAAGGTGGACGAGCATATGGGCCACCTGATGGTAAGTGGTCACCAAACGCCCTTAGACATTGGCATTCTAAGAAATGTCAACCATCGCTTATAGCCAATGCGCCACCAACCTTGGGAACTAAGATTTTATGTCCCTTGTGCCTGTAATTACACTGGCTCACTCACCCTTCAAACCGGAACACAACAATATCAAGTATTGCTGTTTTGCGGTAGAATATCTGATGAGTGGGTGGTACCTACCCAGACGAGCTTGCACAAAGCCCTACCACCAGTAAATTGTCAACCAAAAGTAATTGTCTTTACCATCTAGTTGTGTCTGTTTTAATATTGCCCCAATACCCTCTAAAGAGGCATCTGTAAAGATTTTTATTGGTAAGTCTTTATCGAATATTTCCAACACAGGTTGAGAACATAAATATCTTTTTATTTGATTAAATGATTCTTCACATTTCTCTGACCATACAAACTTTTCATTTTTTCTTAATAAATTGTGTAACGGGTCTAAAATAATTGCGCTTCTTGGTATGTATTCATGGTAGAAGTTGATTTTTCCCAAAAATTGTCTGATGTTCTTTTGTGTCTTAGGAGTTGGAAAATTTTTAATTGAGATCAAATTGTCTTTTAGTGGTCTTACTGAGTTGTTCTGAATTACATGCCCGAGGTACTTTACTGAGTCTGAAGCAAACATACATTTTTTAAACTTTAATCTAAAGCCTTCTTTTATCATTCCTTCTAATACATTTCTTATGTGTCTTATATGGTCTTCGAAGGTGGTTGAGTATATAAGAATATCATCAATATAATTAACGGAATATCCTGTGAGATTGTGCTTTCTTAGAATATTGCTTAAAATTCTCTGAAAAATAGCTGGTGATGTTTTTAAGCCAAAAGGAAGGCAGGTCCACTGAAAGTGGCCATCTTGTGTCACAAATCCTGTTTTACTTCTATCTTCTACCCGTAGTGGTATAGCCCAAAAAGCTGAGTTTATATCCAGTGTAGTAAAATACTTACAATTTCTAGTTTTAATAATCAAATCATCTATTAATGGGAAAGGTTGAGCTTGTGGAACAACAATTTTATTCAGTTCCCTGAAGTCTACACATAAGCGGGATTTTCTATTTTCACCTTTTTTAAATGCCAATGTCACTGGAGCAGCGAAAGGACTGTAGGATTCTTCTATTAAATTATTCTTTAATAACATGGATATTTGCTCTTCGATTTCTAATTTATCTTCTATTGTACATCTGTATGGTCTTTTACTGCAGTATCTATTTGTTAGTAAATCTATGTGAGCTTCATAATCTCTGACTGATCCTATATCATATTTGTCCTTAGCGAAAATTGTTTTATATTCCTTTAATATTTTCTCTATCTCAATTTTCTTTTCATTATCTAAATGGTCTGTCATACTTACAAATTCTTCTGTTTCTATGTGTTCATTAAAATTTATTGCAAATGTTTTTATATTCTTTTTTTCATTTCTGTTATCTTTAGACATTTCATCTATTTTATTTGTTATTTTCTTTTGTTCTATTTGCAAGTCCTCGTTTTGGGTTAATTTGAATTTCTTTATCATATCCAATCCGATTATAAAATCATCAAAATCATCATTTTCTACTATATACACATCCACCTCTTCTTCTATATCAAGTATTTTTATTTTTATTGTTATCAAGCCATCTGTTTTTTTCACACCATTAACCGTTTTCATGTATGCTATATTCACATTTTCCTTTTTTTCTTTTAATTTAATCAGTCTTGAATTTATTAAAGAGATTTGTGAGCCTGAATCATAAATGCCGCTTACTTCTAATTTTTTCTCTAATAAAAGTTTGATCTTGATTAATGGTGTACTTACTCGATTTTTTTTAATGTTTATATCTACTTCAATTATGGTGTTATTATTTACTTTCCTGGGTTTAAAAACCTTTTCAGATTCATTTTTATTTTTCTTGAACCAACATGACTCCTCCGGATGATATCTAATTCCTTTGTCCAGAGATTCACAGGTCTTACATGGCTTCTTATCATTAGTTTTATTTTTATAAAGGAATGTACCGCTTTTTATTGTAGTTGAGTTTTTCTTGTACATTATACCTTCATATTTTCTTATCACATTGAACAAATCAGGTAAACCCGTTGCAATAAGATCTATCATTGTTTTAGAGTCTATAGATTTATTTATATCTAGTAGAAGTCTTTCTTTTTTTATAGCGTAATCAATTAGTAGTCCTTCTTTATATCTGAATGCAAATATGTGACTATATCCCATCCTCGGTTTTTAAAAGTTTCTAAAAATTTGTCTTTCCATTCAGTCCACTGTGCATTTATTGTAAGTTTTATGGTCATTGAGCTATACCAATCTAAACAAGATTTTTCTAAAAACAACTTCAATATGTCTATTTTTGTTTCATCTTTTGATATGTTAAAGCGCTCACATTCTTTTTCAAAACTCTCGATCCATTGCATTGCATTAGGATTCTTACTTGTGAATTTTTCAATAATAAATTTCTCTGAAATATGTTTTAGGTTATGTTGATTTTCTTTCTTCGTAGTAGTTTCTATTAATTTTTCCAAGATATATTGCAAATTGTCACTTTTATCTACTGGTTGTTTTAAGCTCATTTCTTCTAAATATTGATCGAAAAATTGCATATTACCTTCTTCATCTAGATACGTTTTCTTAAGATCTTCATCCAATTTTATCCATATTTTTCTACTTTGATGCCTTTTCTTTATGCTATTTTTTATTTTTGAGAAAGTGTTCATCTTGATAATATATGTATGATGAGTCACCGGTTTCAGCTCCTCAGGTAAAACATAACATTTTCCTTCTTCTGTAGATATCGAGGTTATGGCTAATATATTAGATTTGCCATCATTTGATGCTATCATCGTAAATTCGAATTGCAGCCGGTCCATTTTAGTTAACGAAAATGTCGTTTTATAAGATAGGTTATTGAGGATGCTCAAAATGAACCACAAATTGTTTCTCTGAAAATACAAAGAAACGACATTTAAAGTTCACTAATATCGCCTCCTCTATTATATCTCTTTATTTTCTTACAAAATCAAAGTTCAAAATAATCTAAACATTATCCGTCATTCTGTCATTCAACCATCAAATGCGCGGCAAACTGACTTTTAGTTACAGATTAAAAACGCGCGGAGCGCAGCAAATTTGGAATAATGAAATGTCATTTCATTACATATATATCAACTGTTGTTTGTTTGGATGTTGATAAACTTTTCCTGGTTATAATATATTTGTTGATGTTACTTGCCGCTTTATCGATAACGGGCTTTAACAAGTTTCATAATACTAACAAATTATCGGTTTTGAAAAATACTAAAGTTTTTTAAGCTCCAAACCTCCTCCTCAAAAAGGGAAAGGAGGCCTTAGCCCAGCAGTGGGGCATTTATAAGTTGTTACTGTATTTAATATTTCATATGATCAATGATGGAAAATAAGCAATAGAATCAAAAGACTTCGTCTAAGCACGGCGACGATATAACTATATATATATATATATAACATGTCTAGGGCCGTCATCGATAAAGTAAAAGTGTCGTCGCCGTGCTTAGACGAAGTCTTTTGATTCTATTGCTTATTTTCCATCATTGATCATATGAAATATTAAATACAGTAACAACTTATAAATGCCCCACTGCTGGGCTAAGGCCTCCTCTCCCTTTTTGAGGAGGAGGTTTGGAGCTTAAAAAACTTTAGTATTTTTCAAAACCGATAATTTGTTAGTATTATGAAACTTGTTAAAGCCCGTTATCGATAAAGCGGCAAGTAACATCAACAAATATATTATAACCAGGAAAAGTTTATCAACATCCAAACAAACAACAGTTGATTTAACCGTATCTATAAAAATGTATACAAATCCAAAATAGTTGTTTAACGGACCACACTTGATGTTCCCGCTGCATCGAATCGTACAACACCTTGGACTTGTCAATCATACCTTTCAAGAACCGCTATAAAGTACACAACGCCCCACGAGACCATGTGAACATTTGATCACAGCCCACACAATTGATACAATTGCGAGAACGCCTTCAAAACCTTGATTTTAACAATATATTCGCGGTTAACAGTACACATTTAGCCTTTTCGTCATGCATATTTTCGATATCCTTATGTCTTTGTGTTAGAGTTCAAATTACAATAAAATATCTAGGCTTCATGACGATGGAAGATAATCCGAAACAGAGGGTTTTGCACCTGCTGTTTTATGATATAAGAATATTGACTACGTGCGAAAAAAATATGAAAAAGATGTAAGCTATGTATTTTAAACAATACTCCTATTTGGATATGCTGTTTATTTATTTTTTAATGTGCAAGTTTTCAATTTATATCAGTTTTATTATATAGCAATAGCTTTTCCCCGTAATTCAGTTCGCATTGCAAATATGTTCCTGTAAATTATATACTTAAGACCTTAACCAAATCTAAGACTACCTCGATTTCTTCATGACAGAAATAAGCCAACAGACAGAGCTACTTTCGCATTTATAATATTAGTACATATCATGAATCATGGTATTTTATTCTATAAACGTTTATTCAGCTACACCCACACAATCTGTATAATCCGTCGAGTGGCACCCATAACGGACTTCCTAACCGGCTCTAATCTCCAAGCAACATCAGTGTTGTCGAGAACGACATATCAAAAAGAGAAAATCAAGAAATCCGCTTAATGGAAATCCTTTCGCCATGGTATGCTGACTATTTTACATACTTCTATTCTTTCATATCCGGTTACTATATTTAAAAAAAAAACAATTCGTTTTGCCTTATGCATGAATAAAAAACATTTAAAAAATAACGTTCCGTAAGTATTGAAGTCATATCAAAATTATCGGTTACAGATGTAAAAAAATAATTCGTTAAATATAGAAACCGGGCTATAACAAACTCACTGGTGTTTTACTAATATTGTCCCTTTTTTTTTTTTTTTTTTTTTTTTTTTTTTTTTTTCGGGGAGGAAAGGCATTTACGCCTGCCGCCCGGTCCGGGGGGACCGGGACGGGTATGTGGGACTCACAGGGCAGACGGCCCCGTCCTACCCACTAAAACCTCCCCGGATTTCCGCCTCTCCGCAAGGCAGCGGGGTCACGGGAACGTTGTGACTTACAACCGCAACCCCGCCAGCGGTCGTCGCCATAGGCGACCCATCTCGAGAGCGCGCCAGGATGTTAGGGCGCGCCTCCCTCCTCTCTGTGCCTCCGTCCTGTTACGTGACGGACTCCCCCGAGTCCGCCACTGGAGGCTGGGCGTCAGGGCTTGAAGCCCCGCGGCGGATCAACAGACTGGCTCCGCCACCAACCACACCTTAACTCTGCGGCAGCGTCCGGCCTGCGAAGGCACGTCGCCGTCGAAGAGGTCTCCTTCTTCGTTGCGGGAGCGAGTCCACGTCGTCCTCCCGCTCCCGCTCTGCCTCCTCCTTTTGCGACATGACACATGCGCTGAACCGTGACACTGCCGCCCAGATCTCTTTGCTTCCGGCCATCTTCTCGACGACGGCCGGAAGCGACAGGTCCCCACCTACAGCCGTGGATAGGACCGCGCGAGGCTCCGCCCAAGCCGGGCACTCTACGCGCGTGTGGTCCGCCGTATCCACGGCTCCTCCGCCACAATGGTGGCACTCCACCGTCGGCTCCCTACCGACCACCTCACACAGGTACCGGCCGAAACAACCGTGGCCGGTCAAAAGCTGTGTGAGGTGATACGTGGGCGGGCCGTGCTTGCGCTCGACCCACTTCCTCAGCACCGGCCGAATGGCCGCAACGAGGTCCCGGCTAGCACCCGGGACACCCAGTCTCTCCGACCACTCGGCGAATACCCTCTCGCGGGCCTCCTCTCGCCACGTCCGAACCTCACGTGGGTGGGGCCGGTTCTCCTCCGCTCTCACTGCCGCCTTGATCCGCCAATAGACCCTCGAGTTAGCCTCGGCCTCGAGGTCCCATGGCGGGCTTCCGGCGAGCAGGCACGCCGCGGTGTACGACACCGTGCGGTACGCCCGAGCCGCTCTGAGCGCCATCGCTCGCTGCGGACGTCGCAGCGAGGCGACGTTACGGGCGCTCAGAGCGTCCGCCCATATCGGCGCCCCGTAGAGCGCCATCGAGCGCACGACGCCGGTGTACAGGCGCCTGCAGGCACCTCCTGGCCCACCCACGTTCGGGAGGATCCTCCCTAGCGCCCCGGCTGCAGCCACCCACTTTGGGGCCAAGCGCCGGAAGTGCTCTTCGAACTTCCACCTGCCGTCGAGCACGAGTCCCAGGTACTTCATCGTCGACCCGACGGCGATGGAAGTTCCGCCCACCGTTATCGCCGCCCCCGGAGGTGGCGCGTTCCGACGCCCGTGAAAGACGAGGGCCTCGGATTTGTGTAGGGCCACCTCGAGGCCCAACGCGCGGATTCGGTGGACTACGTGCGCCACCCCAGCCGTGGCGCGATAGGCCGCCTCCCGATATGAACTGCCGCGGGCCGACACGAGGGTGTCGTCAGCGTAGCACGTGACGCTGACCCCCCGCAACGTGGCCCCGCGCAGCACCCAGTCGTAGCCGATGCACCACAGGAGCGGTCCTAGTACCGACCCCTGCGGAACACCGCACGACAACGACCTGACGGCCCATCCGTCCGCAGTCGGGAAGGCCACCGCCCTGCCCGAGAAGTAATCGGCCACGGTACGCCGCAGGTAGCCCGGCACACCGTGGAACCGCAGGGCCTCCATCACCGTTTCCCAGGGCAGGGTGTTGAAGGCATTGGAAATATCCAGCGACACTGCCAACACCACCCCGCCCCGAGACACCTCCTCCTCGGCCAGGCCCCTCACCCTGGCGATCGCGTCGAGCGTCGAGCGGCCGGGACGGAACCCGTATTGCCGCTCGTCGAGTCCCGGCTCCATACTGCCGACGAGACGGGCAGCGAGCACCCGCTCGAAGAGCTTGCTCACCTCGTCGAGCAACACGATCGGGCGGTAGGCTGACGGCTGATCGGACGGACGCCCGTCCTTGCGGATCAGAACGAGCGTGCCCGTTTTCCACCGTCGCGGGAACCTACCCTGAGACAGGCATGCGGTGAAGAGGCGCCGCATGCTCTCGCCGAGTTCCTCCGACGCGATCTTCAGGGCTCGACCGGGGATTCCGTCGGGCCCAGGGGCTGTCTTTTTCGACCCTAGTCTGATGACAGCCGCCTGCAATTCCGCCTCGGTGATCGGAGTCACCGGTGACCCGTCGTCCTCCTCTTGGGGCCTGCTCGCGGGCGGCACCATGGCCGGTGGCACGAACTCTCCCCGCTCGGGGAAGAGCGTGTCCACAACCCTCGCCAAGAGCTGCGGCTGGAGACTGCTGGTCAGCGGAGGAGCCCAGGGTCGGAGCTTTTGTCTCACGACCCGATACGGACGCCCCCACGGATCGCCGTTGAGCGTCTCCAGCCATTCCTCCCACGCCGCCTCTTTGGCCTGTGCTATGGCCTTCTGTAGGGCCTGGCAGGCGGTCCTATATCCGGTGTAGAAAACCCCCTCCGCGTCGTCATCACGAACCCTTCGTCTCCTACACCGAACGTAACGGCGCCGTGCCGCCACGCACGCCTTGCGCAGCCGACGGAGCTCCGGACGCCACCAGTACACCCGCCGACGTTGCGGGTGCGGCTTAGCCCTCGGCATCGCCGCGTCGCACACTCGGGACAGGGCGCCGTCGATCCGGTCGGCCTCCTGGTCGATCCGGAGGACCGGGTCGGAACCGGCCCCCCAAGCTTCGACGATGGCCGCCTCCTTCGCCAACTGTCCGTCGAGGCGGCCCAGGCACCAACGCGGACGACCTTCCGTTCCTCCGACAACAGTGGGCCGAACATCCCAACGAGCCGACGCAGAGACATCGAACCGAATATATCGGTGATCCGACAGTGTCTCCACGCCAGTCTCGACCCTCCAGTTTTGAGCACGGCGGGCCAGGGCGTTGGACGCGAACGTAATGTCCACGATCGATTCGCCCTGCCGCCGCACGCACGTGCTCTCCGACCCACTGTTGAGGACCGCCAGCCCCAACGAGACCGCCCACTCCTCGAGCACCTCACCCCGGGCATCGGCCACAGGAGAACCCCAAGCCGTTGATTTGGCGTTGAAGTCCCCCGCGACCAACACCGGTGCGGGCGCCGCTTGCCCGATCAGAGTCCCGACCTCTGCCAGCATCTGCTCAAACTCGGCGAGACTCCGACTGGGCGAGGCGTAGACGGCGACGACCGTCACACCGCCGACGACGGCCAGCACGCACCCCCTGCCCCTGGCCACACCCTCGATGGCCGGAGCGCCAGCGACCGCAGGGGCGACGATGGCCACGACCCGTTCGTGGTCGGAGACCCAGTCGTCCCGCGAGGGAACGAAATAGGGCTCCGATACCACCGCCACGTTGATCTGCCACTCTGCCATGCTTTGGACTAGGAGGTCCTGAGCCCTGGCAGAGTGGTTGATATTGGCCTGGAGGCAGCGCAGGGCCATCACTGCGTGGTCTCCATCGGCTCCGCCTCTGTGCGTGGAGACGCGGCTACCGGGCCTTTCGTCGCCACCTTCCTTGTCTTTTCCCTCTGCGCGGCGCCCTTTCCGCCCTGGCACGACTTGCTGCAGGCGGCATGGGCAGCTGGCTTACCGGCCGCAGTGCAGACCACGCAGCTGGCTACGGCGGCGGAGCACTCCCGAGCCTTGTGACCGGGCTGACCGCAGCGGAAGCACAGACGGCTTCGGTCGACGTCCCGGTCACACTTTGCCCCCATGTGCCCCCGCTCGAGGCACCGGAAACAGTGCAGCGGTCTGGGGTCGAGCAGCATGACTCGCGCCGACACCCACCCGACCCTTATGCGACCTACCTCCACGACCTTCTTCGCGGCCGAAACGGGGCAGCTCAGCCACAGAGAGCCCGAGCCGCTCGAGCCGCGAGCGATGATGCTCGCTTTAATGGCCCCGGTAGGGCAGCCGCCTTGTTCAGCGACCGCCGCCACGGCTTCCGCCACCGTCACGGAGTCGTCCAGGTCTAGTACCCTTAGTTCGACACACTTTGTGGGTCGATGGATCTGGACGATCTCCGGGCTGAGGGCCTCGCGGAGCTTTTCCGCCAGGGCATCCGCCGCCTTCTCGGCCTCGTTGGTGCCCGGCGGCACCTCGAGCATCCGCGCTCCCGTCGCCGCGGTCCGGAACCGTACCGCCGTCAAGCCGACCTCCCGGAGGCTGATCCGGCTTTTGGCCAGGGCCAGAGCCTTCTCGTAGCTCCACCCCTTTTCCTCAGCACCGGGCTTCAGCGTCAGCGTTATCGCTGCGGTGCGAGGGGGGCGGAGTTTCATCCTAACCGGGACCTTCTTGGTGGCCCCGGAAGAAGTCGGCTTCGCCGCCGCTGGCTTGGCGCCCGTCTTCTCTGCCTTCTTTGGCCTGTTCCTAGCGACCACGGCGCTCCACGTGGCCGGAGTGGCGGCCGGCTCCGCTGACGACTGAGGAGCCACCCTCCTGGCTGCCGCCTCTTGGGCAGCCATACTTCTCTTAGGCCGCTTCGGCCTGACAGCAGCAGGCTTGGCGGCGCTGGCCTCGACGCCCTCAGTTGCGTGGGAGGCGGCTGGAGCCTCCTTTCCCGCCGCGGCTACGGCCGCTGCCTGCGCTACCCTACGGCGGTCAGCGGCGAGTGGAGGCCGCAGCCGAGGCTCCGGAAGGAGGCGGCCCTCGAGGCCCTCGAGGCGAGCGTTCAGCATCGTGCTGAACTGCTCGCGGTTCGCGCGCAGCGCCTCCTCCATGACGTTTTGGAGGTTCGCCTCCGTCGCCGCCACCGGCCGCTGGCGCATTTCGGCGACTTCCCGGCGCAGCTCAGCCAGTTGGCCGGAGAGTCGCGTGTTAGCCGCCTCCAGCCGCGCCACCTCCTCCGTCACAGTGAGGGCCCTTAGATCCGCCACCGCACCTTTAATGGTGACGGCGGCGGACTTCAGGGCCCGAACGAACGTGCCCTTCAGGTTGCCCGACCTGTCGGCAACCTGCAGAACGACGTCGAGCGCCTCCTTCACCGCCGCGTCCAGCGCGGCAGACGTCTGCGGCACGTCCACGGTCACGCCGGGTTGGCGTTTCTCTGCTCGGGCCGCCCTTTCTTCAGTGGCCACCTTGGCCGCCGCACTGTACGCGGCCAGTGCGTCCTCCGCCTCGTACCGCCGCTCCTTTGCCTTAGCGGCTTTTAGCTCCTCGCGGGAGCGCCCGAGGCCGACGTATTCGCCCGTCGTGGGCGGTCGACCACGCCCCCTTTTTACTAATATTGTCCCTTCAGAAACACTCTCCATACTAAACTAACATTAAACAAAATTGGAAAAAAATAATTCTATAAAATGCGTGTATTAGGTTTTTTTAAATTATTAATTTACAATTTTCAGTTAAATGTCACTATTAATATGGTCAGGCGCGCTTGTGTGAATACCACTCATTAGTTTACCGCCTCATATCAATAATTTGTATCGTTGTGTGTGTATATCGTTTATCGTTTGTTTTGTAGAGTTAAGAAGCTAGGTAAGGAACAGGCAAATAGGACATTACATCTTAGATACCAGTCTGCGATACAAATATAAAATAAAAAATAAAAATTTGAAACACCACTCTTTAGGATGTAATTGTAACATATGAACAAGGGATGCCAAAACTTACTGCTATGAACAGCGCATTAGAAATATGCATAAAAGACAATGTGCACAAATATCTTTTATATTATGAAGGTTTTTATTTACCCATACGGAATATTAAGATATATATTTTTACATAGTCTCCTAACAATGTGTTTTACAAAACCTCGATTATTTAGCTAAATCGAGTAAATCTGTATCAAGCATATAAGCATCACTGAATATTCGTGTGTTTAATTTGTGTTTTTAATACAGTGCTTTACTTTGAAGTAAAATACACAATAAACACTCATTGGTCGGAAAGAAGCAAAAAGCGGCGCTTGCGCAAGCCGCACCCATTCTATTGTAATTTAATGGTATGTACTTAACTTTTTATTCAATGGGGACTTGAATAGGTTAAACTCGGTAGTCCACCTTATCTTTATGATACAAGATAAAAAAATCTATTGAAGATATTTGACTCGATATAGATATAGATATTGTTAGTGTAAACTTCAAATTGATTATAACTTTCTATGATTTTGTAACAAAACTAAAAGGTTTTAAATAATTAAAAGGTCAATTTATGTTTGGTCATTTATTAAATTTATTTCAACTTACAATTCTTTAGAGAATAATATTCTGCAAGTATACTTTTTATAAGATTGCACAAACATCATTGCACAAACACCTTAGAGTTTAGAACTTGTAGTTCAAAATAAAAAAAAAATAAACACTATTATAATTCTAAATCTCTAAAGGCACGTCTGGTCACACACTATACACCTATTCGAAGACAGCAGACGTATGATCTTAGACAGGTCTTTTTTCAAATAAGTGACCTTGAGTGAATTGTGGATCTCTCGTAGTTTTCTCCTGTCACGGCTCTGCTTTGCAGCAAAATTATTCCTCTTTCTCTGTTTTCTATAAAAATCGTCGGCGTTCTGATTAGTTTGCACGGCACGACGCATTCTCGGATTATTACCGAGCAACGACCCTCCGTTCTTTTCGGCCATTGCTCTGAGGGCTTCCCTCTCGAACGCAAGGTAGTCCGGATCGTCTGATAGAGCGTCTACATCTATCATATAACTTGGACGCTTTTTTTTTGTCTGATACCGGAGACTTGGGTGGCGAAAATACGCACGTACTCCTTGAGACACTCATCGATTGCGACATATTTGTACTCGAAGGCGCAGGCGCTGGTTCAACAACGGGCACGTACATGGGCTGGACATACCCGATGTATGGGTACGGTTCAACACTGTGTTGCACTGTGCTTATACACGGATACGGTGGAAGCTCCGTATTTGTTTGCGATGTCGTTTCACGTGTACTATTCACAGATAGATCTAATGGTGAGTCCTCAGCGTATGGTCTCCAAAGAGCCATGATTACTTTAGTTATGTAGTTACGGCTGGCGGTGAGTAACTAATGATGTTGTTGGTCGCCCCGGTCTTTCATTCTCGGGGGTGTGGTCTAATTGTGTAGGGCACCCCCACCCCGCTGCACGGGTTACTTCCGCTACCTGAACCAACGGGACACATCGGAAGAACAATGGGGTGACTTTCGGTCTATTGTGAAGAGTTGCGTAGATTTTGCGTTTGCTATTAATTTGCTACTCAAGCTTGCTTGTTTTTGACACAATAGATAGAAAAATGTGAAGGTTGATTACAATGATATCAAGATGTCACAATTTTCTGATACAATATCGCGAAATGTTTTCAAATAATTTCTTCATTTTATTGTATGTACGATGCTCTACGTGTTCTTTGGTTTCATACTGATATTAATTTAAGTATGCCTCGTATTAGTTTATGATTAAAACATAATATCGTGTGTGAAAACTGTATTATATACAGAAGAGCATAAAAACGGATTATTTACTTTAATAAATTACTTTAATCTCTATTGCCGTGTTCAATGAAAGTAGAGTAACTTTTAAAATATTTATTAACACACGAATGTCTGTAAGTAAATAATAAAGCAAAACCATTTCAAAACAAAATAAATTGGTCGCAATTTCGTCGTCGCAAATTTTTCCAAATGCACATTCCACTTCGAATTTTTATCTCGTCGAAATAAATTTCATATCACAAATAAACTTATTTAGAAAATCAACAGGTTAATAATAACAAATCTTAAATATATATCTAAACATTCCAAATTTGAAAATCTTTAGTCAATATATAAGCGTTACTTATTGACTGTCATTAATTTACCACCGGTTCGGAAATAAACACCTCAGGCCTAAGAAGAAACGGCGAAAGAAACTCTGCGAGATATTTTATAACTCACATTTTAAAATAGACAATAAACAATAACAGAATTATATTTTTTCTTTCGAAATAACCCGGAGGCGATTGTTTCATTCCCAAAGTGTGCTATACTTATTGGTAACTTCAGGTTACAAATATAAAAAATTGGTAGAGGAAAAACAAGACTATTAAATATTTGAAACGGACCAGCAAGCCTAATACCAGATATAACGACTCAACCGGCTTTAGTTAAATTAAAGTAATAATACTAAACTAATAATAAGGGAATTTAAATTAGCATTGAAATTAAAAAAAAAAACATATAAAAATGGACAAAAATATAAGTATAAATACTATACCAATTGATATGCATTATGTTGTCCTGAAGTATCATGCAAGTATTTTACATAAGCATTTTATTGTATTTTCGGTATAAATATTTTACTATCCGATTGTTTTTTCGGCAAAAATATTTTCAGTTTACGTATATATGTTATACGTTGTTATGGCTGTATTTTCTACGAGCTAAAAATCGCTTACGAGCTGATATCAAAATTTTACACCGGCATTTATAATGTTTTACAAATTCTTGTGCGAAGATGGTTTTAAGTCTTTTTTTATATATGTAGATGTTGTAGTAAAAACAGTTTTCATGCTTTACAAATTAATTGATTATTTGTAAATTTACATATTTTAATAATGTGATAAATCCTAAAACATTACTAATTATTTTTTTGATATATTTATCGCATGATACTAAAAGTAATGATTGTTGACCGGACGCTACGTGGGATCTTCCCATATTAATCTTTCTCATAGAAAATACGAGTAGCAATGAATCAATTGTGTCTGTTTTGATCGCTCCGCCGCAGATCCTTTAGCGTTAAAGACGCGGAAATTTTGCTCATGCTTAAAATTCGAATCTTTGAGCAGAAGTAAAACTTTCTAGCACTTTTCCTTTATAGGTATAGAATTCTTTGATCTAAGATTTCACTTGCTCGATGTGTGTTTATAATAATACTTCTCAAACGTGATGATGAAGGATAAAAATTGTATAGGAACGCTTGTGTTAGTTATAATTCTATTTATAATAACTATACCTAACCAATCCATGGTAGACCAGCGTATTTTTTTATATAGGTATGACGAGTATATGGGCCACCTGATGGTAAGTGGTCACCAACGCCCAGTGATATTGGCATTGTAAGAAATGTTAATCATCGCTTACATTGCCAATGCGCTACCAACGTTGAGAACTGAGATGTTATGTCCCTTGTACCTGTAATTACTGACTCACCCTTCAAACCAGAACACAATACCAAGTACTGCTGATTTGCGATAGAATATCTGATGAGTGGGTGGTACCTACACAGACGAGCTTGCACAAAGCCCTACCACCAGTAAATACATGAAATATTGGAGTATACTCCACCTGGCCTGGTGAAGTATACTCCATACCTTCTCCATAATTGGCAGTAAGACATTTAAGATCTGTTACTTCATTTTTATATATAATACATATTTAAACAATATAGATTATGAATATTTAACATTATACTATCAATTCGTTAATGTTACGAAAATATATCATAAGTTTTCTTCTAGAAGTCTTAAGAATCCTTCCAAGAATTATTATTATTGTTGATAACAATGTGCAGTTATTTGCAATAACCGAACGCATTGTATGAGATGTTGAATTGACAATTGCGATAAAGTTGTACCATTTGTGAGTGGTATTAAAGTTATTCTTACACAAATATGATTTACAGCGTTTCTGGGAACAGACAATGCTCCCGTAGCGCAACTCTTCCCTATTGTCGCCTGTGGACTTTTTTTTCTAAATAATTTCAAAGCAACGTTGTCAGAAAGGATAATTTCAAATCTATGTGTCCGTCGTGTGCGGACAATGCCCACTATTAGCGGATTATAATCCGCAAAAAGAGCAGGTACTGTTTCAGACACAGTCCAAGTTTAGTGTATACGCGTTTTGTAAATGACGCTCTGTATAAATATTTTTGATGAAAAAAAATGACTTCAATTCTTTAATTTTATACGACCGATTTATTGATCGCCAGTTCACTTTTCAAAATAACATAGTCCCATCGATAAATCAGCCCCAAATCAACAAATTCAGGATAAAATAGGTACGTTACAAATTCTTCTATTCTACTCAAATCAAATCTTATACCTACAAATGTATTTGTACTATTGTCAATTGTCGCTTTGATTTAATTGCATATGAAATCAACAAATCTTAAAACACGTTTAACAAGTGTTCAGCTCGTAACTTGTACCGATATTATAATATTTGCTTGCGCTAGACAGATGCAAGCCTCTCTCCCGGGAGACACTTGGCGACGATTTTCTCAAACAATAACATTCAGCCGGACACTACGTGATATTGCCTTCGACTCTACTATACGTTTGTTATTTTAGTTGTTGCTCAAATAATTTTAACTTCTGAATATGTTTCGGGTTCCTGGAATATTTTTAATTTGCAAAAAATAACATCTATTTTAAAAATAACAAAACAATCTATAATAATCATTTGTTGTTCTGACTAGGTAACTAGGGAAAAAAAATCTTGACTTTATATATGTACATATAATAAAACTGCAACGGTATCGCCGTTGCAGTTTTATATACGTTAAATTTATACATTACAATGTCATTAAAACCGAGCCGTTAAATTGCAAGAAATATTAAATACAGTAACAACTTATAAATGCCCCACTGCTGGGTTAAGGCCTCCTCTCCCTTTTTGAGGAGGAGGTTTGGAGCTTAAAAAACTTTAGTATTTTTCAAAACCGATAATTTGTTAGTATTATGAAACTTGTTAAAGCCCGTTATCGATAAAGCGGCAAGTAACATCAACAAATATATTATAACCAGGAAAAGTTTATCAATATCCAAACAAACAACAGTTGATTTAACCGTATCTATAAAAATGTATACTAATACAAAATAGTTGTTTAACGGACCACACTTGATGTTCCCGCTGCATCGAATCGTACAACACCTTGGACTTGTCAATCATACCTTTCAAGAACCGCTATAAAGTACACAACGCCCCACGAGACCATGTGAACATTTGATCACAGCCCACACAATTGATACAATTGCGAGAACGCCTTCAAAACCTTGATTTTAACAATATATTCGCGGTTAACAGTACACATTTAGCCTTTTCGTCATGCATATTTTCGATATCCTTATATCTTTGTGTTAGAGTTCAAATTACAGTAAAATATCTAGGCTACATGACGATGGAAGATAATCCGAAACAGAGGGTTTTGCACCTGCACCTGCTGTTTTATGAGATAAGAATATTGACTACGTGCGAAAAAAATATGAAAAAGATGTCAGCTATGTATTTTAAACAATACTCCTATTTGGATATGCTGTTTATTTATTTTTTAATGTGCAAGTTTTCAATTTATATCAGTTTTATTATATAGCAATAGCTTTTCCCCGTAATTCAGTTCGCATAGTAAATATGTTCCTGTAAATTATATACTTAAGACCTTAACCAAATCTAAGACTACCTCGATTTCTTCGTGACAGAAATAAGCCAACAGACAGAGCTACTTTCGCATTTATAATATTAGTACATATCATGAATCATGGTATTTTATTCTATACACTTTTATTCAGCTACACCCACACAATCTATAATCCGTCGAGTGGCACCCACAACAGACTTCCTAACCGGCTCTAATCTCCAAGCAACATCAGTGTTGTCGAGAACGATGGCATCCCTCGCGCAGATGCACAAAACGGGTCCACATATCAAAAAGAGAAAATCAAGAAATCCGCTCAATGGAAATCCTTTCGCCAAGGTATGCTGACTATTTTACATACTTCTATTCTTTCATATCCGGTTACTATATTTAAAAAAAACAATTCGTTTTGCCTTATGCATGAATAAAAAACATTTAAAAAATGACGTTCCGTAAGTATTGAAGTCATATCAAAATTATCGGTTACAGATGTAAAAAAATAATTCGTTAAATATAGAAACCGGGCTATAACAAACTCACTGGTGTTTTACTAATATTGTCCCTTCAGAAACACTCTCCATACTAAACTAACATTAAACAAAATTGGAAAAAAATAATTCTATAAAATGCGTGTATTAGGTTTTTTTAAATTATTAATTTACAATTTTCAGTTAAATGTCACTATTAATATGGTCAGGCGCGCTTGTGTGAATACCACTCATTAGTTTACCGCCTCATATCAATAATTTGTATCGTTGTGTGTGTATATCGTTTATCGTTTGTTTTGTAGAGTTAAGAAGCTAGGTAAGGAACAGGCAAATAGGACATTACATCTTAGATACCAGTCTGCGATACAAATATAAAATAAAAAAAAAAAAATTTGAAACACCACTCTTTAGGATGTAATTGTAACATATGAACAAGGGATGCCAAAACTTACTGCTATGAACAGCGCATTAGAAATATGCATAAAAGACAATGTGCATAAATATCTCTTATATTATGAAGGTTTTTATTTACCCATACGGAATATTAATATATATATTTTTACATAGTCTCCTAACAACGTGTTTTACAAAACCTCGATTATTTAGCTAAATCGAGTAAATCTGTACCAAGCATATAAGCATCACTGAATATTCGTGTGTTTAATTTGTGTTTTTAATACAGTGCTTTACTTTGAAGTAAAATAACGTGAAAAACCTACAAGTGTATGTGTGTGTGTATTCACGAACAGTCGACGGAGCAACGTGATGAATTAAGCTCCAAACCTTCTCATTAAAGCATAACCCAGAACCCCTGTTATGTTTCCCTAAACAGGCTCTTACTTTTAGTTAAATAAGGAACATAATTTCAGGGTGTGATACTAAAAACCTTGATCAGAAAACCCAAGAAGCCGAACTCCGCTAACCGTAAATGCGTGCTCGTGCGTCTCTCCAGCGGGCGAGAGATGATCGCCTACGTGCCGGGCATCGGACACAACCTGCAGGAACACAATATCGTGCTCGTTAGAGTCGGCAGGTGAGTGATATGGTTCATCATGACAAATGGAGCAGTCGCCATAATACTGCAGCACATCTTGACTATAAATATACTTAGCTATAGATCTTTTTACAATTACAAAGGTGAGTGAGCCAGTGTAAATGCAGGCAAAAGATATATATCTCTGTTCCCATTATTGGTGCGTTGACGATGTAAGGTATAGTAAATTTTTTCAAAATTCATGGGCGATGGTGACTACTTATCAACCTTGTGATTAGCTTTATAAGCGTTCCATCAAACTAACCAAAAACCAAATGGATTAATATTAAACTTAACAAGTATCTGCTGCGTCTGCCACCAATAATGTATGATGAATTTGGGTTGATTATCAATTTCAGAGTTAAAGATTGTCCCGGTGTGAAGCTGAAATGCGTCCGAGGTAAATTCGACTTGCCGCACGTCATCAAGCAGAAAGTATAGTAGTCTGTTATATCCAGTTGTGTAAGGTTATTTGTAGCGAAATAAATCTAGTTTAAGTACAGGAATTAGTTTTATTTTTAGATTTCTTAACCTAAAAATAACTTTAATTAAGAAGCTAATATAACACTAATGTTCGCGCGGTGGATTATTGAAAATTTGAGTAGTACATATATGAATTTGCAAGTTTCGTACTGTTATTTTTTCACTCTTATTTCCATTTATTTATTGATATCATTCCGTGTGCATCTTAATAGCTAATAAACATAACACAAATCGTTTGATGAACAGAGGCAAAAAAAATATTGAACGGTTTCGTATTTGCTTTTAAACATTTTATATTGATTATCTACAAATTAAAAATACACTAAACCCATTTAAAGTAAATTATGTATATCTATCGATCATCTTTGAATACACAATAAACACTCATTCTGAACCCGATTGGTCGGAAAGAAGCAAAAAGCGGCGCTTGCGCAAGCCGCACCCATTCTATTGTAACTTAATGGTATGTACTTAACTTTTTATTCAATGGGGACTTGAATGGGGTTAAGCTCGGTAGTCCACCTTATCTTTATGATACAAGATAGAAAAATCTATTGAAGATATTTGACTCGATATAGATATTGTTAGTGTAAACTTCAAATTGATTATAACTTTCTATGATTTTGTAACAAAACTAAAAGGTTTTAAATAATTAAAAGGTCAATTTATGTTTGGTCATTTATTAAATTTATTTCAACTTACAATTCTTTAGAGAATAATATTCTGCAAGTATACTATTTATAAGATTGCACAAACATCATTGCACAAACACCTTAGAGTTTAGAACTTATAGTTCAAAATAAAAAAAATTAAACACTATTATAATTCTAAATCTCTAAAGGAACGTCTGGTCACACACTACACACCTATTCGAAGACAGCAGACGTATGATCTTAGACAGGTATTTTTTCAAATAAGTGACCTTGAGTGAATTGTGGATCTCTCGTAGTTTTCTCCTGTCACGGCTCTGCTTTGCAGCAAAATTATTCCTCTCTCTCTGTTTTCTATAAAAATCGTCGGCGTTCTGATTAGTTTGCACGGCACGACGCATTCTCGGATTATTACCGAGCAACGACCCTCCGTTCTTTTCGGCCATTGCTCTGAGGGCTTCCCTCTCGAACGCAAGGTAGTCCGGATCGTCTGATAGAGCGTCTACATCTATCATATAACTTGGACGCTTTTTTTTTTCGTCTGATACCGGAGACTTGGGTGGCGAAAATACGCACGTACTCCTTGAGACACTCATCGATTGCGACATATTTGTACTCGAAGACGCAGGCGCTGGTTCAACAACGGGCACGTACATGGGCTGGACATACCCGATGTATGGGTACGGTTCAACACTGTGTTGCACTGTGCTTATACACGGATACGGTGGAAGCTCCGTTGGACGCTTTTTTTTTTTTGTCTGATCCCGGAGACTTGGGTGGCGATATCAAGCACGTACTTATATAATTATTAGTCGATTGCTGCAACCCGGAACTCGAAGGCCCAGGCGATGGTTCAACAACGGGCACGTACATGGGCTGGACATACCCGATGTATGGGTACGGTTCAACACTGTATTGCACTGTGCTTATACACGGATGCGGTGGAAGCTCCGTATTTGTTTGCGATGTCGTTTCACGTGTACTATTCACAGATAGATCTAATGGTGAGTCCTCAGCGTATGGTGTCCAGAGAGCCATGATTACTTTAGTTAGTACGGTTAGTAGTTACGGTTGACTGCGAGTAACTAATGATGTTGTTGGTCGCCCCGGTCTTTTATTCTCGGGGGTGTGGTCTAATTGTGCAGGGCACCCGCACCCCGCTGCACGGGTTACTTCCGCTACCTGAACCAACGGGACACATCGGAAGAACAATGGGGTGACTTTCGGTCTATTATGAGAGTTGCGTAGAATTTGCGTTTGCTATTAATTTGCTACTCAAGCTTGCTTGTTTTTGACACAATAGATAGAAAAATGTGAAGGTTGATTACAATGATATCAAGATGTCACAATTTTCTGATACAATATCGCGAAATGTTTTCAAATAATTTCTTCATTTTATTGTATGTACGATGCTCTACGTGTTCTTTGGTTTCATACTGATATTAATTTAAGTAATTTATTATAACCATTGCAGAAAAAATTGTTGGAGAATATGATTTTAGTTGCAACATTCGGTCAAATAGAAGTTAAACCATTCGTGAATAATGAAAGATAATTCGAACGATTCATAAATGTTATTCATGCAAGAACAGGAAGCAAATGACACCGTATGGCTCCTCTCCGGATGTAACTGTATTTAATTTTATATATATTAAGTTTTAGCCGACAACGCAGTCACGGAAAATTATGTACAACCTTGTAATACTCCAAGTATACTATTTATAAGATTGCACAAACATCATTGCACAAACACCTTAGAGTTTAGAACTTATAGTTCAAAATAAAAAAAATTAAACACTATTATAATTCTAAATCTCTAAAGGAACGTCTGGTCACACACTATACACCTATTCGAAGACAGCAGACGTATGATCTTAGACAGGTATTTTTTCAAATAAGTGACCTTGAGTGAATTGTGGATCTCTCGTAGTTTTCTCCTGTCACGGCTCTGCTTTGCAGCAAAATTATTCCTCTCTCTCTGTTTTCTATAAAAATCGTCGGCGTTCTGATTAGTTTGCACGGCACGACGCATTCTCGGATTATTACCGAGCAACGACCCTCCGTTCTTTTCGGCCATTGCTCTGAGGGCTTCCCTCTCGAACGCAAGGTAGTCCGGATCGTCTGATAGAGCGTCTACATCTATCATATAACTTGGACGCTTTTTTGTTTTTGTCTGATACCGGAGACTTGGGTGGCGAAAATACGCACGTACTCCTTGAGACACTCATCGATTGCGACATATTTGTACTCGAAGACGCAGACGCTGGTTCAACAACGGGCACGTACATGGGCTGGACATACCCGATGTATGGGTACGGTTCAACACTGTGTTGCACTGTGCTTATACACGGATACGGTGGAAGCTCCGTTGGACGCTTTTTTTTTTTGTCTGATCCCGGAGACTTGGGTGGCGATATCAAGCACGTACTTATATAATTATTAGTCGATTGCTGCAACCCGGAACTCGAAGGCCCAGGCCATGGTTCAACAACGGGCACGTACATGGGCTGGACATACCCGATGTATGGGTACGGTTCAACACTGTGTTGCACTGTGCTTATACACGGATGCGGTGGAAGCTCCGTATTTGTTTGCGATGTTGACAAGGTTGACATACTCGTTTTCTGAGCTTGGGCCTTAATTTCGCAATTCTTTTCTTTAGATATGTCACTTGAAACGCGTGACGAACTTCTCTTAACTTTCGTCTGTCTCTGCTCTGTTTCGCCGCGTAATTGTTTTTTTCTCTCTGCTTCCTGTACGAGTCGTCAGCGTCTCGATTCCTCTGGACCGCTCGCCTCATTCTCGGATTAATTCCAAGTAAGCTGCCTCCATTCTTCTCGGCCATAGCTCGAAATGCATCCTGCTTGAAAAGGCTTGATACTCGGCATCATCAGACAGCGAGTCGACATCTAAGTCCTCTGATTGCGATGTTGAAGGTGCGTTTCTGTAGTTCCAACTCTCGACCGGAGATATTTGGGACGGCGGGATGTTGCACTCATAACAATTGTAAGATCTATTTTCATGTTCTAAACTCGGTGGCTCTGATGAATATCTATAGTCAGGAACCTTGGAACCAGGTGTTGAGGTACTGTCTGGTGAGACTTCCTGTTTAACATTTGTAGTTAAGTCCAAAGGTTCCTCCGCGTAGGGGGTCCACAAAGCCATTTTTTAGCATGTGTTGTTTTCTGAACAAATAGTCAGTAAACACTGAATGCAATTTTCTAACGCGTCTGTCTCATTTGTGGGCGTAAAAGGGTGTTGTGGAAGGGGTAATCCTCTACCTGCGGGAGTCGTAACGGGACTGTAGGCGACATAAATATTAAATTTCCCCTTAAACAATAGGATTCTATTACTTTTTTGCTGGGAGTAAGTCAAATATTACAGTTAGGAATGTCCAATGGAATAAAATAAGCAAAGAAATATAATTAGTAATTATTTAAATCAGTTACAGTCTCTTAATGTCATATATTTATAGCGGGATCAAAAAAATGTCCTTATGAATTGTTAGCGTTAACAAAGTCGCGTGCGACATGTTTACTTAGTATAAATTACAGCAGCTTTTGAACTACAGCCGAGAACTTGAGTACATTTTGTTATTTGAGAACCTTTATTTGCCTTTTATACAATTTTATCTTAATTCGAAACCTTTGTTTTTTGCTCTTGTATAGACTGAGCGAGTTGTGTTCAATTTATCGCAATGCGGTCGCTGTAAACAATAGTGACATCATCCGAGTTTTCTGCTTAACACGAAACTGACGCAAAAGCTATCAGTAAATAAATCTTAAACATCACTCCAAGAACAAATTAAACGTTGATATTTGTGAATTGAGTTTATTTTATTTATTTACTGAAATAATTACACCGTCAAGTTATCACTAAGCCTTAAAATTAACAATTAAAAAATATGTACTTACGAATTTATACGTCTTTAAAAATCAAAGTTTCACATAAAAAATCAAAAATCAAACCTTCTCAACTAAATTTTGGTGATAAAAGTATGTGTGAGAAGTGAGCTATAAGAACGTAACATAAATGTTATATTTTTAAATACATAATTAGATATGCATTTTTCAACCCGTCTTTTTTAGACAGTAACTTTCTATCAAACACAGGACTTAAGTACCTAACTTAACAATCGCTAGGTGAAGACTCGACTTAAATAATTAATTAAGGAGAGAGGGTTTGGAACTCACTTAAACATTACATACAGAAACGTTGCTCTTATACTATATTGAAATTTAATTCATATCGCATCCAAAGAAGCTTTACTTAAAGAACCATATAACAATAAATGTATTATTATTAGGTCCTTACATATGAAATTGGCGTTTTGTACGGGAGGAATATAAAGTTTTTTTTTTTGTAAAATATATTTAATTAATCAAAATACTGTTGCTATTCATACACTTTTGCTATCTCATAGATCCTTTTACTAAAAAACACCATGGGGCGAGAATCAATAAACTCTTTGAAGGCGGTTTGGACCTCCGCATCGGAGTTGAATTTTTTTCCTTGTAAGAAGTTGTCCAAATTCCGGAAAAAATGGTAATCTGTTGGAGACAGGCCCGGGGGGTACGGTGGATGTCGTAGACATTCTAATTGTAGCATTTAACTTAGTGGTTGTTAATTGTACAGTGTGTGTCTTGCGTTGTCGTGAAGCAGCAGTGGCCTAGAGCGATTGACCAATCTCGGTTGTTTAGTTGCTAGTTCTTCCTTCATGGTTTGCAGTTGCTGACAATAGATATGCCGTAATAGTTTAGCCAGATTTTAAAAAGCTGTAGTGAACGACACCGGCGCTAGTCCACCAAACACTCACAAGTAACTTTTTCTGAGTCAATTTTCGTTTAGGGTAGGATTTGGCTGGGTTTCCAGGGTTCAGCCATAGCGACGAGCGCTTCCGATTATCGTACAGTATCTACTTTTCATCACAAGTAATGATTCGATTTAAAATCCCTTCATTATTGTGTCGGTTGAGCAAAGTAACACAGCAGTCTACGCGTGTTTGCAAGTTCGATTCACTCAATTCATGAGGTACCCATCGTTCAAGTTTTTTTACTTTCCCGATTTGCTTGAAATGAATTAATGCAGTTTTATCACTTACCCCGAAGACTGCAGCTATCTCTGAAGTGCTTTGTGATGGATCCGCTTCCACAATAGCCTTTAATTCTTCATTTTCAACTTTTGTCTCCGACCGTCCACGGGGTTAGTTCTGAAGGTCGAAATTTCGTTATCGGTTATTGAAAATTTGAAAAAATACATATCGGAAGCTAAAGTTCAATAAATGACAATATTTAAAGTAATGCATCAACCCAAATAACTGGTTTTTCATATTTTTGAATAATCTTTTGACCAATTGTAGATGCGTCTCACTTGAAACGTTTAAGGTATTATAACCCTTTCCTGTCACGGGATCAATGTAGGACCACCGTCGGTTTTTATTTATATAATTGCAAAATTTCGACCGGAAGTTACGAGAAAGACGCATCAGTTGGTCCCCTGGTGACGCTTCGATGACTTTTATCAAAGCACGCGCTGGACATCATTATCTGTTATGGGAACTCACCATTAGGGCATTTAAAAAAATTAAATAAGTTTAATTTGAAAGGGACTATTAAGCTTTATGCTTCCGAAAAAGAAAATTTAAATATAGAATAATATACTTTTTGAAATGATTACTATTCATTTAATTGCACTAATTAAACCAAATTATAAAAAAATAGTAATTTTAAAAAATAGTAATTTTTGTAAAAATAATTTTTTTTGTTAATTTTCACGAAGTAACACATTTATGATATACAAAAGTCATTTATAGAAAGTTCGTGACAAAACCGTATCCAGTGTATCTCTTCGAAGTTATTTCAAATTGAAATGCATGGAATTTAAATCGTCTGCCGTCCAAAAAAACACTAACGGAAAATAAAATAGATATCAAACACACATTATTGTGAAACAGTTATACCATCCATCTTGAAATATGTCAACAATACAAAATGGTCGAACCGACCACTAAGTTTTGTAATGGGTTAACACAAATGGCAGGCGCGTGGGCATTCACACGTAATCTGTGCTATTATAATTCATTCTTTAACACAATATAATAAAACTTATATTACCTTAAATGTAATTCTAGCAAAGCATACGCGGCACAATCAATTTTTAACTCTATATAGAGTTCATACAATAGAGTTCATTTTGGATAATGTGTTCCGAAATAACAGATGCATCTTATTTCCGCGTTGCAACTGTATCAATCACACAATGCGGTAGTTATCGATTACTACATTTACTATACAATGAAGTAATAAGCAGTACGTGCAGGATACATCTTTATACATGTATTTATTATTACCAGTGCCCAACGGTTTAAGCCGCGTTAAGTTTATATTGCACATTGAGCAATAACCTAAAGCCCAAGTCCTAAAGCCTAAAAATATTAACGGAAGAAAAATAACGCTTTTTATCACATTTCGAAAGAGTTGCAATGATTTCCTGAAAATATTTTTTGTAATTATACTTATCTACCTATATAGGTATACAACGGATTTGGATGATAATTTTAAAGACAAACAGTACATCAGAATATTCTCTATAATAATTATTTTTTTCTTTTTGGCGATTAGACCCGGCAAACTGAGAGACAGACACTACATTTTTATTTATTTTAGAAATTTTAAAAGAAAAGTTATAATAACTTTACATACTATTTACACTTTTTTTTTTTTTATATGCCCCGGGATGGCAAATGACTCTACTCCACCTGATGGTAAGTGGTAGTAGAGTAAAAACGCGACGACGGCCAGTACAGTCGGGAAGAATGTTCTGTACTAGCCGTCCCCGCCTTGCCGGCCCGCAAGACGCCTCTTCGCGCCTCGTTTGAAGGAACCCTGGTTGTAAGAGGAGGGGAACACGTGAGCTGGTAAGGAATTCCATGTTTTGGTAGTGCGACACAGAAAGGAGTTGCCAAATGTCTTTGTGCACGATGAAATTGATGTCACAGTTAGGCGGTGACATCGAGAACCAGCTCGCGTGGACTTAAGAAGGAAGGGGGAAGCAGGAATTAGAGAGAATAATTCCTCAGAGCACTCGCCGTGATACAGTCGATAGAAAGCGCTCAGTGCTGCTATCTCGCGACGCAATTGTAAAGGTTCAAGGGTGTTTGTGACCTTTACGTCGCCAATAATGCGTACTGCACGTCGCTGCAACCGGTCCAAGGCCTCCAGTAGGTACTTAGCGGAGCCATCCCAAAGGTGCGAGCAATATTTATAACGAAGCAGTTTTTATAATAGCGTCGATGTAATCCCTTGGACTAAGGTCGCAGCGAACGTCCATCCCCAGCATGGCGATTTTGCTTTTTATCATCAGCGGTGTGCCACAGAGGAAGGGAAGAGGGGAAAATGGTGACTTTTTCGCTGTGAGAGCGCATACCTGTGTTTTCTTGGCATTAAACTCAACAAGATTATCAGAACCCCATTTGGCGATGAGCTCTAATGTCCTATCGAGTTCAATGACAAGATTCTTCCGCCTCTCCTCAGTTTCCGTCCGCCCAGCCACTGCGCGTCCGTGGTATCCACCATGCACTGTACTATCGTCTGCATAGCAATGTATGTTCCCAAGAGAGAGCATATCATTGATATGCAAAAGAGAGAGTGTGGGAGATAGCACAGATCCCTGGGGGACCCCAGCATTCACTACATAGAATTGTGAAGCGCAACCATCTACTAAAACACGAAGGCTACGCTTGTGTGGGAAGCTGGCAATCCTGGTGCATAGCTGAGCAGGCAGACCATATGCCGGTAGCTTGGAGAGAAGACTTCTGTGACAGACTCTGTCGAAAGCCTTGGAGATATCGAGGCTGACAGCCAACGATTCTCCATGCTTGTCGATAGCTTCACCCCAGAGGTGTGTTACGTACGCTAGAGGAACACCGTTTTGGTCGAAACCCGTACTGACGATCATTAATTAGACAGCGATCTTCTAGGTAATGGATCAATTGGTTGTTAAGAATCCGTTCCATCACCTTTCAAATTACTGAGGTGATAGCTATTGGTCGATAATTTGCCGGGTCAGACCGATCCCCCTTTTTGGGAACCGCTTGCACATTAGCTCTTCTCCAAGCCTCCGGCACACATCCCGAAGAGAGAGAAAGTTGGAACAGGCGCGTTAACACAGAAGACAGCTCCGCCGCGCACTTCTTCAGCACTATGGTTGGTATTCCATCGGGACCGCTAGCTTTCCGTATATCGAGTGATTGCAGCTCCGCACGCACATCACGTTGCCTGATTTTGATGTCAGGCATCGTGTGGCCATATGAAGGTATTGTTGGTGGCAGCGCACTACAATCATCGATCACGGAGTTGTCGGCAAAGAGTTTAGCCAGGAGATCGGCTTTCTCCTGCGGACTGTGAGCTAGCGATCCGTCCGGATTTCTGAGCGGTGGAAATCGTTTTGCAATGCGAGGAATCCTAGGATGCGAAATAAGGTCATGACCAATCTGTACAATGCACTGTGCATCCGCTCTCGTGTATGCCTTCCTACAGGACTTGGAATTTTCATTGTAGTTTGCTTTCAGTGAGTCAATGTTAGATGCCCCGCTAACGCAGCCGTTGATTCACGCGCGATATGCCGCCTGCTTAGATGATACAGCGTCGGCACATTCACGAGTTAACCAACGGTTACGCGTACCCCTACTGATGAGATCTGAGCTAGGAATGTAGTATTCCATTCCTAACATGATCTCATCAGCAACAGCAGCGGCACTAGCTGTCGGGTCATTCCCACTGAAGCAACGTTCCTTCCATGGGACTGACGCATAGTAATCGCGCATACCGTCCCAATCTGCCGACTTATAGTGCCAAACGCGACGTTTGCATACCGCTGATGGCGGCAGCTTGGCCTGTGGCACTTTGGTAGATATAAGGCCGTGATCCGAAGAACCAAGTGGAGCTTGAACCACAACCACAACGAGTTAATATTTGTTTATTTACAGGCAGGATAGTTACAAATTTAATTGTTTTTTATTTACTTTACCATGTAACCAACTTAATAAATGAAAACCTTCCTGGAACATTAACAACAAATAATATTCCACAGTTCGGTAATTCTTATAATAATAAATGAACACTTCTTGTAAAAAAAACGTACAGCGCGGAAATGCAGCCTGCATTATGGGCAGCTATGCGTCGGGTGGGAATTGGGTGGTACTATTTTAAATTTGACTTAAACAATAAAAAAAAATTGACATTGTTATATTTCTGTGTTAACGTGCAAAACATGTTAACTTAGATATAATATTTATGTTTCAATGTAATATTAAATAAATTTAGTTGATGTAATGAAATAAACAAAGTCAGTAGAAAAAAAAATTTACTTGACCTATTAATAAATTTAAATCGCATGTCAAAAACTAATTTATAAAGAAAAAATATTTACTTAATAAAAGACTATATCGATTATAAAGAAAACATTAGTATCCGTTGATTTTCATACCGGATAACTAATAAATTTAATTGTATTTAATTCATATTCCATCGATTTCCTTACAATAAAGTTAAAAGTAAATTTGCACAGCAACAATATAACAGTCTCGTACCTAGATTTTATAAAAAATACTCAATTTTCAAGAATAAAGGACATTAATAACTACCAATTAAAAGGCAAAACTAAAACATGGTTGAAACAACTTAATTATGAAGACGTTGAGAAACTATTAACTACCTCATAAATGAACATTCACATCACACGCTCAATTATAGCACACATACACACATTTATGCAGTCACGCGCACACGGTTTGGATTAACTTACAATAATTAGTAATAAGACCCTTTGTAATACTTTTTAATAATTGAATGGGATGGAACTGACTTCTGACGCACGGGTAACGCCAGTTCAGGAGTCAGGGCTACTATTTATAATATGTATGTATTGGATAAAAATAAAGTTTTATTATTAATATACCTAAATAAAAAAAAAACTAACTGTTGTCAGTTCTTCTCGTTAGAATCTATATTCAAAAATATTATTTCGGATAAAGATGCTGTATGTATAAGAAGGCATAATGCATGTCATTTTTTGTAGAGTATGGTCAGTGCCCACACTTAAAGGATTAATATTCGCAACACAGGCAGGTGTTACCGTTGACTGATGTTGCCTCATAATTTTAATATCTAATGTAAAGTAGTTACTGAAATTCCGTAGGAGCTAAAGAATAAAACATTGCAATCAAATAACCAATTAGAATATCCGATTGACCAAGATATATATCTACGAATTAATTACATACATTCAGGTACACGAGTATGCTCACAAAAAGGTTTGAACTAATAAAGAGTTCTTAATAATTAGCATTAAGATTTTATTGTACGATAGCGTTGTAAACGACAATGAATATTTTATTATTCATTTAATTAATGTGACAAAAGCTTCATGTTTCACATAAGTAAGGAGGAAAGTTTAAATATTAGTATATGTAGGTAGCTTAATAACTAACGTTTTAAAAATACCTATTAATCATAAAAGATTGAAGATGGCCCAGTCGTTACAACACCTGCACCTGAGCCGAGCATTGGGACGTTTTACAGGCTGTTACTTCGTTATCACTTATTTAATTAGAAAAGTGTATTTCTATTGAATATTTTTGAATAATAAAAGACGAGAATGAATTCTACCTTGTAAGAGAAGTAAACGAATTAGCATTTGGTCGAATGAGCGAGACCACCGTCACTGTATTGTAAAGGATTTTTTTAATCTGTCGCTATTGTGCAAGTATTAAGAACAGATAACGTGGCTAATACTTTTGTCAACCAAGATACACTAAGCAATTGTGCCAGTTACCATTGTATTTTTATCTACTGCATTTTGTCAGTTTTTTGTATTAATACTTTAAGACTAGTTATTTAAATTGTAGGGACTTACTTGAAGTTGCATAAATACCCACAGGATCACAATAATTTCTAAAACTATATTTTTAAATGAATAATTCATTGGTAATGATACGCAAATATAATAAATGGAGAATAGAAAAAGATAAAAAATAAGATGATTATGGTTATAATATTCAGATTTAAATTTTTATCCAGAATTTAGCGTATACAAGTTATAACTTACTTTCTTTATCAATATGAAGAAAAGCTAAAAAATAAATAATTTTATTAACCAAAATTTGAAGATGTTGATGTCCTCCTAAATCGTATACAAGTTATAACTTACTTTCTTTATCAATATGAAGAAAAGCTAAAAAATAAATAATTTTAGGAACCAAAATTTGAAGATGTTGATGTCCTCCTAATAGATTTCAGGCACGGCAGCCAATCTCAACAGATTAGTCAACGGCGCAGGACATATTATAGTGCACAAGTGCGTACGCAAACACAGGTGCATTCTCTATTCCCTCACTCTCATAATCCGACACGACCGGAAAGAGTTCAGGCGCAGGAACAACAGTTTTACGTGCTCTTTGAGGCACGGGAGTGTACACACTTCCAACTTCCAGACTCCGGGAAGCTACTGAGAATCTTTGACAGAAAAACTCACTAACTTTTTATCGGCCCGACCTGGAATTTGAACCCAGGATCTCGGGTTCTGCGGCCTTATATCTAGCCACTAGACCAACGAGGCAGGCTATATTACTATCACTACACACTCGTACTTACCATCATTATACATTTTCATAAGTATTTAATCTGAACCACTGGTCATTATTCATTCCGGTATCTCAACAGAGATTAATAACTGATAAACAAACGGTGTCTAACGCTCCTGTCTAAAGTATTGAAAAAACATAACGAGCGTACAAATGTGTATTCTTTGCATTTAAGAAAACCGTACAAATACCTATTTAATTTTTTTATGTTTCAAAATAAATAATAAGAGTATTTGAAATTGTTGTCCCTCTAATACATATTGGTCACATCGAATCTTTATCATCTTTGTCTGTATCCACAATTAATTTTATTTATAAAATTAAAAATAACTTATTTATTGAGTTAATATGAATATTTCCGAGTTATCAAAACGAAAACAAGCATTATTTGTTCGTTCGTTCGTTCATTATTGATAACAATTAAATTCAAATGTTAGTAATTTAGTTAATATAGGCAAGAATAAGGCACACATTAGTTTTTATTTCAACAAAATCGGTTGTATCTATCAAAAGTTATAATAACTTAAAGATTACGTACATATATACGTAAAAACAATTTAACGTGGATAAAATAGCGAGTCGCAGCTATTTAGAACATAAATCAGTAATGCAAGTGACGACCCTTCTTATTCCATTCTTAGAAATATTACATAAAAACAGGAATTAAAATTATAT